>NC_051846.1:35081880-35089362 GCF_002237135.1 Teleopsis dalmanni
TTTCGGTCACAATGTATCTCAATATGTATTCTGTCAAAATTTATTGCAACATTTTACAATTTATTTGAAAAGAAATTTAAGATATAATAATTTACAATGAAGGGAACTCTACTTGTGGAGAACTTTTCATTTTTAAATTAAGATTTTATTACATGATCTGGAAGAACATTTTTTTTTTAAGCCTAGTAAAAATTTTTGGGGACGACATCAAATTCGAAGCAAGATTTTTGGGATAAATCTGTATTCCTTCGTTTTTTTCACATTCTTTTTATTATTATATCATATGGTCCTGCTTATAAACCCTTTACTCTATAAATTTCAAAGTTCGAAACTTCTTTGCAGATATGCACCTTTCAGTTCATGGCGATATTAAAAAAGTCAAAAACAATTCCATTTTAAACAAGTAGAGAAAAAATAATACTGATTTTTTCTCTACTTGTTTAAAATGGAATTGTTTCTGATTCATTTGTGATTTCATTCCTATACATCAAGTTAAATTTTTATTTTTCTGTAATTTATATTATTAAGCAAGTAAAATAATTTAAAATAATTTTTAAAAAAAATGTTTCCCTCTGCACACATCAGCAGCACACAAAAATCAATATTGAATTTTATCATATACTAAAAACAAAATCATTTTATTCCACTTACTTAATAATCCTTTAATTCTACAATTGCTAAAAAATAAAAAGGACAATACAAAAATGCAATAAAAATGCAATACCAAACAATGGAAAACCAAATCCCATAAGATCCACATATGCACTCGTAAGTAACTTCATAGTCTGTTGCATTCTCATGTACAGCATACGAATTCCGGATGCGCTTGGCATTCCCAAAACAGATGTTTGTTCGTCTATCCGTCAGTGTACATGCCATCCAAGGATGACCACATAATCAATGTAAATACACACACCAGCATATACACAAATCTACCCATACATGTCTACTTAAAGCCAAATAAAAACTTAATGCCGCCACAAACTCATACTTGCCAGCATACGAAATAAGTTGCTGGTGCATTTTATGCCATTCGAAAGGAGTAAAACAATTTCATGCTACTTCCGTTTCATATTAAAGTGACATTAAAATTTCGCCCATGTGTTACTTCTTGTTTCATTGCATTTCAGTACAAATACTCAAATACTCGAATACTCTTACAAATACAAATGTAATCATACTCGTACATACAAGTGCACAAGTGCACTGCTGCACATTTATAATAAACTGTTATACTAACAGCTTGATAGCATATCAACGATTGTGGTTATGTCGAAACGGAAATGCGTCGGACTGACCGGAAGAATGAGTATACAGTTTGTGCATCAATATTAACAAAGGCACAACATGTACACAACACCATCACAACACGATGACATCAAGCCAACAAAAAGTGATGCGAATATTGAGACACACAATTTCAATCTATCCAAAGTCCTATAAAACACATCGCATGCCCTGACTGACTATGGTGCACCTGTGCCAGCATTTGTGTAATAAGTATTTTTATTTTTGAAATTGTATTCAATACGAGTATACACCAACATACTAACACACCAACACACTAACTCACTCCCAGTCAAACTCGATAGCAGCTCAATTAAAAATGTTCTTAACGTTGTTGTTCACGTAGTCAAATTTCAATCAAGACCAACGCGTTCACATTAACTACAAACCACGTTCAGGATGCATAAAGTTCCTCTCGCAATACCAACTATTGCATGCGCCTGTAATGACAAGTAGCAAAATTTCTAATCAACTCAAATGCACTTACACACACAGCTGTACACACATATACACACATCCACATGCACTCAGTCGCAGCGACTGATGCATTTCTATAAAACCAAATTGGCAAAGTTTGAGGAAAATTGCAATTTTCCTGCTTCAGCTTTTGTTGCTAATGCAGTTTGTTGTTGTTGCTGCTGCTGCTGCTGTTATTGTAACATTTGTAGTAATGCAGAAATAATGTGGGTTTCCATTTTTAATTAAGTTAAAAAATATACTTGGAAAAATGTTTTCTGCATTTTCCAAATATTAAAACCACATTAAAGAAGCTTAAAAGCAACCACAGAAATGGCTTATTTTAATATTTTTGGTACGTTGATTCAAACTAAAATGTGGCCAATGTGGAAAATTCAACAGACAAATAAAACAAAATTTTCCTCATTATGAAGTTTAGTTATTAAATTTAAAATATAATTCAAATATTTTTCATTAATAATATTATTGGAAAATAAGTATCTAATTTAAAAATTAATGCTATTAAATGAAACTAATTAATATTGATACCGATTGTGTGGGAAAGAATATGCTATAGAAAATTATAATTTTATAAGATTGCATTGGAAAACTCAAATTATAACATATCGTCTATTAAGCCTGTAATATAACCAATAACACTACAATAACTTCAATTTATTTATCAACAAATTCTCCTTCTCCTCGCACGGACTAAACCCCTCCGCCTTATTCCTACAGACACAGCCATACCCCAGGACAACGATTGTATTACTTTGAGGAGGTGTCACTATTAGTCATTTACGACTTCCTTTGGTTTGACATGGTTCCAGGTCTTATTCCTACAGACACAGACATACCCCAGGACAACGATTGTATTACTTTGAGGAGGTGTCACTATTAGTCATTCACGACTTCCTTTGGTTAGACATGGTTCCAGGCCTTATTCCTACAAACACAGCCATACTCCAGGAGAACGATTGCATTACTTTGAGGAGGTGTCACTATTAGTCATTTATGACTTCCATCGGTATGACCTGCATCCAGACCCAGTTGCTGCTTTAGGTGAGTATTCTTGCATTTTGTCTTGGTGTAATATATCTACTTGCTTCAGCTGCCTTCTATCAAGATCTATTTTCTCAACTTCAGGAACTTTACAATAAACATTGTTATGCGTTCCTAGTTTGTTTTATTTTCGATCATTTTTTTCCATCAACGTCCTTGGGAAAAAAACACCAACTTGCGCTATTAACACTTCTCATTCGGGTAGCCACTTATTCGGTTAGTAACCTAAAAAACTACATCTTTTTAGAAAACAAAGAAGACTTCGAATTTATTCATCAATATAATATGTACCTACATAGAATGTAATACAATCATTTCAGTGCTCCTCAAACATTTCAATACCTCTCTTGTAATATGTTTTATCTTTGCCCTTAGGTTACGTCTTAGCTTCGACTATGACTTTTTTATCGGAGCAAAATCTATAACCCTGGAGGATTTTTTTGAGGTCTGCAAACAGAACTTTCCAAAATATTTAAGTATTAAAGTAAAACTTTGCTATTTATGAGACCCTATACTTTACTATATCCTTACGAATAGTAGGCAAAAATTTATACTATATTAGTTTAAGGCACATATGCATCCCTTGCCTCTTCCTTTAGCATCTCCCAACTCTTAATAGCAATACTTCTATTGGGCGTTTAAAATAATTTTAATTTCATTAAAATAAAACTCTTTACATTTTAAATAATTTATGTGCTATTTAAGCCTTTTTATATCGCAAAGCAGTTAATGATGTGGAATACAAGATAGAATTAAATAAAAAATCTATTTAACCGCAATTTTTGTTTGCGTTTAATATAATTTTTTTATGATTTTGTGGATTTGATTGTATGAGCCTGAGCAGTGAATTGTGGTTGACCGCAAAAAGCATTAGTGGACCACATTGACAGGCGGTCGGTCGGTTCTATTGCATTTTACAAAACCGGTGAGTATGCATGGATAAATGCACTCCTTCATATTTCTGCATAAGCCTATTTACATTAAAAATTAATATGCACACAAATAAAGTTTGCAAAACTTATTTATTTTACATTTTTTCACAGATATTTCATTTATTTATTTTAATTCATTTTTATGCAAGTTTCCACATCCTTTTTTGTATAATTTTAACAAATAAAAAATAGAAAATTTTGGACGCAAATTTGAAAAAAGTTTATTTCCATGCAAATTGCATGCCATGCCGCATCAGTTTTATTTGTGCTCTGTGCCCTTCAGCTAATGTTGCCATAATATTGAATAAATCCAACTTTTTTCCAATTATACAAAATCCATATGAATTTTATAAATATTTGAGCATTTCAATATAAATGAAACGAAAACATGCACACTACAAATATTGGACCTTTGCTTGGATACTGCCAAATGTTTCCGGAGTTTGGCAAACTTATGGTTTTGTGGCTGATGAGGATGAAACAGTCTGAAGTGAGTAGGATCGTGAAGGCTTTCGAAGCTGATTGTTGATTATGTTGAATATGAAATCACTATTGGTAATGGAAACAGCATTGGTCTCGTTGTAATCATTTTTATTTTCGTTTTTATTTTTATTTTTATATTAATTTATTTTTATATTTTATATATATTTCAATACAAATAAAAAAATTACAATTTTTTCAATTATATATTTTTACAAATATAATTGCGCATATAAAAATCTGCGAAATGCATTTTAATTTACCATTGTATTGTGAATTTAAAATGATTATATTATATTTGTAATTACATATTGATTAAGTGAATAATTAACAATAATTGCTTATATAAATAAAAATAATTATAACTCATCAACTTTTGTTTTCACCTGAACATAAACGGGATCGCCAATGAAAATTTTACCCGTTTTGTAAACATCAAAATAAATACCCATTTCTGGCTCCAAAGGATGAGAACGTGTACGAAATCTAGATATAGCAAATATTGAAGAGATTTTTCTGTAATTCATAATATCTTTTACCTTTTTAAAGTTCTCAAGGGTTCATAATTAGGATTACGCTTGCAAGTGAGCGCATCGATGTTGATTATAGCACAACGTTTACAAGGCTCAGTAAATTTTAATATAGTTGTATCATCCACTTTGCCAGATCTTTTACCAATTTTCATCCAAGTCCAATCATCCTCCATAAAAGGTTGATGGCATGATTCACTTTTCACAAGTAGATTACCACGGAAGCGCAAATGGTCAACTTGTTCACTCTCTGGCAGTCTTGAGTTTAACTCCGTAATTGATTTGTCATGTACCGCCATGACAGGATAGACATCCTAGATGGTAAACAAATGATTTATAATATATATCACATATATTTATGTATGATGGAAATAAAATTTAATAATATTAGAAATTAATGAAATTTAAATTTTTTTTTATAACAATATTACAATATATAATATATCAAAATATTATCTTATTTTATTTTTTATATATTTTATATATTTTGTTTTGTAATATATAGATTTAATCATATTATTTTCATATTATAATTTAATATATAATTATATAATAAAGTATGATAAAAATAATAAAGCCAGCTTCTGGCTGGTTCTAACTTGACCACTTTTCTACCCATTATTACGAGAAATTGTGGAATCAAAATGGTTTCCTTATCTAATTAAAGAGGATTCGTTCCTCCCTTCACTTGAACTAACTAACTACTACCATATATGTATTATTATAAACGATGATGTGAAGAGTACTATACACTGCGACTTAAAATGATCCATTGTGCTAACCGCAATTGTATCAACCGATCATTAGGAGTTGATCACCATTGACGATTTCAGCCATTTCACAAAAGCGATAGATACTGGTTTCTGAAAAGCCTATTCTGTTAAGATGGTAACGAATCTGCAGTGCTTTGTCTGAAAACCGGTAAGCATTTGAGAACATTAAAAATCTTAGTCAAAGTAAATAATCTATTGTAGACTATCTGAGATGGGTTGGTAAATATCTTGGCCTATCTTTCTCCCTTAAATAGTTTTTAAATTTAAGACTCTTTTGAATATCCAGCTTTATATTCAAGAAATCCCCTTGTTCAAGAAATCAAGTAATGTATAAAACATAATACATAAATCATTATAGGAAAAATCCACTGTATGGAACTAAGTCTTCCCTCACAACATTAAAATCGTCTGAAGACATGTATAAATGAACATATCAGAAAACGATTTCATGGCATTCTTCAACTTAATTTTCGATAATAGTTATGATAAGAGAGTACTACCCTTACTAGATTTCTACATTTATTATGGGTAATTATTATGGATTTTTATTATAAAAATAATACATATTTACGATGAGCTTTAACTATACTGTACTCTACTATACTATGAGTATTAAAAACTCCAAAGTACTATAAATTTAGAGTAAATAGAAAATAAAATCAAAGATTATTTTAGTTCTCTATGCATATATATATATACATGCCACTATTTCATCTCTAGACAAGGATTTAATTATATTAATAAACGGAAAACATATGAATGTTTATGCACTTATTGCTTTAGAAACTAACCAGAAATATTCTGGTTACATTCAACCAAATAGAAACGATTTTTTCTGTTGTTTCAATTATTTTTTATATATTATATATATTAAAACTATATATGTAGTATTAGAAAATATTTACTACTAGCAATCGAATAATAGAGTACTGACTAAATGTCAGTACTCTATCAAAGGGCATATCAATTTTTGTAAAAATTCTTTTTCATATTCCTTATAATTTTAAATATTTAAACGAGTGTGAATTTAATTATTTAAATAAATAATATATCTAACATACTACATTTACAGTTTTAGACAAACTAACCGCAAATCCAATACTTACACTCCTCTTAATTTTCCACCATTTCATCTCTAGACCTGGATCTAATGATATAAATAAGCGCAAACCATTTGAACGTTTAAGCACTACCTTAGAAACCCACATATGATGTTCTGGTCTACATTCAACCAATAACAAACGATAGCCCCCCATAGATTTTCCCCTTGCTTCTGCTCCTTCTAATATTTGTTTTAAATTAACATTAATTGATGGCATATTTGGTGCAGATAAAGTAAGCTGATTTTCGGATAAAATTTCAGTTTTTATGCTCAACATAAATGGATGTGTCATAGCGGAACCAAGTTTGTTATCATCATCAAGCACCAACAAATTACGATCACGTATATTACGAAAACTTAAACCATCTTTATTGCACTCAGCCGCATCAACATTAGTCGCTGCACAAGATTTAATTGGAAACAAATTGATTGCGCCTATTTGACCGATATAAATCCACTCCTTAGCCGGGTGTGGTCCGCGTCTTTTGCGATAGTGCGACCAAATGAACCAAGAAACAGTAATTGCGCCAACAGCTAAACTAGCAGCAGTTAGTATAGAGACCGGTTTCATAATTAGTTTACAATGTTTTTATAACAATCTGACTACTTAGTGAAGTTGAAATATTTTATTAAATTTTAGTTTACATTAATTTGTTTGGTACCAATTTTGTTAACACTTCACTTAGTTCCGACTAACACACAACACATGCACATACTAAGTATATAACGTTACTTATTTCCCGCACTCTCAGTCACTAACTAATTGTGAGAACCTTCCACAGCATTTGCGAATTTTTTTTATTTTTTGCTTTTTGATAAACAAATTTAATCCGAAAGATAACTGATGGACAGGAGCGTAT
>NC_051846.1:35089462-35101863 GCF_002237135.1 Teleopsis dalmanni
AAAAAGGATTGATCAGATCACATGACAATAGCATAAAAATGGACTTATGTAGAAAAAGGATAGAAAGAAACAAGAAAGACGAGACACATAAGTGGAAGATGAATAAGAAAAAATGATAAGCATATGTGGAAATAGTATAAAAATATAATAGTTTAAAAAAGTGCATACATATAGAAGGAGATGTAATCTAAATCGAAGAAAAGATAGATAGTCTATTGAACTTTCACAAAAAGAAATAAAGAAGTATTCTCAGTACGAATATGAAAAAAAGAATTTTCTGCGAAAGAAAACAACATCGTTGTTGTTGCAAAATATATTTTTTAACATGTAAATTCTCTTCAAAGTAAAAAATTGTAGCTTCTCGTACAGATAAATGTTGCACGGGGTCATATCATAGTACTATAGTCAGCATTGCACCCAATCCACTATATATTTTTCATAGATTAATTCATTTAATACTGTTCTTTAGGTCTTTCTGAGTTTATGCAATTATAACTCCACTCAATTTGAAGTACCTGCTTCCTCGAAGTGTCTAGTTAATCACATTCATTGAGTGTTTTTTGTCAAGAAGTCTGCAACACTTATCGTTATTTATGTTATAAATTTTGAATACTTTAAAGATTGTACCTTCTTCAATCATTCAATTGAATTCGACTTCCATGTAACTGATTAATTATGTACTTATAATACTTAACACTTTAATTTTTTGTTACAAAATTCTTAAGATTATTTCAAAATAAAATGCATTCACTCTATATAATAATCTAGTACAAATTTTCCACATATTTATGATATCATCATACATAATTCATAAAATTCATATTCATATTTTACGCCAATTAACCTTACCAATTAATTGGCTTGAGTGTATTAAAAGCCAATAAAAAATAGGTAGAAAAAAGGTTAGGTTGATTGTCGAGCAAAATGAAATCAATTATAGTAAATCATGAAGTTCCTAACAATTAATTTAAATTGTTGCTTTATTAAATTCCAGTTGAAGACTACAAATTTATATGTAAAATATTACTTTTTTTATTATTTTTGTTCTTTTATTGATTTCATGTTTTTATACATGTGCAGCAATTTCAATAACTTCACAACAAGCTGAGATATAGTTACGGATTCATTCAAATTCAGTTACACCAACGTTAAATGTGACTTCGATTTCGACTTCGACATCAACATCGACATCAGCATCAGCATCTCAGCTACATAAGAACCGAGCCACAACAATATCAATAAAATTGTTTCAATCAATTAAATTCATTAACGAAAATTTATGCATCGCATAAAGCTTTGATCGCTACTTGTTTCAATTTAACTCATAAATTTTATGCAGACACAATTATAACTACAAAGGCAACACTATGTATCTACCGAAACAAACTGACATACATGTACATACATGTGTATTTATACAGTTCAGATGAATGTATCTTTAAGTCTTAAGAGCATATGGAATGGATGCACAAAACACTCGTACATTTAAGTATCTCAAAATGGATTGTATTTTATGCTTAATTGAGGCTTTCTTGTACAGTTGTAAATGTACGATACGACTATCTTAAGTCTAAGCAGATAAACTCATTTGTACGCAATAAACTAGTAACTTAGATACAAAATATGAGTGTATAACTTGTATAGAATGTGCATATTTATTCGTATCTATTTAACTATGTTATGTGTAGATTATTGCGTATGTTTTCTATAGATATATTGGCCAGTAAAAAGTTTTAGTTTATGTGGCTATGGGTATGTCTATGTCTGTCGAACTAATTGTGTAATACTAAATATTTTCACATTATTCAGTTAAGATGAAACTCGTTCCTCCTTCTTGTTGTGAGTATCTTTCGATTTGGCTTAATGTTTTGATTAATTTTTATTTACGTAAAAATTAGTAAAATATCAATTCACCAAAAACGAAATGACAACAACGAAATACTACTTCATTTGAGATACAAAATGTTACATTTAAAACGATAAATTAGCTGTCAATAAGTTTACTTAGCTGAAAAAAGTGTGCCGCAGGTTATTTTTTTTTTTTTTGATTTTTTTTTATAGATACGTTCACATAAATCGCTTTTAATAAAGCTTAAATTGTTAATTTAATTTTATTTATAAGCAATTTTTTTTTAAATTAAACGAGTTATAGCAATGAAAGCAAAAAGTATCTAAAACGCGTAGCCAACCAACAAATTCGTAAAATTTAAAAATAAGTACGAAATCTTGTCGTTTGAGTTGCGGTGGCAAATCATTTAAACTGTTACAAAGCACACATATGTTACACATATGCCGGATTTGGCTGTCTGTCTTGCTATCTATCTGTCTGTCTGTCTGTTTGTCGTTTATAAGCCTTAACAAATAACCAAGCAGCACCAGCGTTTCGCTGCGTTGAAGTATGTGCAAAAGTACGTGTATCTGGCTGTCTCAGCAGCTTGTAAAGTAAAGTAAGTGGTGTGGGAAAGTACAAATTTATTTATATATTGGCGTGCAAAATGATAATTTAGCATGAAATTGTGTTTAGCTTGTTAGCATTAACTGCTTTATTTGTACGACAAACGACGAGCAATGCCAAAGGATCAGGACCTATAGCCCAAATGTCTATTTTAAGCTGAGCATATGCAGCTCAACTGACTTTTCTTTTTTTCTTTTTTTTTGTTTTTTGAATACAAAACTACAATTACACATAGAATATCTTTTATTTGTAAGATTTTCTATTTCTTTACTTTAATGTGTTGATATGCCATTTTTTCCCAGCCTACAAGTACTTTGTCATCATTATACACAATAAGAATTCAAAAGATGTCCTTGTGACAATATATTTTTACGCTCAATTGAATTTTCGCATGCAAGCCTTTGTGTACGTTAAATCGTCCAATGAAACTACAGAACTACAAACAAAAATTCTATAGATACGACACATACATATGCCAGTATAATTACTTAAATACTTGTATATTGTATGTGTGTGTAGTAGTCTAATTGTTATCCTTTAGATACAATGGAACTGTCATTTTTTTCAGTTAGAAAAATAAATGTTCAACTCAAAATTGTTTCAATAAAATAATGAGTGGAAAAATGAAGCAAACTGACAAAGAAGGATATTAAATTATTTTACCTTCTGCCTTCCAATTTTCCATAGTTTTTGCTCATTTTTTATATTTTTCTGTTGACCTCATAAATTACATGGCATGCATTATGTGATTCATTAATGCACAATGACCAGAGGCTTACATACTTTTAAACGAGTGTTTGCTTTCAAAAAATAGGATAAAAAATACATTCAGTGGATAGTTAAGGTTTAATTGGATAGTTGAACATGCTATATAAATAAGTTATGAAAAAAATAAACTGAAGTGGTTATGATGGATTTCATGATTTTATAATATAATTGTTTTTTGTTAAAAACTAAAATATATTTTACCTTGTAAAAGGTCATTGCTTAAGGCGCAGACATGCACAGAGACTTAAAATTCTAACTGATAATCCTTGCGACAAGAACACAATCAAACAAGAAGAAAAGAAAGAATAATAAAGCTGTCATCTATCGTGCAAATGTCAAATCGAGGCAAGAAACAGGACTACAAATCTTGAAAAACTGATTTTTGAGGATCCTCAAGAACGATTTGAACTTAACCAAAAGAAAAAGAAATAATTTTGAAACTGTCAGCTATTGTGCATATGTCTAATCTTAGCAAAACGCAAGACTATTATTCTTTCAAACCCCTTTTAGGTATATTATATTATATTATATTATACCGAAGAATTTTGTAGTCTTAGCCAACAAGAAAGAAAAAATTTATAAAGTTCTCGTCTATTATTATATATCATCTTGGAAAATTTTTTTTGAGAACACTTAAAATCAAATACAAACTAATATCTGAAGCCTCACGAAATTCTCAAAGAAAATAAATTGGTTAAAATAATGTGGGTTTGATGTTGAACAAGGAAAAAAACAAATCATTAATAGAAGAATACAATAAAACAAGAGTACGTGAAGTCTGCAACAAATTAAACCTAACCTAAATTTATATGTATAATTTATATTTTGTTTCCTTATTATAATACATACCTATATTATAATACATAAAATTATGTATATAAAAGTATTCAATTCCTTAGGTCTTTATTCAACAAATCTCTTTAGCTGGTACTAAGAACTTAAGATTCTAATCTGTTACTGCAGACTCGTCCTTAAACCTGACCTAATGAGAAATATTTGCTTTATATTTCATTTAATTATTATAATATACATTTTTAATAAAATTATTATGTATATAAAAGTATTTCACTATCTAAGTTCTTTATCTTACGATGAATTAAAGCCTGCGTTTCCAACTTAACAAGCTAGCTCTTTTTAAAGATACAAAACTTTGGTTTTATCTTAAAGTAGTAAGTCACACTCTTTGTGTATTCCACAATTTGATCTAAGCCGGAAGGAGATTATTTGACCAAGAATTCCACCACCGTCTAATATTAAAAAAATTCTCTACTGGCGACATATTGTCTTTTATTCGAAAAGCGGAGTGTCTTCTGTTTAGCTGAGGTCAGTGAGAAGCACAAAAGAATCACAGAGGAAGTCGGTGCAAAGCTCAAAAGAGCGACCATGATCGTACTGTTCTGCTTCATAAGGAACCAATACACTTCCATTTTCTATGCTATTCTGTTCTATTTTTTTATTTTATTCTTATTCTATTCTGATTCTATTCTATCCTCTTCTGATGCTTTTCTTCTTTCTTCTCTTTTATTCTCCTTATACAATGTATATAAGCAGTCATGATTGCAGTGCTCCGCAAAAATGGCACAAATGTCATATAAAACATAAATAAAAATATATATATTACCACAAAAACTCAATTATTTTTAATCATATCCGCTATCTCTAATTATGCAACTGAAAAGTAAAATAATTTATAGCTCCTAGCTAAGAAAATTCAAAAAAAAAAATTTTATCGGAAAAATTTTATTTAAAGGAAATACATTTAATTGTTTCGTCCCTGACCAAAAACGACAGAATAAAAAGAAAACTCAATAAAATGCATAAAAATTTCACTTAAAAGCACAAAATTTCTATTTCATGTACATTTTGCATTAAAAAATATATTGAAAACGTGCATAAGACGAAGAAAAAATATAAATAAAAATAAAATATCTAAAAAAATGAAATAAAAGTAGAAGAAATAGGAACAAATGCATTAGCAGTCAAAGCACGAATATCCTTTTTAATTTCAATATAAATAAAATTTAGGCTAAAATCATAAAAATTGCACAAAAATTGCAAATTCAAGTCTTGAATGTAGCGACAAATTCTAAAAAGCAGTTTTTCTTTCACAACGAAAAGTGAGGACCGAAAATCGGAAAAAAACATAGCACAGGACCCAATGAAATGCAGCGTACAGGATAAATGCCCTGCTAGCGCTGAATGCTTATGGAAACTGCAATTGCATTGCTGCCTCCTTGCTGGAAGCCTGCCGGGGCAATATGTAGTAAGAGTAATCGCACAAAAGCAAAAAAAAAAAATTATATTAACAAAAATATAAAAAAAAAATTAAATAAATAAAATAAAAAAATGAACCTTTTCATTGCGATTTTCTCAGTGAAAATGTAATAAAATTGAATTTTTGTGCTTTTTAGAACATAAAATAGCATAAAATAGAAAAATTCCCTATTTTTTGCGTGTGTATGGCACGTAGTTTTCATTTTCGCTGGCATAAAATTTATAAAGGCAAATTCCTGGTTAATGTTCCGCTAC
The DNA here is from genome assembly GCF_002237135.1 of Teleopsis dalmanni. Lineage (NCBI taxonomy): Eukaryota > Metazoa > Arthropoda > Insecta > Diptera > Diopsidae > Teleopsis > Teleopsis dalmanni. Next base: position 35,095,215 of record NC_051846.1, read on the forward strand.
GTACACCTATTTATTGGTCATAGGAGACTGAATGATTGATTGTAAAATTTATTATTGTGTCTGTAACTAAAGCAAGCATACAGTGTATAGTATAAACTTAGAGTGTTTTTATAATGAAGATAAAAATAACAAAGGAAGGAATTTTATTAAATTTACCCAAAATTTAAATCAAAGAAAACCAACGGATGAATATATGAATACAGTAAACGATGTACGGTAAGCCCCCCTATAAGTCGGTATCCTTAAAACGAGTTTTCATATCACGCGATTTCAATCCGCCTTATAACATGAGCGTTCCCCCATATAACGCGGGGATTTGTACAGTTCATATTTAGCTTCCCGTACCTTTACACGTGTGTAAACGGTGTATACGAAAAAACCCCTATAACGCGGAACCAATCTACTACGTTATGGAGGGGAATATTGCATATATATATCTTACCCAAATATTGCTCATTTGATAACTTATCAGAAACCATAGACCAACAAATATTTTTTTTATTTAAATTAATCAATATCTTCAAACTTGATGCGAGTGAGCTCTACCCATTTTAAATCCGAACCACTATTTTTAACCGAATTGAAACGATACGCTAAAATTCATGGAATTAAAGTTAACCAATTTATAAATCGAACAATTAGTTCAGAGTATCAAAACACTAAACCGAATTAGTAGATCCTAAGCTTCTAAAGCAAATAAAAAAAATGTTCAACTTATCAGCCTATATATCGAGTTAGTAAGGCCTAAGCTTGTGAAGCAATACCGATGAAAAATAAACATACGTAGCAGACTATAATACGACCCATAATTTTAACTATTTATTGACTAAAACTTATAATAGTTCTTTCTAAGAAGGTTTAAGTAAGCTATATCCTCTTGGAAATATATGTAAGTAATTTATAGGTCGGTATGACTTCACTTTTCTAAAGTAAGTTTCTTCTTATTTGCACATTGAACAAAGATTTTCACTTTCTTTGAAAAGCTATGATCGAATGCATTAAAAAATTTTAATTTTTTTTTTCCTCACTTCTGTTTAAATGATAGAAAATAAATAGCTATGTACCAATGAAGGTGTGTTCTATTCAAACTTTAATGCAACTGCAACGTAGTGGATAATAGGACCTATAGATGTTTTTGTCCATTGCGTAGTAGTAGTTGTTACTTTTACTCGTGCTAGTGTCAAGTCGACATCCGACTACACTTCATTCTTAACAAATATTTGTTTGTGAGATTTCAAAAGACTTTGGCTGGTAGCTTTTGTTAGCAGTTAGAGAATGAACAAAAAAAGTAATAAATGAAATAAAAAAAAATAATCTAAAAGAGAAAAATTCTAATAACAAAAGTAAATCAGAGACAGCACCTAAAATGACATTAAAGGTATAAAATTTGAAAAATTATATTTGAGAAAATTTATACAAAAATAAATTTTTTTTTTGTTAAAATCAAACTATAATGACTATTATAGTCATTATTATCCTTTTAATCAATGTTCCTGCACAACAATGCACATGCACAGATGACACATGCACACGGACGGTACATATATAGGCGGTCAAAGGGCATTACTTCACTGCTCCGAGTGCAAATACAATAGCAGTGAGTGTAACAGTGACACTCAGCGGAAATTGTGCACATTTTTCAAAGCCATTCATTTTTTTTTTGTTTTTTTTGTAATTTTTAACATACAATGACCAAAAGTATCTGTGAGTTACGCTGTTAAGACTATCAAAGTATTTTACAGGATTAGAGTGAATCGTAAATGAACAGAATTTATGAAGTGCGTCATCGCGTAGTAATAAGTAAAAAAAATTTTTTTAATTTTTATTATTTTATATTTTGTTATAAAATAAAAGCTACCTACCCTGCGGTAGGTCATTAACCAATGGAGCAGTAGCAAATGCCGTAGGCAAAGTATACATAATATTATAGTGTATTGAGGCAAATACTGAAAGCAACTTCAGTGGCAAGATTTAACTATATAGAGTGCAGTTGCTTTGCCTTTCACAACTTGTCAGTGTATTTTTCACTTATTTGTTGTAAGTATTATGAACGGACTTTATGAGTGACTGACTGACTGACTGACTATCTCTCGGTATAGCTATCTGTCTGTATTATGTTGAGTAACAAAGTTGTATGAATACAAGTATATATTTATGTTTAAGGATTTATACCCTCTGTGTAATGCTGCTATGCTGTATACAAGCACTACTTCAACAGCGAAATACTCGTTGTTGTTATTGGGGTTGAGTATTGAGATCATGGATATGTATGCATGTGTGTGCGTGTGTATGTTTGTGTCCCTGCGGGCGCTCAAATATCTTTACTGATGTGACAGTATCTACAGTTCAAAACCTAATTTCTTTTGTGCATTGTATATGAGTAGAGTACGGATGCCAGTTACTACATATTCACATCTACACATATCATAAAGCAGGAAATCTTACTACTATCTTTGCTGGTTATGAATGCGAGCAGCTGTGCAATTGTGTTATAAATATTTTCTTTTTGTTTTTGTTTTTGTTTTTATTTTATTTTTGTTTTTCATAACATACTTTTTATATAATGTGTTTTTTTTTTTTCAACTTCTTACTCTTGTTGTAAAAATATGTTAAGTAATTGAATTTATGCTAATTTAGTTTATTTTTATGTTTTTCTTCTAGTGAACTATTTGGGTTATTAGTTCTGCTACTGCAACTACAATATTGTGAGATTACTTCATTGAGAATTTTTTTTTTTGTGTTGTGCTTTCTTTTCTTAGGTAACTCTGATGTTATCAAATGAATTGAAATATGCTTTGTGTGATATTCCTTGAATGTTACTTGTTAGTCATGAACACGATTGCAGGGGCAAAGATACAAACAAATACTCAAAAGTAATTTAAAAAATTATACAAATACTCATAAGTAATTTGTTTGTTATTTTTATTTAAATTTAGCATTACAATAGTGTCAGTGAAATTTATGCAAATTCTTTGGCAGCGTATGATCACATTTGCTCATTAGCTACGAAAAATTCTAATTATGAAAATCGTATCTCAAGCATTGCAGGCTGTTCTACGTTTTCAAAAAGATTTCACATACGGAAAAAAATTAATTTAAATAATTTATGAGCATAGCTAATCAATAAATTCACATTCAAATTATACACTCAAAATATCATTAAGAAAATATTTTTAAATACAAGAATTTCAACACAGTTGCTGCTTGCTTCGTAGGCAAGAAACACAAAAAAAAAGGAAAAACTATCAAGTCAACAAAATATACTGGCACATTTTGTTTTTAGAATAGATAGAAATTTATTTTTATTTTTGAAAAAAATTTTTTTTTTATTATTTCAAAAATTATTTTGAACTTTTGCTTAACATTTTAATCGGCCACCATCGGCGAGGGCAGTCAACAACTTCAAAGCATTGCCTATATAGGCAAGAAAAATCTATGGAAATAAAATTCAATTTAAAAAAAAATGAAAAAAAAAACAAATTGGCATTTAAGCCAACCCATTTGATGCGTCAGATTATGCTACATTTTATACTTTAAATCTGTGAAGAGTTGTGCTAATCCCAATTAGTAAGCCAAATAAGCGGCATATTAACACTAAACAATAAAAAAATACCCAATTAAATAGAAACTTGCAGGAGAATAAAATTTATTTCCCAATAAATCACCAAAAAAAAAAAAACAAAAAAAAAAACCAAAAAAAGCTCCGATATGCACAGGGCTTAAATATATATTGTATATTACCAAAAATTAACTAAAAATAGTATCTCAACAAAATAGAAATAAAAAATCGAAACACTTTTGTACATAAATTGACATACAAAACGCCCCACACCTAAAATTTTCCAAAATGGTCCAAAAAAAAATTAATACCAAACTTCAGAAAATTGTAACAATTTTCTCTACAAAATATGGCTAAAGTTTTTTAGAGCATAAAATTGCTCATAATAAATTTATATTATTATTAATTTCTCAAAACTCTCTTTTAATTTAAATTTAATAATAAATTTTTTCCCCCCTAAATTTCAAATTATTTTTATTTTTTTTGTTTTGTTTTTTTTTTTTGTGTATATCTCAACAAAATGATTTACGATGTACCAGTGTACCAGTGCAACTGTGAAGACCTCCAAATATTCATGCTAGATTTACAACAGCTTCTTTGAGTTTTGTGCTTCATATATATACATACATTGTGTATATATATATTTTATATTATTATTTTTTTTTTGTTTCATTTTAAATTAAACTTTATGAAACAACTTAATACGCTTGGGATGAGCTTCACGATCATCGGTTTTATTTTTTTTGTTATATTTCTTTAAATTTATTTTATTTTACTTTATGGCTTGTTAAATTTACTCAGCACATCCGCACTATTTTCCGTTGGCTATGTCACCTTTAAAACTAATTTTGCCATTGTTAATTTAGATAGACAAATGTTTGTTTTTGTTTTTTTACATAACATAGCTGTATCATTATATATATGTATCTATATAGTGTTATATTTAGTAGATATGTATATTTAACAATTTAATTTGAGTTTTAACAGTTTGATTTATTATGATTAGGTTCAACTTGTTGAAACTTGAATTTATTGTTACCATTGTCTCGCCTTTTGATTTATATTTTTTTACAAATGAAATGATTTTGAATTGGAAAAAATATTTCAAAACAAACAAGAGAGGTTAATTTGAAAAAACAAAAACAAACATTTTTAACAATATACAGTAATAACACAAACATATATTATAATAATTCGCTAAATAACAAGGTTAACAGTATGTTAAAACAAGGTTAATAAAAGAAAATCTATGTCAGGATAGTTTATTATTGAAAACATAATATACAGATTTATAATACATATTATATATAATATAATATATATTATATACATTATAATATATATTATATATATTATAATATATATTATATATATTATAATATATATTATATATATTATAATTACTATATACAAAATATATAATATTTTTCTTCTAAGTGGAGTATAGAACCTCTATTAACAAGTTTAAACGAACTTTATTATAGAATTAGGTTGTTCCCAGAATAATTTGCGACATTCAAATCGCATTCAACTGTTCTTCTTGAAGCCATATCGTCTAGAACCTTGTGGATTCCAACTCTAAACCTGTCAAGCAATATTGCTTTTTATTTATGTATCATCATATTTAAAATATATTTTAGTTTACTTTAGGTGATACAACTATCAACCAACTCTGATCTACTAAGAGTATTTACTTGTCCATTCTATCCAGTAATTTTCATTTTTCCTAATATTGTATAATGAATATTGTATAAAAATATTGTGAATCTAAACACATAACGATTTTCTCAGTCTTTCCCTAATATAATTAATTTGCAACAAAACTCTTATTATGTAGATTAATATGTAAATCTAATAAAAAAAAGTATTAGTATTATAAAATATATAATATAATGTATACTACTTAACTTTTTTAAAGGCAAATCGACTTTTTAAAATTAATTTTGTTTAAAAAATTTTTTTTTTTTCAATTTCCATTTGCACTTCAATAACTTCTTTAATTGTTTTTATTTTTAATTACTTTTCATATTTTTTATATTTTAATTTATTGTAAATATTAGTGTAGAACCATTTTTAACTGCATTTTCTTTTTCAATTTCTTTTGCATTAGTTTCACTTTCACTTCTAAATTATTGCAAAGTTCATATAGTTTTGTTGTCATAAGAAGAGTGAACCTTTTCCGTAAAGTTAAATTATGACATATGGAATAAATATGAATTAGTCATACTATACTATACACTATGTTGTATATTAATATGTTGACATATAATAAAAAGAGCAAAATGTGTACAGGTGCATTTATAGATATATTCACCTAATATTCATACTCGTACTTGAGCATAATCAACTTTACAAAGTATTAAAATGAAAACTTATACTTCAATGTGAAATACACATTTTGCTTATCCACCGAAGGAGTCGGAGTCATAGCAATTATGAATAGGAAGCTATGACTAATTATGTTTATATTACTACAAAAGTACACTACATAAAAATTAAATTTAATTAATATTAATAAATTATTATATTAGCTTTAGAGATAAAAATATTAGTTCAGCTTTAATATCATAATAATTATATTAATATGGAGTAGAAATTAATAACAAAACAAAAAAAATACAGATTAGAAAGTAATAATTAAAAATATGTGAAAAAAACATAAAAAATAATATAAAATAAAAAACATAAAGAAATATATAAAAAAAAACATATTAGTATTAATAAAAAATATTCATATGATAAAAAAACGTTAAAAATAATATAAAATAAAAAACAAAAAGCTAAAAAATAAGAATATATAAAATAGAAAAAATATTAAACAATTAAAAAAATAATAATAAAAATATTTATAAAAATAAAAATATTAATAAAAATTAAATTTTTAATAAAAATAAAAAAATTAATAAAAATAAAAATATTTATAAAAACGAAAATATTAATAAAATTCAAAATATTAATAACATTAATAAAAATTAATATATTAAGAAAATTAAAAATTAATAGAAATCAAAAATCAAAAAAATAAAAATATTAATGAAAGAAATTTTATTAAAATAAAGAAATAAATTAATAAGTATAAAAAAGTAAAAT
>NC_051846.1:35101963-35111256 GCF_002237135.1 Teleopsis dalmanni
TTGTTTTAATTCACTACTCTTCGTAACCTCTCCATTTAATTTTTCTGTTACTTTTAATTTGTAACATGAAAATAATATTTTATTACTAAAAAGTAAATTGAAGTAAAAAAAAATTGAATTTATTTTCTTAAATCTTGTTGGGATTTAAACACTATCTGCCATTATATTTTCCGTTATATAAATTAAATTTGTTGAAAATTGTTCAAAGAGCGCGTTTACCAGCTTAAGAGCTTACATATGTGGTTTGTGTAGAATATTCCATCATACAATTTAGTAGAATTTTTTAATAAAATATAATGCTTACCCAGAATGAAAAAATTTTCAAAAGTATTTAGCGGTTTTATGTGTGTAACTCCGCAGGACTAAACATTTTTGTTTGGTTTCCTCCAAGTATATTTGCATTTTTTTCAAATATTTTTTTCAAACTTTTAGCAACAAAATTTTGGAATTTATTTGTGTAATCTGAATAAAGTGGCTAACAAAATTCAAAATTAGCTATTTGGAAAAAAAAGTTTTAACATATATTTTGCCTCAGCGTGCAAAAATAAATTTTGCTGATTTGTAAGAGCTTTGAAAAATAGATTTTAAGGATTTATTTCCGGTACACAAATTATTTTACATTTGAAGTACTTCTCAAAGGTTTTGAAATTATTTCGCATATGAACGAAATTTATTGTAGATTTAGTTATTAGAGTAGAATTTAGGTTATCATATAAACTACAATTTATAATATTATCAAACTAGAACCACATATTTTGGGCACTAATATTCTTTAAAGATATCAAATATTTATATAAAGTTATGATACATTCACTGATATTGGGCCATTGTGATAAAATGGGTAAAGATATTCCTTATATGTATGACAGAGAGCATCATCAAAATGAGTATCGTATTTAGAACAAAACACTTATCTGCTCTACTCTCTCTACTTTGATTACTGGAATTGAAGTTTTCACATTGTTGTGGAAATCTTCTTCATTCATTTCTAAGAAGTAGTTTTAGTGGGTTCAAGTCTCACAGAACAATAAGGTCTGCACATAAACAATGTCGAAGAAAATAAGCACTACCTCCGTATTTAAGAAAAAAAAAAGTTGTCAAGTTACTGACAAGTCAATAAACGTGACTATCTCTACAGTTTTGAATATCACCATTGCCCGGTCAGTTAGGTAAAGTGCACCAAAGATATTTAATATTTTAATCAAAGATGGGCATTAACACCTAACATGAAACACAGCTTTTACTTCTTCTGCAGTCATAGCTATGAGAAAGGTTATTAATAGATAGATCAAACTTTCCCCTTCCCTGCCTAGGTTCTTAATATGCAGTGATCTGTCAGCACCGATACCGTAGTGCTAAGTAGGTACCAGTTTAGTTGAAGCAGCTGTCTAGTTGCTGGTCTAAGTTTAATTAAGTTTTGTGATTTGACAAAATTCTTCACCTACGCATAATTTTTAAGTGTTACTCATTTCTTTAGCTATTTAGCTATTGTGTATAACATATAGATATTCTGGGAATAAATTATAGTAAGCCGTGTACCTGCTGTGGCAAGCTCATCAGGCCTACAGTTCCTCGAGATGATCATATGTACAGGTACTCCGATAAGTTGCATTGAGAATCCGACCCAATTCATTGCGGAAAGCTTGACATTTTCGGTTTATTAAATATGTATTTTTACGTACATGGTGTTTTCTGAAAGCGTTCGAAGGTTACAATATGTATGGACATATATATAGTAAAAAAGAACTTCACCCAAAAAAAAAAATAGTCATAATAAATATCCATATGACTGGAACCTTTTTAGGACTTTTATTTGGAATACATATATATGGCAAATATTGAGTATGTTATTACAATACAATAGGTATATTGTTTTTTCGCTTTATGGATCAAAGAAACGACTTAAGAATTTTAGAAGGTATGTTATATAGGAAACAACCGGTATTAAAAAAATTTTTTTTTCCAAAGAATTCATTGTTAATGAAGAATTCGATTAAGAGAATTTATGTTAATAAAAATAAGGCATTCTAATTAATCCTTTTATGGGGATTCTAAATAAGTCTAGGGTATTTGAGTTTCGGTATAGCTGTAGTTAAATAGTAACTTATTGAAACTAATATTATCATTTTATATGCAACATAAAATAATTATATGAAGATATTAGATTATTATTCCATATTGATGATTGCAATATTAATCCATCAAAGTCAAAAATAAATGTCATAAAAAGCAATTTCGAAAGTGTTTTTTAAATAGCAGAATATAAATTTTTTAACTTAAAATTTTTAATTTTCGTTTTTAGATTAATAACTTTATTAAAATTTAATACCTTTGAGTGCATATTTTTTGACTCCAGGGATTTATTTTTGAAAAACAAATGTAAATATAAACACAGAATAATAGATGTAAATTAAATTGTATCCGCTAAACGATGTAATCTAACACAAATTTTCCAGTTCATATTAAATTGCTGGTTTATGTGAATATCAAAGTTATTTAAAAAAAGAAAATGAGTCAGTGTTTGAAATTTAAGTTGAAATCGCAAATAACGAAACTGTTTAATATTCAGTAGATACAATGTTTCAAATGATGGCCGTTAGTTGCAAATGAAAATAATAGAAAATGTGTCAGTAATATTTCGATGGTTTACATTTTGTATATTTTATTGTAATGAAAATATAGAATCAAAATAGAAATTGCTTTTATTAAACTAATAAGCACAAATTGTTAGTGATATTTAACACTAACTTCATGTTAGTGTAATGACCATCAGTTTCAAATTAGAAAAATATTATCGGTCATGAATAACTAATATTTTTCAGCATTGTTTTTTATAACTATTATGTTGACTAATTTTAGTTTAATTTTATTTAATTTGATTAATTTAATAAGTCCTAAATTAGTGATAAATAACTTTATTCTGCTTACTCACTAAAATACATTTAAGCTTTCTAAGGTCGCGGAAGCACTTGTCTTCATTAATTATTTTTATTCGAATGAGGATTTTAAAAAAATTTTATAGCATTATTTAGACATATTGTTGTAAGGTTTTTGTTAAATTTTTCGTAACAGTCTTAACCCAAGGACCAGTAAAATTAAATTCAAATGAAATTTCACCCGTCATATGCAAAATTTGGGATGTTAAGTCACGAAAAACCATTTTGAACTGACTACAAAAGAGAGAATTCTATCTAATTTAAAACGCATTTCTATACTTGGAACATGTTTACTCATATATTAGCTTATAGGTAAACATATTTTAGTTTAACAGAAATAATATTGATTTAAAGTAGTTTAAAAATCTAGTTTCGAAGTACTTCTAGCACTAACAACTTCTGTTGGATTTGATCCGACATAAGGTGGTCATATGTGTTATATATGTATATATTTAATATATATGATATAGTAAATATAATTAATATTTGAATTATATGCATATATTCATCTGTTACAGTCTTACAATCAATCTTAAATGCTCTTATTTCTAGAGTATTTCTTTTAACAATCGACACTTGCATTAATTAAGCATGTACTAAATTGTGTGGAGTCCAACGATATAGAATTATACCATATATTATACCATATAGTGTATCGTTATTATGTATTGTGCTGAAACTAATGCTTCACGTTGTTTCAAAATGTTTTTAGTAAAACACGGCACGTGCTGCTTGAATTCAGGTGACTACTCTATAAACAATATCAACTAATGCTTATTGCGTAGTACATCAGTATCTGATGGCGCTTCTTTAAGTTATTTATAACAATTCTTTTAATAAGTGTCCTATCCTATATAGACCCCTTCTTATATATTTTATTAAATATTAATTAGACAAGCACTACTTTATGGGTGTGTCGCGTTCTCTTCAAAGTGGCATGGAACATCCGCACGAATGGCATGCGAAGAGACCACAGAATAGATCTGGTCAAAAATACATAAGGGTCAGAGCCCTGAAGCTATATGCGAAAACCGACAGGCTACCGTACTTAGCACTATCTAATCTCAGAGTAATTTCTAACCGAACGGGACGGTACGCAGATCTTAGATCAGTCATTGAATAAACACGAAGCTTATGAGGAATACACAAATTAGTCAGTGAGATGAGTAGGACTCTGCAGAAACCTCTCAGCTATCAAGGAGTAAAAGTGTTCAGATGCACTAACTTGAAAAAGGCTCAACATTAGAAGATGCAAAAAATATGCCAACCATAATTAATTAAAAATAATGTAAACTGACAAATAAGTTCTTAGCCGTTTGAGTGGCGTTGAACAAATATTGAAAAAAGTACCAACTACAATAAGATTCTATTTCACATATAGTAATTTCGTATATTATTCAAAAAAGAAAATAAAACTCTTATATGTATTTAATTTTTTACTTTAGATATCAACAGAAAAAAAGACATAGTTTGAAAATAAGTCATTGCCATTTATGTCATTTGTGCCATTTAAAAGTCAAAGAATTCAAGAATTTAATATTTCACGTTTAACCTCTTATATTGAATTTATTTGCATATATATTCTCTGTTCACATTCAAACAATATTTTATTAACATTTTATTATTTATAAACAAAAAGTTTGTGTATGCCAGAACTTGGCAAAGTTCAAAGTATTATGGGAATTATTTGTGCTCCGCTTAATCCATCATGTAACCGCAAAATTCTTTGCAACATTTGGCTGAGTTTTAGCAGAGATTTGGGTTTATTTAAATTTAAGAAAAAATTTAACATAAGGCTTTATAAAATATTAAATACTAAAGTAAATCAAATAAAACTAACAATTTACTTTCAATTGATATCAATATTTCAGTATTTATAGAGAAATGATTACTGTAAATATTATTTTAATTATTTTTTTTAAAATATTTGACTACATAATTATTCTTTCATCTGGCTTTATATTAATAATAAAATATCATCATAAATATTAAAATTTCTGAAATATGCATTAATATATTATTAATATATTGTATAGTAATTATTTTTGTTTACAAGCCGTTACGTATAATCCGCTAGGCAGTAGAAGAAGAGTAAGGCCTATGATTACTTGGTGCAGTTCAACACTAAACGAAATTCACAGTTAATCCACACACCTTGGCAGATCATACATCAATATTGTTGAGCTCAGAGAAGTGGCAGTAAGAAGGCAAAGATGGAGGCAATTTGTTGATAGCTTATGCCCAGTATAAAGGCATTTTGGAATCATGTGACGCCGAGCAAGGCTTAATAATAAAAATACTAATTATTTACATACAACGTATGATTTTATATTGTACTTAAACGAAATCTTTGTAACGTGTTAAAGTAATGTATTAAAGTAATGTATATCTTACATCACTGGTCTATAGAAATAATAATTGTCTTCGATTGCTTATATACAATAACTATTTTGATAAATTTTTCCTTCATTTAAAATAATATTCACATGTCAATTTAAATTTAAGTCTGTATCATATTATTAATAACATTGGGGTTAAAATTAATGCTACACAACAAAATAAATTCACAAATATAAACGACTGTGTTGTCACAATAACATATACGGTCTCTTTAAATATTATTTTCTTTCAAAATAAATTTATAAATTTGTGAAACATATTTAAACCAGGATAAAAACAAAATCTTTAAATACTTTTAGCGACTTAAGTAAACTTATACGTATTATTCATGATAAACACAAAAGATAAATTTAAACGGATTAATAAACCGCTTTCGTAAGAGTATCTAAAATTAATGACAATTCACACGTTAAACATAAATTAATTTACTTACATATGTACATACTTAATTAGAGAGACATTAATTTAGCTTTATTATAGGTGAAAGCATGAGCTAACGAAGTTGGGCGAGACGAAAATGAAAGGAACACATTGTATGGGGATTAAGAAGATTTTTTTTCATATAAAAAATTTTGCATATTTTTATATAAAAAATTGTACTGGTTCATTAATTAACATTTACATTAGAGCATTAAAAGCTGTAACATTTACTAAGATAATTAAATCAGAAATTGAAAATGGGCTCATTGAAAAGTGGGTTACTTACTATCAAATATTTTTATGTTTAATTGAAATACAATTACAAATAAAGTTACTGTTATTTAACTGTTGCATTTTGACGTTAGTAAAAATTAATTAACAAAAGTCTGTTAAAAAATTAATACTAACTAAAATCCCAAATTCTAATTCGAAGTCGGATAAGGTTTAACAACATTTAATTATTAAATTACATTAAAAAATTAGGTATTTATAAAATTTTTAATTTTAATATAATTAAAATGAAAATATTTACTGCTCGCAAATTTTGATAATTTTATGTTGATGTACAACTCAACGGTATTGCCTGTTCCAAAAGAAAGGTTGCCAGATTGCTCCAAGCACAAATCTTAGCAGCTATACTCGTAATGATTATAAATAATTGTTGATTTATTTTAAAAATAGTAAAAAATTTTTAAGGTAGACTTAAATTCATATTTCTATTGAAGTAAATCCCTTAACTTACGATTTTATTTTGTTTTATTGCATTATATTCAAATATTAACAATTTTAAGTTTTATACAACTTTATTCATAAGTTTTTTAAGGATAAGTACAGTTGCTCTATTAACTTAAATTCGTTCTCAATATTTGCTAGTGTAGAAATGTATACAAAGATTTTGTGTACTTCCAGATAACTCTGTGTCAGCATAATATATCAGATCAGAGCATTTGATTGACAATTTCTGATTGCGTATGTTTTCTATGTCTTGCTTTTTGACATCTGGCAAAAGCATGTAAATGCAAAATAGTTGACATCAATCCATATAGGCAAATTGTGTTCTTTAGAGCCAGTGACGTAGATAATAATTTACTAAAGTGGTTCACATACATTTCACATACATTTAGGCGTACTAAATTCATTGTAATGTACAATTTTTAATAAATTTCAATTAATTTTTTTACATAACAATAAATAAAAGTACGATAGCAATTTTTGGCTGAAATATCTATATTCCATACTATCTTCATTTCAACGTTTAAAGAACGTTTAAAGTACTTTTTTCTTTAACAAAAAAAAAAAAGATTTTATTTGATTTTTAATAGATTGTTACTAACAATCAAATAATTGAAATTTTAATATGGAAAGTATGTATATCGATTGCATAAGTTTAACTTAATATAATATGTTAAGTTATGATATCAATTAGCATCTTTAACTTCTTGGTGATAACTTCATTTAATAAATCCTAACATATTTCAAAAATTTTTTTTTCTTATCTGGTAAAATGTATCGATATGGGAGTTTCATTTACTTGGATTGATAGTTAGCATGCACTACCTCTAGAATATTTGCAAATTAGCGTAAATTTATAAAAAAGTACAACAGCAATAAAAAAAAATTTTAAAAGTCACATGTCAACGGGGACCTTGTGGGTTTCATTGCAGTGCTTGCCTTGCTATATTATTTGTTGGTCGTCGAAGTGTGTGCCTGATACAGGACCAGAAAAACATCACAATAATTATATTCAAATATTATATCTTTTGGTATAATCCAAAACAGTTTGTGCTTCGACTTTTTGTATATATAAGTCACATTTACATATCTTTATATATCTATATATAGATATATATCTATCTATATATATATATATCTATAGTATCACTTTATACGGAAAAAAGAAAAGAATAGCGGAATGGGTTGTATCTTTTGTTTTGTGGGATATATACCTATAGCAGAATTGTAGTTGATTACCTCGGATATGTGAGTGTAATATTGTTACAAGAGGCAATAATTTCGTTTCACCACAATATTGCACAAGCTTTTCATAAATAGTTGCGTCAACGAATGTAATCAGTTCATGTTATGAGGTGCTCCCACATCCACCGTATTCACCCAATTCGGTATCGTCTGGTATTTGTATTTATTTGATTCGTATCCACCATATTCACCCTATTCGGTATCGTCTGGTATTTATATTTATCTGATTCGAAACAGTTATAAAGTTTGCTGGAAAATTTTTTCAATCGTAAGTGGATTAAATCCCTGCTACTAATAAATATTGTAAGGACCACGAAAAAGATTAAAAAAAATTGGGTTATTGTTTTATCAAGTATGTAAAGCTAACGAGTATATGGAGCAAAATAAATGTATAATTAAGCAAAAATGTAACTATTTCTATTTAAAACATATGACTTATCAAGTAATCTTCGTAATATTGTATTGAGCAATGCATTTGGTGCCTTTTTAATAATGAAGAATTGTCATGACTTGTTAACTAACATAAAGAAACTATGTCGTAATTGATTACGTATTAAATATTTTTAATAATAAATTAAGTGATTGTGTATAGTGATTCCATATTTTTCTCTTATTGTTGTTATATTTCTTAATTAACACTATGTTTGGTTCAATGCCTTCGTATATTTAATTTAAATGAACTAATTAAATTAATAATATGAATAATTCTAAATTCCTTAAAACTAAAATTGCTTTTATTAATTAAATTAATGACATTAATAAATTTATATACCAGTTTAATAATAAGCATTGTTAAAAAAGAAATAACTATAATATTTAAAATGTCAATCTATTTTTATTTTATTTTTATCTATTTTAAAGAGTATAATAACAATTATAGGAATAAAAATTTTCTATAAGCGTTATTCTAAATTTTGCAAATTTGAAAAATCTTTTCCATTATATGACTTTCAGTCTTCTTAAAGTTTCTATAAAATCTCAAATATAAAAGCTCGAACAAAATCTTAAAGGTTAAAATTGGACATTTTTCGTGTATTTAAATATGTTTTAAATGTTCATTGGAGAACCCTGAGTTATTTTCTTGACATCATATTTGATGGTGTTTTCAAAAATGACATAAAAATAAATAAATTATGCACACAAGATAACAAATAGCAGAGTTTAACAATTTAATAAACCGTTGACTTCACTCGGCAATAAAACCTTCATCCCAATAATACTTACGTAGGTTAAGGGAGCTTTACCTGTCGGATTTGTTATAATTCATGTCAAAACTCAAGTCACGAAGTGCTAAATTTAAGAATACTTCCGTAACACTTAGCCAGGAGCGTACGTTAATATGGAAAAGCAGACAAAATGCCTTCATGCCGTATAATGAACCTTTAAGAATATGTTTTTTGTATTGGCAAATTTGTTTTGATAAACTTACTAAGTTCAATGTAAATTTTCTTGTAAATCTGAGAAACTTTGAAATACATCAGAAAGTTACAACAATTTAAAATGAAATTAACACTGAATTTAAGAATTATTGTTTTCATATTATAATAATTCAAATGAATT
>NC_051846.1:35111356-35125899 GCF_002237135.1 Teleopsis dalmanni
TCCTTTTACTGAAGAATTTATTGCTACAGAGGAGTTTAAGAGAAAAGATAATAACACAACTGTCAGAGAGAAACGGTAATATATATTTAACATATATACAACATATATTGCACTCAACTAACCAAGTTAAAACTCATTATGCATAACTTCACAGCGGGTAAAGTTTACGCCATGGTCTACATTTTTCATCAACTGCAATAATTTTTGGACTAATATATGGTAGGATGTACTGTGAAAAAGAAAAATGCATACTTTAGCTACGCTGTTATTTTACACAGGAGAAATTATTAGTTTAAAAACAAAAGCTTTTAGTGTACAAAGTAAGCATATAAATTATAATTTAACTAATTAAGATTTTCTAACCATTGGATTCTGATAACCTAAATTATTTGTGGTATATAAACACAAAAATAAAAACTTAAATATGTAAAGAATACACTCAAATAAGCTGATTGTTTATTGTTTAGTTGTATACCATATTACCTTCATTTATTCTAGTTAATTTAATATATAAGAATTGTTTTTTATATAACAAACCCAAAATTCATTTTTTAAATATATACATTCTACTTCGTGCATTAAAGTTTAAATAAAGTTAATATGTCAAATAAAGTTTCTGACATAATAAAACAGAAATAAACATTAAAACAGTACTCAAATAACTATAAGTTTTGAATATAATTATACAATTAAAAATTCAAACCAATTCCAAACCAACGAATTCCCCTGTATAATTAAAAGTTGGTTATATTGAAACAAACAAAATGAACATCAACATATGATGTATTTTCTCTAAAAAATATTATTAAAGCAGTCTAATTTTTTTAAATTTAAAATTCTGTTCCAATAAATTCTATAACTTTAAAAAATAATAAAAGCATTCGAATAAAAGTAAAAAAAAGTTTTATATAACATAATGTGTGAGAAATATATGTATTTATAGATATTACTTTAACTGTATTTATTACAATATAAGACAGAAATCCACAGTACAATACTTATAATAAGCCACAAGTAAACTATATAATATAAATAATATAAAATAATAAAAAATTTTTATGTCACATGACAAAAAAAACATTGAAATAGAAAGTGATTGCAGTGTATTACTACTGCTAACTTCCTAAATTGATGAAAGATAATAGAACTTTCCTTAATCTAAGTTTGTTGTTAGCTGCTAAAAGATTTGACTCTTTGTCATCTATTTTTTTTGGATATTAACCCTCAAATAACCGACAGGTTTCGACGAAGAAACCCATCCGCATAATTACTATGAGATTGAAATCGCATACTTATTATTATTACTATTTCCTTGGTGTATTTACAATATATTAATTATTATTATTACTATGTAGTTATTTATTATTCTTTGGGTGACGACACCATTCTTACTAAGAGCATAGGGCGAAATAGCATATGAACCACCCATTTTCTATTCTTGAATTCATTTCTAGCTTTTTGTTAAGCTACAGTTCATAACAGGCTTATAAAGGCCCAGAAGAAAAACACATCAACATTAAATTAAGTTCACTGCTTTGACTAGTCTATGCATCATCCAAGTTACTACTAGAATCTCCAATTTACTGTATCAGTAGATGATAAAATTCATATCTTTTTATAGCACTTAAATCTGGAGAAACCCAATGCCATCAAATACTAAATAACTACTAAGGTTACAATTAAAAATCTTGGAAATTATGACAAGTACATCGTGTCTTAAAAAAAATGTGAAACCGGATATTACCGTAGTTTATAAAAATATGTAAGTTATTTAAAAATTGAAAACTTTGTATTAGGAAATATATAACTAGAATGCCAAGATTAAAATAATTATGTAGAATAGATTAATACAGGATTTTCTTTCTATCCATGATATCGATCAATGTCACTCTAGACATAAATAAATTTTTTCAGCTGTGTCGAACCCAACTCTGCCTCATTGGATTGTGTGAGCAATCCCGGAACCATAATCACTTGACAGTGTTTTTATTTTATTTAAAATAATCTCGGGAATAATTTATTTTCGCAGAATAGTAGTGTGTATTTGTCTTTTGATATTTATATGGAATCAGTTTTATACACAGTAATATAAAATGTACACAGTACCACGATACACACCGAGCTACAGTATGTAGGCTAGGTAAGCACACCTTATTAAAGTCATTAAATGTAAAATTTCATGCAAAACAAAAATCAACAAATTTGACCAAATGTACAACCCTGTATAACTTGAATTCATACTTTAAATGCCATCGGAAGCATATCGTTAAAAAGAACTTGTCTTTATAAGTCTACATATAATTCCTTTATAAATTATAAATGTTAAATAAATATCACTAGGAATCCATCTAAAATCTATGAAGTCCCATATAAATGTACGATTTATACTGTCAACTGCTTTTTATGGTCAATGATCATTGCTAAAACAAGATAATTGAATTTATAACTTCATTAGAAAGCTAATCTGTAATATTGATAGGATGACGCAGAATCGATTTTTTTGATATTTTTTCACTACAAAAATTTTTGTTACTACAAAAACTTAATTCATTAACTACATGAATTTTCTATGAAAAATTCTTATCGCAGTCAACATTTTTTCTCTTTGAAGGGTTAAACTACATATGAATTGAATCAGTAATCGATTTGTATAATGTTATATGTGTATACAAATTAGTATTTACATAATCAAACACATATAAATATAATACACAATACCATAAGTATATAACGAAAGTTCTTTTGTAAGCCATCAGATATTTAAAGCATTATTAAAACCACATGTTCTATCGTATCCATGTATGTAACTAAGTAAGTAGCTTCGGATATACCTAATTATCTATCCATTTGAAAGTGTCAACACATGATTAATTATTTACTTTAGTAGGTTTGAAGTCGCAGTATTCATTACTATATTAAACTATGTTTCTTACTTGCTTTCATAGTTAAAATTCTATTTATTTTTAAACTTTAAATATTCAAAATTTAAAAATCAATTAAATATTACTGATGAAAATGAAAGCTCATAACTATTAATACAGTAGTTTCCAGCAACTAAGAATGCCTTAAAAGTTACTAATTGTTTCAAATATGATAATTCAAATATATGTAATATAACGTCCAAGAAGCATATCAAAAAAAAAGTTTTTAATGATAGATTTATTTTTATTTTTGTGACTAGTGTCCTAAACTCGTCCAACATCCAGTACTGCGACCAAGAGTCCTATTATACCTATTGATAGATTCATACCTTGTAATCACTTTGCTATACCACTGCGAACTTTTTTTGAATAATTTACTATCATTAATGAAGTAATATTAAACTATTAAAATAAGTAAGTTTATTACTATAAGAATAATATAAAATTATTCAGATTAACCTAAGAAAATAAATATCAAAATATTATAGAAAACTAAATAAACTCACTTATAAATACATATAATAAATGCAACTAGTATATGTACATTATTATTGTGTATTAGATACAAAATGCATATTAAAATCATGATTAAAAACATAATAAAACTTAAATGTATAAATATTATACGTAAAATATAATTTATGCAAAACAATATAAATAATCGAAATACATGACTAACCTCCTTCAATATGTTTTTAATGAACTATTTTCCTGCATTTAATAAATTCATTTGAATTATTATAATATGAAAACAATAATTCTTAAATTCAGTGTTAATTTCATTTTAAATTGTTGTAACTTTCTGATGTATTTCAAAGTTTCTCAGATTTACAAGAAAATTTACATTGAACTTAGTAAGTTTATCAAAACAAATTTGCCAATACAAAAAACATATTCTTAAAGGTTCATTATACGGCATGAAGGCATTTTGTCTGCTTTTCCATATTAACGAACGCTCCTGGCTAAGTGTTACGGAAGTATTCTTAAATTTAGCACTTCGTGACTTGAGTTTTGACATGAATTATAACAAATCCGACAGGTAAAGCTCCCTTAACCTACGTAAGTATTATTGGGATGAAGGTTTTATTGCCGAGTGAAGTCAACGGTTTATTAAATTGTTAAACTCTGCTATTTGTTATCTTGTGTGCATAATTTATTTATTTTTATGTCATTTTTGAAAACACCATCAAATATGATGTCAAGAAAATAACTCAGGCTTCTCCAATGAACATTTAAATCATATTTAAATATACGAAAAATGTCCAATTTTAACCTTTAAGATTTTGCTCGTTAGTGAGATTTTAAAGAAATTTTAAGGAGATTTAAAGTCATATCATGGAAAAGATTTTCAAATTTGCAAAATTTAGAATAACGCATATAGAAGCTTTTTATTCCTTTAATTGTTATAATATTCTTTAAAATAGATAAAAATAAAATAAAAATAGATTGACATTTTAAATATTATAGTTATTATAGTTATAGTTAACAATGCTTATTATTAAACTGGTATATAAATTTATTAATGTCATTAATTTAATTAATAAAAGCGATTTTAGTTTTAAGGAATTTAGAATTATTCATATTATTAATTTAATTAGTTCATTTAAATTAAATATACGAAGGCATTGAACCAAACATAGTGTTAATTAAGAAATATAACAGCAATAAGAGAAAAATATGGAATCACTATACATAATCACTTAATTTATTATTAAAAATATTTAATACGTAATCAATTACGACATAGTTTCTTTATGTTGGTTAACAAGTCATGAAAATTCTTTATTATTAAAAAGGCACCAAATGCATTACTCATTACAATATTACGAAGATTACTTGATAAGTCATATGTTTTAAATAAAAATAGTTACATTTTTGCTTAATTATACATTTATTTTGCTCCATATACTCTTTAGCGTTACATACTTGTTAAAACAATAACGCAATTTTTTTTAATATTTTTCGTGGTCTTTACAATATTTATTAGTAGCAGGGATTTTGTCCACTTACGATTAAAAAAAATTTCGAGCAAACTTTATATCTGTTTCGAATCAAAATAATACAAATACCAGACGATACGGAATTGGGTGAATACGGTGGATGTGGCAACACCTTATAACATAAGCTTATTAATTTCGCTGTTGCAACTATTAATGAAAAGCTGATGCAATATTATGGTAAAAAGAAATGATTGCCGATTGAAATAATGTTTCAATATCATATCCGAGGTAATCAACTACAATTCTGCTATAGGTATATATCCCATAAACAAAAGATACAACCCTTTCCACTATTCCTTCTTTTTTTCCGTATAAAGTGATACTATAGATATATATATATTTAGATAGATATATATCTATATACATAGATATATAAAGATATGTAAATTTTACTTTTATATTCAACAAGTCGAAGCACAAACTGCTTGTTTTCATTTATACGAAAGATATGTAATATTTGAAGGTAATTATAATGATGGCTTCTTGGTCCTAGATCTGGCACAATTAAAAAATTCCAGATTTACATAGAATAATGTCATGAACATAGCTCCTAATAGAATACGATTTAAATCAATGGTGTAAGGCCCAAAAGAGGTTCAGGAAATTAGTAGTAGTAGTATTCTGCTGTTTTTGACCAGCATAACACTTTGACACGCCCATATTAAACGCTATTCTATTTAAATTCTTCTATTTTGATATCTCGAAATTAAACCTCATTTGAGCATCCTAACCGCCAACCTTTGATACTCGTATAATCACAACAAAACTGGGTAAATGACGTTTCATCATATTATATGCTAATGCAGTCTTCATGTGACTTTTAAAATTTTTTTTTATTGCTGTTGTACTTTTTTATAAATTTACGCTAATTTGCAAATATTCTAGAGGTAGTGCATGCTAACTATCAATCCAAGTAAATGAAACTCCCATATCGATACATTTTACCAGATAAGAAAAAAAAATTTTTGAAATATGTTAGGATTTATTAAATGAAGTTATCACCAAGAAGTTAAAGATGCTAATTGATATCATAACTTAACATATTATATTAAGTTAAACTTATGCAATCGATATACATACTTTCCATATTAAAATTTCAATTATTTGATTGTTAGTAACAATCTATTAAAAATCAAATAAAATCTTTTTTTTTTTTGTTAAAGAAAAAAGTACTTTAAACGTTCTTTAAACGTTGAAATGAAGATAGTATGGAATATAGATATTTCAGCCAAAAATTGCTATCGTACTTTTATTTATTGTTATGTAAAAAAATTAATTGAAATTTATTAAAAATTGTACATTACAATGAATTTAGTACGCCTAAATGTATGTGAAATGTATGTGAACCACTTTAGTAAATTATTATCTACGTCACTGGCTCTAAAGAACACAATTTGCCTATATGGATTGATGTCAACTATTTTGCATTTACATGCTTTTGCCAGATGTCAAAAAGCAAGACATAGAAAACATACGCAATCAGAAATTGTCAATCAAATGCTCTGATCTGATATATTATGCTGACACAGAGTTATCTGGAAGTACACAAAATCTTTGTATACATTTCTACACTAGCAAATATTGAGAACGAATTTAAGTTAATAGAGCAACTGTACTTATCCTTAAAAAACTTATGAATAAAGTTGTATAAAACTTAAAATTGTTAATATTTGAATATAATGCAATAAAACAAAATAAAATCGTAAGTTAAGGGATTTACTTCAATAGAAATATGAATTTAAGTCTACCTTAAAAATTTTTTACTATTTTTAAAATAAATCAACAATTATTTATAATCATTACGAGTATAGCTGCTAAGATTTGTGCTTGGAGCAATCTGGCAACCTTTCTTTTGGAACAGGCAATACCGTTGAGTTGTACATCAACATAAAATTATCAAAATTTGCGAGCAGTAAATATTTTCATTTTAATTATATTAAAATTAAAAATTTTATAAATACCTAATTTTTTAATGTAATTTAATAATTAAATGTTGTTAAACCTTATCCGACTTCGAATTAGAATTTGGGATTTTAGTTAGTATTAATTTTTTAACAGACTTTTGTTAATTAATTTTTACTAACGTCAAAATGCAACAGTTAAATAACAGTAACTTTATTTGTAATTGTATTTCAATTAAACATAAAAATATTTGATAGTAAGTAACCCACTTTTCAATGAGCCCATTTTCAATTTCTGATTTAATTATCTTAGTAAATGTTACAGCTTTTAATGCTCTAATGTAAATGTTAATTAATGAACCAGTACAATTTTTTATATAAAAATATGCAAAATTTTTTATATGAAAAAAAATCTTCTTAATCCCCATACAATGTGTTCCTTTCATTTTCGTCTCGCCCAACTTCGTTAGCTCATGCTTTCACCTATAATAAAGCTAAATTAATGTCTCTCTAATTAAGTATGTACATATGTAAGTAAATTAATTTATGTTTAACGTGTGAATTGTCATTAATTTTAGATACTCTTACGAAAGCGGTTTATTAATCCGTTTAAATTTATCTTTTGTGTTTATCATGAATAATACGTATAAGTTTACTTAAGTCGCTAAAAGTATTTAAAGATTTTGTTTTTATCCTGGTTTAAATATGTTTCACAAATTTATAAATTTATTTTGAAAGAAAATAATATTTAAAGAGACCGTATATGTTATTGTGACAACACAGTCGTTTATATTTGTGAATTTATTTTGTTGTGTAGCATTAATTTTAACCCCAATGTTATTAATAATATGATACAGACTTAAATTTAAATTGACATGTGAATATTATTTTAAATGAAGGAAAAATTTATCAAAATAGTTATTGTATATAAGCAATCGAAGACAATTATTATTTCTATAGACCAGTGATGTAAGATATACATTACTTTAATACATTACTTTAACACGTTACAAAGATTTCGTTTAAGTACAATATAAAATCATACGTTGTATGTAAATAATTAGTATTTTTATTATTAAGCCTTGCTCGGCGTCACATGATTCCAAAATGCCTTTATACTGGGCATAAGCTATCAACAAATTGCCTCCATCTTTGCCTTCTTACTGCCACTTCTCTGAGCTCAACAATATTGATGTATGATCTGCCAAGGTGTGTGGATTAACTGTGAATTTCGTTTAGTGTTGAACTGCACCAAGTAATCATAGGCCTTACTCTTCTTCTACTGCCTAGCGGATTATACGTAACGGCTTGTAAACAAAAATAATTACTATACAATATATTAATAATATATTAATGCATATTTCAGAAATTTTAATATTTATGATGATATTTTATTATTAATATAAAGCCAGATGAAAGAATAATTATGTAGTCAAATATTTTAAAAAAAATAATTAAAATAATATTTACAGTAATCATTTCTCTATAAATACTGAAATATTGATATCAATTGAAAGTAAATTGTTAGTTTTATTTGATTTACTTTAGTATTTAATATTTTATAAAGCCTTATGTTAAATTTTTTCTTAAATTTAAATAAACCCAAATCTCTGCTAAAACTCAGCCAAATGTTGCAAAGAATTTTGCGGTTACATGATGGATTAAGCGGAGCACAAATAATTCCCATAATACTTTGAACTTTGCCAAGTTCTGGCACATACACAAACTTTTTGTTTATAAATAATAAAATGTTAATAAAATATTGTTTGAATGTGAACAGAGAATATATATGCAAATAAATTCAATATAAGAGGTTAAACGTGAAATATTAAATTCTTGAATTCTTTGACTTTTAAATGGCACAAATGACATAAATGGCAATGACTTATTTTCAAACTATGTCTTTTTTTCTGTTGATATCCAAAATAAAAAATTAAATACATATAAGACATTTATTTTCTTTTTTGAATAATATACAAAAATACTATATGTGAAATAGAATCTTATTGTAGTTAATACTTTTTTCAATATTTGTCCAACGCCACTCAAACGACTAAGAACTTATTTGTCAGTTTACATTATTTTTAATTAATTATGGTTGGCATATTTTTTGCATCTTCTAATGTTGAGCCTTTTTCAAGTTAGTGCATCTGAACACTTTTACTCCTTGATAGCTGAGAGGTTTCTGCAGAGTCCTACTCATCTCACTGACTAATTTGTGTATTCCTCATAAGCTTCGTGTTTATTCAATGACTGATCTAAGATCTGCGTACCGTCCCGTTCGGTTAGAAATTACTCTGAGATTAGATAGTGCTAAGTACGGTAGCCTGTCGGTTTTCGCATATAGCTTCAGGGCTCTGACCCTTATGTATTTTTGACCAGATCTATTCTGTGGTCTCTTCGCATGCCATTCGTGCGGATGTTCCATGCCACTTTGAAGAGAACGCGACACACCCATAAAGTAGTGCTTGTCTAATTAATATTTAATAAAATATATAAGAAGGGGTCTATATAGGATAGGACACTTATTAAAAGAATTGTTATAAATAACTTAAAGAAGCGCCATCAGATACTGATGTACTACGCAATAAGCATTAGTTGATATTGTTTATAGAGTAGTCACCTGAATTCAAGCAGCACGTGCCGTGTTTTACTAAAAACATTTTGAAACAACGTGAAGCATTAGTTTCAGCACAATACATAATAACGATACACTATATGGTATAATATATGGTATAATTCTATATCGTTGGACTCCACACAATTTAGTACATGCTTAATTAATGCAAGTGTCGATTGTTAAAAGAAATACTCTAGAAATAAGAGCATTTAAGATTGATTGTAAGACTGTAACAGATGAATATATGCATATAATTCAAATATTAATTATATTTACTATATCATATATATTAAATATATACATATATAACACATATGACCACCTTATGTCGGATCAAATCCAACAGAAGTTGTTAGTGCTAGAAGTACTTCGAAACTAGATTTTTAAACTACTTTAAATCAATATTATTTCTGTTAAACTAAAATATGTTTACCTATAAGCTAATATATGAGTAAACATGTTCCAAGTATAGAAATGCGTTTTAAATTAGATAGAATTCTCTCTTTTGTAGTCAGTTCAAAATGGTTTTTCGTGACTTAACATCCCAAATTTTGCATATGACGGGTGAAATTTCATTTGAATTTAATTTTACTGGTCCTTGGGTTAAGACTGTTACGAAAAATTTAACAAAAACCTTACAACAATATGTCTAAATAATGCTATAAAATTTTTTTAAAATCCTCATTCGAATAAAAATAATTAATGAAGACAAGTGCTTCCGCGACCTTAGAAAGCTTAAATGTATTTTAGTGAGTAAGCAGAATAAAGTTATTTATCACTAATTTAGGACTTATTAAATTAATCAAATTAAATAAAATTAAACTAAAATTAGTCAACATAATAGTTATAAAAAACAATGCTGAAAAATATTAGTTATTCATGACCGATAATATTTTTCTAATTTGAAACTGATGGTCATTACACTAACATGAAGTTAGTGTTAAATATCACTAACAATTTGTGCTTATTAGTTTAATAAAAGCAATTTCTATTTTGATTCTATATTTTCATTACAATAAAATATACAAAATGTAAACCATCGAAATATTACTGACACATTTTCTATTATTTTCATTTGCAACTAACGGCCATCATTTGAAACATTGTATCTACTGAATATTAAACAGTTTCGTTATTTGCGATTTCAACTTAAATTTCAAACACTGACTCATTTTCTTTTTTTAAATAACTTTGATATTCACATAAACCAGCAATTTAATATGAACTGGAAAATTTGTGTTAGATTACATCGTTTAGCGGATACAATTTAATTTACATCTATTATTCTGTGTTTATATTTACATTTGTTTTTCAAAAATAAATCCCTGGAGTCAAAAAATATGCACTCAAAGGTATTAAATTTTAATAAAGTTATTAATCTAAAAACGAAAATTAAAAATTTTAAGTTAAAAAATTTATATTCTGCTATTTAAAAAACACTTTCGAAATTGCTTTTTATGACATTTATTTTTGACTTTGATGGATTAATATTGCAATCATCAATATGGAATAATAATCTAATATCTTCATATAATTATTTTATGTTGCATATAAAATGATAATATTAGTTTCAATAAGTTACTATTTAACTACAGCTATACCGAAACTCAAATACCCTAGACTTATTTAGAATCCCCATAAAAGGATTAATTAGAATGCCTTATTTTTATTAACATAAATTCTCTTAATCGAATTCTTCATTAACAATGAATTCTTTGGAAAAAAAAATTTTTTTAATACCGGTTGTTTCCTATATAACATACCTTCTAAAATTCTTAAGTCGTTTCTTTGATCCATAAAGCGAAAAAACAATATACCTATTGTATTGTAATAACATACTCAATATTTGCCATATATATGTATTCCAAATAAAAGTCCTAAAAAGGTTCCAGTCATATGGATATTTATTATGACTATTTTTTTTTTTGGGTGAAGTTCTTTTTTACTATATATATGTCCATACATATTGTAACCTTCGAACGCTTTCAGAAAACACCATGTACGTAAAAATACATATTTAATAAACCGAAAATGTCAAGCTTTCCGCAATGAATTGGGTCGGATTCTCAATGCAACTTATCGGAGTACCTGTACATATGATCATCTCGAGGAACTGTAGGCCTGATGAGCTTGCCACAGCAGGTACACGGCTTACTATAATTTATTCCCAGAATATCTATATGTTATACACAATAGCTAAATAGCTAAAGAAATGAGTAACACTTAAAAATTATGCGTAGGTGAAGAATTTTGTCAAATCACAAAACTTAATTAAACTTAGACCAGCAACTAGACAGCTGCTTCAACTAAACTGGTACCTACTTAGCACTACGGTATCGGTGCTGACAGATCACTGCATATTAAGAACCTAGGCAGGGAAGGGGAAAGTTTGATCTATCTATTAATAACCTTTCTCATAGCTATGACTGCAGAAGAAGTAAAAGCTGTGTTTCATGTTAGGTGTTAATGCCCATCTTTGATTAAAATATTAAATATCTTTGGTGCACTTTACCTAACTGACCGGGCAATGGTGATATTCAAAACTGTAGAGATAGTCACGTTTATTGACTTGTCAGTAACTTGACAACTTTTTTTTTTCTTAAATACGGAGGTAGTGCTTATTTTCTTCGACATTGTTTATGTGCAGACCTTATTGTTCTGTGAGACTTGAACCCACTAAAACTACTTCTTAGAAATGAATGAAGAAGATTTCCACAACAATGTGAAAACTTCAATTCCAGTAATCAAAGTAGAGAGAGTAGAGCAGATAAGTGTTTTGTTCTAAATACGATACTCATTTTGATGATGCTCTCTGTCATACATATAAGGAATATCTTTACCCATTTTATCACAATGGCCCAATATCAGTGAATGTATCATAACTTTATATAAATATTTGATATCTTTAAAGAATATTAGTGCCCAAAATATGTGGTTCTAGTTTGATAATATTATAAATTGTAGTTTATATGATAACCTAAATTCTACTCTAATAACTAAATCTACAATAAATTTCGTTCATATGCGAAATAATTTCAAAACCTTTGAGAAGTACTTCAAATGTAAAATAATTTGTGTACCGGAAATAAATCCTTAAAATCTATTTTTCAAAGCTCTTACAAATCAGCAAAATTTATTTTTGCACGCTGAGGCAAAATATATGTTAAAACTTTTTTTTCCAAATAGCTAATTTTGAATTTTGTTAGCCACTTTATTCAGATTACACAAATAAATTCCAAATTTTGTTGCTAAAAGTTTGAAAAAAATATTTGAAAAAAATGCAAATATACTTGGAGGAAACCAAACAAAAATGTTTAGTCCTGCGGAGTTACACACATAAAACCGCTAAATACTTTTGAAAATTTTTTCATTCTGGGTAAGCATTATATTTTATTAAAAAATTCTACTAAATTGTATGATGGAATATTCTACACAAACCACATATGTAAGCTCTTAAGCTGGTAAACGCGCTCTTTGAACAATTTTCAACAAATTTAATTTATATAACGGAAAATATAATGGCAGATAGTGTTTAAATCCCAACAAGATTTAAGAAAATAAATTCAATTTTTTTTTACTTCAATTTACTTTTTAGTAATAAAATATTATTTTCATGTTACAAATTAAAAGTAACAGAAAAATTAAATGGAGAGGTTACGAAGAGTAGTGAATTAAAACAACAAAATTTTTAATTATTTTTATTAACTGAATTTTTGGCTGACCATACAGCTGTTTTGAGTATAACCAAATACCCATCATTAGTGGTCATGGAACTATTTCCTATATTTAATAAGTCGTAAATAGTCTTTTGAGACTGCAAGTAACAAAAATTGAACTCGTGGCGTCCCAAATTTGAAGCTTAGAGTCAGTGCTCATTACTCAGCTGACTCAAAGCTGTACTTGACTTATATGTTCGAACTTGTAGTTTTGTTAATTTACTGTGAAAGTTCATTAACAAATTCACTTGCTGTGTTATGTTATAATGAAATCATAAACAGGCTGTAGAATAATTGAATTTATTATTTATAATTAGTTTTAAATGTTAGGTTTCAATACTATTCTATTATAGAGGTATTAGTCAAACAACCAAGCACATTTAACAAAGCAAGATCTGCATTTGCAATTCTTCGTAACATCTGGAGCTCAAGCGAACTATCTTCAAAGCCAAAGAACAATGTATATAACATATGTGTCAAATCAACTTCGCTGTATAGCTTTGAAACATGGCTGATGAGCACTGAAACTAGGCGCATGCTGCAGTCTTTTACCAACAGATGTCTGCGAAATATATTGAGAATTTGGTGGCAATGAAACGCTGCTGCAACTCACAAACAAAGAAAACATCAACGGGTACACACTAAGAAAACCCTATGAAGAGGTTTATCAACTTCACTACAATGGAACATGCAAAGCAATAGAAGACCCAGTAGGCCTCAGATCACTTGGAGAAGAACCATCCGGCATGAAATGAACATATCACTTAATGAATTAAAATATTTAGCATTAAACAGAAATACTTGGCGATTCTATGTAAATTGTCTATGTTCCTGATGGAATACCGCTTAATAATATGAAAATCTCGAAAAAAGATAAAATGAGAACCACCTGTTTGTTAATTATTTGAAATGACTTATAAAAAAGCAGCAAAGACTACAGATAACTACAGATAACTACAGAAAAATTGTTGAAGTCTTAATTACTATTACAGTATGCATAAAATTATGATATGTACTATTTAAATCTTCACATTAAGAAACTATTAGTAGCGAACTAACAAGGACTTTAATTAGTTACTTTGAATCGAAATAATATTTAAAAATTCATGTAATCCGTTTTAAAGGTTTAAAGTTTCAAAATCATATGATTTTTAAAAATTAAAGTTAATTTTTTTATGTGCTCTAAAACTTTTGTTATAATTGTCGTTTAATGAACTTAAATTTAAGTCAACATAAAGTTTATGTTCTCATAACATTCGAAAATTAACTTCTTACATTATAAAATAACACAATCGTTATCTGGTTTACATCAAATCATACATTGTGGAAAATCACAGCAACAGCATAAATTTGTTAAAAGGAAAACAAATGAAACTCCATATCAG
>NC_051846.1:35125999-35133095 GCF_002237135.1 Teleopsis dalmanni
TGATCAAAAAAGAACGAGAATTTAAAAAAAACGCAAAATTTTAATAATAATTAATAATAATTTTCTTTATTATCGCCTTCAAAGTACGCTCCTCCTGCGACAATACATGCATGCCAACGCTTGATCCAATTTTCCATACAAGTTTTATAGGCCAACGAAGGTATGGCCTTTAGTTCACGCAGTGAATTCTCTTTTATGGCCTCTATGGTCTCAAAACGCGTCTATGGTCCTCGCAATGGCAATTTGAGTCAGGGGAAGAGGAAAAAGGCACACGGGGCCATATCTGGAGAGTACGGTGCTTGGTTGATGATATTGGTGGAGTTTTTGGCCAAAAACTGCGACACAACCAACGCTGTGTGAGCCGGTGCGTTATCGTGATGTAAAATCCATGCCTCTTTTTGCGAATGGCATCACGCAAACAACGCATAACGGCCAAATAATATTTCTTATTGACCGTTTGACCATTTGACCGTCCAGAAGGAATATGTGGTGCACCACACCACGAATATCGAAGAAAACAGTCAGCATAACCTTGATTTTGGACCGACTCTGGCGTTCTCTTTTCGGTTTCGGCTCACCTTCGAAGCACCATTCGGTCGATTGTTGCTTGGTGGTCAAATTGGCATGTCAAATTCATAGACCCATGTCTCATCACCAGTTATGATACTGGTGTTCGATGAATGTGGGGTCACTATCTGCGTTTGAAATCATCTCTTTGGCCACATCACAACGACGCTTTTTTTGAATGAAATTCAGTTAAAAATCGCCACACGAAAATTTTTCGACTTCTTTGTATAGATGCCAAACAAAAACTAATCGTACGATATGCGTTAAACTTTGACAGGATGTGTATAAAGTGTTGCCAGCGTGAAAATAAAAAAAAATACCGACTGGATAAGCGCGGGAATTCAAAAAAAGAACGAATAAGTTCTTTTTTGATCACAAGGTATTTTAAATTATGAATATTTGGCGGATTTAAAACAGTCCATATAGGTCAGCTAAAAAATTTAATTAATAAAGAATAAAACTTTTTAAAATTTAAATAATAGTTTATTTGAATGGTTTATTTAAAGAATGGTTTACTGTTGTAGATTCTTTATACAGTTAAATTATCGAGTTAAGTTTATTGTTTTATTTCATTTTATTTTTTTAAATTAAAAAATGAAAAATCAAGTTATGAAGATAATAAGATACAGTTAAGATTAGCTATTTCCACCATAATTTCATGCATAAAAAACTTTAAACTTTTTTCATAAATCTAATAAAGTATTCAACATATTTCTTTAATAAAAATGACTAATCTAATATTCACAACTTCTTAACAAGTTTCTTAATCGAATATGAATGAAAGTAAACTAATTATCATTACAAAAGCAGGAGAAGTGCACTTAACGCTCGTTTTTAATATATTTTGTATTGCATTCGCGTAAAGTTTCAAACTTTTTATGACTTTATTCTATACGTTTCATTTTTTTATTTCTTTGAAATGTTCATTTTGTTGCACTTGTGAATGCACTTGTGTTCTTATTCAGTACCCTGCCTTGCAACAATGTCAAATGGAATATGCACAATTTATGCATTATGCATGTTGTATACTGTCGCTTGACATCCTCGTCAGTGTCAGTGGCATCTTTGTTGTCGTTGTCCTTATTACGTCTATCGTCATCATCACCATTACCATCACTATCACCATCATCATTACTTCCATCATAATCAGCAACATATTCAACATTGTATCATTGTCATCGTCGTCATTGCAGTGCTGTTACGCTTCACTTTGTTGCTTGTTGTTAGCATTTTTTTAACACGTTCAAATGAAACATTTCGCGGAAACACTGCTTAACATGAAAAAGGCACGGAAATGTAAGTGCAACTCTATGTGTGGGCGTGTCATGTTCATATTACAAAGACACAATTTACACAAAATACTGATAGAACATATATATATGGAAATGCTTTCACTTGTTCTAAATTAGTTTTGCTACACAATTTATATTATTTACATCTCTTTTTTTTGAGTTATGATATTTAGATGATATGGTGGTTTCCGTGTAATTCAAAAATATTATTTGATTGATACTGAAGTAGAGTAGCTTTTCTATTTTTATACTATTTATATATTATTTATTTGTTGAATTTTAAGTAATATTTTTATATATAGTTATATGGCTTTTCTTAGTTTGCAATGGTTTAATGAATCCACACTCCATAGTTGCGTGTATTATTTAAAAATTAATGCAAAATAAATATTTAAATATTTTTGACCTTATCCAATTATTATTAAGAACTATTTAACGAGATAATAACTTTAAAATACTACATATTATTAAAATCCTCTCATTACTTTTTTATATATCATCAATTTTATTTACTCTTTTTTTTTGTCATCAAACACATATTGTTTTATTTTTATTTTATAACAGGTTTTTCGCACAGTAGTGAAGAACAAAAATTTATCCTTTATTGTTTTAATTAATTTAATTTTTGGCTAACCATACAGTTTCGAATATTGCCAAGTACCCATCATCAGTGGTCTTGGAAATGATTCTGATATTTAATTATTCGTAAATAATTTTCTTTTGAGACTGCAAGTATCAGGCATTAAACTCGTGTCCTGCCAAATTTGAAGCTCAGAGTCAGCGCTCTTTAACACACTGACCGAAAGCCATACTTAAGTTTTAGGTTCGCACTTCTTCCCGAAATTTTGTTAATTAGCTGTGAAAGTTTTATTAACGAATTCACTTTCTGTGTTTATATTAGAACGAAATCATAAACCAGCTGTAGAATCATTGAATTAATTAATTGACTTCTTATTATATTTTATTTTATTTTAATATATTTATTTTTAATTTATGTATCGCATACAGTTTTCATAAAAAATCTGTTGTCATATAAATTATTCAGTATGGATCTGCATAATAAAAGGATTAAGCTTCAAACTTAATTTATAAAGCTAATTTGCAGCGACTAAAATATTATTAAGGAAAACATCTTTTATTCTGGGGTGAATTATTTTTCTAAATTTAATTTCTTTTTTAATGGTTTTATAATTTCAATGTTGAAAACCCAAACTAATTACCAACCATAAATGGTTCAAAAAACCTTTGTAAATTTTTATAATATTTTCTTATGCATTATGTTTTTAAAATAACTGCCAATAAACCCCAAAATATTTTAGTTATTTTGTGCTATTTATAACA
Source organism: Teleopsis dalmanni (assembly GCF_002237135.1). Lineage (NCBI taxonomy): Eukaryota > Metazoa > Arthropoda > Insecta > Diptera > Diopsidae > Teleopsis > Teleopsis dalmanni. Next base: position 35,129,200 of record NC_051846.1, read on the forward strand.
AACATATGACATATAATTAATTAATATATTTCTGGTATTATAAACACAAATAGACGTGTTATAAAATTCTTACCATAACTTTTTCTTAAATAAATTACGGGAACGTATAATTAAAGTTTACTACTTGTAGAATACAGTAGAAGATATATATCAATGACATTCTCAAAGTGAAATATTATGTTTTTCTTTTGCAAATATGGTAATTTTACCATCCAAAAGATTTGAAATGGTCCTGTAATATTTTTCTGTCATTGTGCCATCAAAGTTAATCAAAATTATTTCATTAATGGACTTGTGTTTGACTTTTTTAAATAGGTTCAAAAAGTACTGTTTTTTCAACTCTTTCGTTTCCGGAGTACATATAGTGGTGTATATACGTTTCATCTAGAGTTATGAACTCACAAAAAATCCTTACTGGCCTACGCTTAAATTTTTTGTAGACAATGTTTGGAAATTATGGCATAGGTATGTTTTTATCCGATCTGAGTGAGTCTAGTACTTATTTTCGTAACAGTTTTAATTAAGTTTTTCACCAGGTTATGAATTTTAGCCTATGGGTATGGGTAATTCTGTGTAATTACTCATATTGGCATGCTTTTGTTCAAAATAATGGTCTTAATCAATACGAACAACTCTTCTTTCTACATTTTTTCAAACGTACTAATTTTAGAGCGAATAACTCTCTATGTAATTGTATCTACTATGTAATTTAGTAGTTATATTGATGGAACTTGCAATTATTTTCCATTTGTTGAAACTAATATTGCAATTACTGCAATTAATCTTTATTGCGAAATAGAATTTCATTTAAAATTATTTATTAATTACTTAATATTGATAAATCAAAATTTAAATATTTTAAGTAACAAACTTTGTTAGTCATACTGTATATCGCATTCCACAGTTGACCTAGTGCTGACATACTCCATCCATCTTCCGCAGTTGAAGAAGGTATGCTTAACATTGTCTTTAACGGATCCGCAGTATATACTAATGGGCTGCTCTGCGTTTTACATTCTGTATAGATATTTCCGAAAATATCCATGACCAGATAGGAAATATCCATGACCGTCTACGACTTTACATTCGGAATTAGCTTTACCGTCCATCATCCTCTTAAATTAGAGTTCCATCATTGTTGCCAGCTCAGAAAAGTTTGTTCTCTTATAACTTAAAGACCTGTTGAGTTGTTTTGTCAATCTCTGTTCCGAGCGTTTTTTCTGTTCATGTGACTGGAGATCGATAGGGGTGATTCCACTAGTTACTAGAATTGGTGGTACGGATACAGTTCGGTATGTAGATAACTATTACTTTTTTTAGTTTTAAAACTGGTTATTTTTAATTACAATTATTGAAACTGAAATGATCTCAATTGTTTTAAATATTTAAAATTATATTTAAATAATAATAGATTGAATACTCCATCCTTCACCTTCGTTTCGTTTTAAAGCAATTTTAATTTAAATGGCATATGAAAGTTTCTTTTTGTTTAAATTAATTTATTAATGTTTCACTCCTTGGCTGTTTGTCGTATCTTTTCCGTTTCCAAGGATAAAATCTGTGAATTTTTCATTTTGGCATTATTGTTTTGCTTTTGTCATAAACGGAAATTGCCTGTTTTATTAATTTTAACCAAAAGTAATCGTTGCAGAAAACTTAAACAATAGTTTCGCCAGGAAAGTCAAATTAAAAACGCACTTAGCATTAAAAATAATTTAATTAAAAGTTCTCATTCACTTTAAGCAAAAACTGTGCTCCTTTTTACATTTTTATTTAAAATGCAGCGGAGTGCGAGTAGTGCCCTTTCGTATGCTAAATAAAATAAAATAAAACAAAATAAAATAATATAATAAAAACAAAAATAAAAACGCAAAATTCAGAAAACAAAATTCTTCTGAACAAAGCCTTTTAATTGTATTAGTACCTAAGAGAGAAAAAAATGTATAGTCATTGGGGCATTTTCTGACCCTCATAGAAATAAGGACATACAAAATATGAACCACAAATTTTCGGAACTCATATAAAATTTAATTAAAGCCAACCAAAATGCCTGAAGGGAAAACATTTGATACTTATTTTTATTATTTTTTTCAATCTATACGAATTGTATATATTATACTAAAGAATTAGATAAATTCTTCTAGCGCAGAGATAGTGAGGCTATATTCGCTTCAAGGTGGAAGTTAATTTTCAGCAATTTCTTGTCTTCTCAACAATTTGCAATACTTTTTACTTCGTTAATCAAAGGCTCTTTGACAATTTATTTTTGTTGATTATCACAACAACGACGACATTATCAGTAGCAGCAAGGATAACAGCAGCAACAACAGCAGCAACAACAGCAGTGACAACAACAGTGGCAGCAACAGCATTTAATTGCATTTATGTACTCTTATTACTACAAACACATAGACTACATATAATTATAGTTTAGTTAAGTAAAGTTTTATCCTTTACTGCGATTTTAATTGCAGCTTCTCTCCAAAGTGAACTTGTGCAGATGGCGTTCACCAGCGCACGTTGCCATGCCTTTGGAAGCTGTTGGAGGCATTGGAGGATAAATGAACACAACTGCTGCATTAGCAATGTAAAAATGCTAAGTTGGGCAAACTATTGAAGCGTGATTATTCAATCAAATTTCGTTTAAGTCCTCGTACTTCCTTTGTTTCTCTCCTTTTGTTGTTTAAGTTTTATGCGGAAAATAATATGAAATTGGAATTCTGTATTCATTTAGTAGCCCTAAGTGAAATACTTTTATAGGGTTTTCAGTTAAATGTATGCCAATGAGCGTTGCAAATGATGGAAGTAATTTAAATCATGTGATATGCAAATTTATTCATGGAAAAAAAATTTTCTTCGATATTTCTTGCATTTATAATTAAAAAGTTTAATTTTAAAAATTATTTAAAAAAATTATCACGCCTTATGAGCTCATTTAAATAATTTCTGATAATATAATCAAAAGTCTAACTACGTATTTTAAGAAAAAAAAAAAACATAACCTATGCAATGTTGTGATTCATAGCAAACTATTGTTTGGATTATAAAACATAAAACCTTTATAGTTAAATTTTTCTATTTTTCAATTTTCACTTCCTTACATAGATTAGAAAGTATTATAAAATTTTTAACTTTTTCTTTTTAATTTTTGTTGAACTAATTAAATTTGTAAGTAGCTTTTGACCTTAATGAAGTAATGGAATTGGCTGAATTCAACTGAGTACAAGTGTTTCTTTTGAGTATAAGTACTGAAACTTCAAACAGTAATCAAGCACTTAATTATTCCATTATTTAAACTTGGTACTTGTGTATTTTAATTACATTAGTCTGGCACTAATTTCATTTACCAGTTTTGCACCACCATTGCTAGCAGCAAATAATTTAAATATTTGTGTAACACTAGATAAATTAACTAGAAAATACATTTTTTAAGTGTCGATTAATCCGTTGACTTAGGCTTTTTGCTGCTTTAATTTTATTCCTCAACACATGAACAATTTTCCTTAGTTTATTAGTTGTAAATAATTGACAATAAACAATAGTGTTTACTCTTTCTGTACTTCTAGGATAGTATTAAAAGACAAATCCCTGTGCTCTACTAAAAACATATTACACAATAATACTTTAGACTCCATTATAGTAATTAAAAAGTTGTACGATCCAAACTTAGTACCACTTGAATTAATAACAATGTATTTAAATAGCCACAGTTGGTGTTTATGGAGTCATTAAAAAAATAAAAGAAATAACTTGAAGAGGCTACTGAAAACAACTAAAAACAACTAATGTACATAATTAATGTAATTATTAAGTAGGATTAAATTATGTTAAGTGTAATAGGTTTATAAGAAACCCGAAGTAAAATAAAAAAAAATTTTTTTATAATCTTTTAAGAA
>NC_051846.1:35133195-35144420 GCF_002237135.1 Teleopsis dalmanni
GAGATGATGTTTCTTTTGCATGTGCAAATATATCGAACCCATAATCAAACCAAGTGATATTAATAACGCACTTATAGCGATTACTTTACTTTTATTTATATTTGGCATACTTTATATAATATTTTTATTTATTACTTTTAATTAAATAAATAATTATGTTCAATTACATTAAAGCATACAGCAGCCGCGATTGTTTAAAGAGTACTGAAGCTTTCAAGACTTGCTCTCGTAAAAGCGCTGAAAAGTCTCAAACTGATAACCTAGGCTTTGGGTATGATAACAATCCAAACAAAATACTGGGCATTGTATTTAGAATTGTTTTTGTTGAGTTTATTTAGTTTGATAATTTTTATACAAATAAAATGCATATTAATCTATATTTGAGTTAAATGTATTATAAAAAGATTCAAAAAAATTTGATGTGGTCACTGAGAACAAATAATTTTACATCATTTTCGATTAACAAAATATGCATACTTGATAAAATATTTATTTATGGTATTTAAAAGTATTAAAAATTTAATTAAAAAAGATTACTAAATAAATGTTTACTTGCTTGTTCTTACTATTTAAACATCACAATATAGTGTACGAATTAAAACACTTAATTCGTGTGATATGTCATAAATATTTTTGGAAACAATATACTATAAGCACTGCTGCACGATAGTAATGGGAATGATTGATTTTCAAGAAGGATATAATTATAACACAGCATGGTTATTGTAACTGGACATTTCTTATTCATTCAGGCAACCTTTTTACAAAGAAGGAAGCTGTATTACTATCAAAACATAATAGTTTCTACATAGCTTCTATCTGCAAGTATATAAGTTGTAGCTTTAGAAGTTAAGTTCTATTGACTAATAAGTAACCGTTGTATTTATATAGATCAAATCATATTTCTACTTATTAATTTAAGTTCGTGGCAAGATTTATTGGGCACAGTTATTTGAAAATGGATTTTAATTAGTAAGAAACTTTATCACACTAGGGTTTATATCAACATAGTTTAGATTCTAAAGCACCAGATTGTAAAGTTGCAAATTTTTGGTAGTTTTTAGTAGTTTGTAGTTTTTAGTCGCACGAGGTACTGCACACTAATAATATTTTAATGTATTGTTATTATGGCTTATATAATTCCATTGTATGTTAAATAGTAGTGTAAACATAGTACAGGATGACCTCGATTAATTCAACCCTCGAATATCGCAACTCCTTAGTTATTGCAACCTCTTAAATTTTCCTTGCATTACCTTCGATATTGCAACTTTGAAAATTGACTACCGCGAAGAATACAACTTTTGCGATTATTTTGCATTCTAAATATTTGATTTGTCACTTACATATATATATTTGCTCTCCTATACTCAATCATAAGAATTATGATTATGATTATGAAAGAATTATGAAATAAGAAATATTTTATAATATATTCTGCTGTTCGGAGCGGAGACGATTCCAAAAAATCAAAGATAATTAAAATCGGTCCAGCCGTTCTTGAGTTATAAGTGGTCTAACTAACATGACTTTCTTTTATGTATATAGATATATATACTAGCGGACCCGACAGATGTTGTCCTGCATGATATACTAGGCGATTAGGATATTAAACAAAGTAAAAAATGAAAGGCAAATTACGTAATAATTTTGTTATTCTTTCTTCTTCTTCTTCTTCTTCTTCTTGAGTTAGTACTATTACGCACTTTTACTCTATAATGACTGGGGAGCTAATCACTACCCCACACTAGGCTTTAACTAGGCTAAAAAATCATATCATTTATTTGTCTTCTAGTTGATGACGGACCTTAAATCAGCATATCTTCCTGAGAGTCCAGAAGTGGACTTGAGGATTGTTAGGGCGGGGTTAAGTAGCGTATCAACTTTAGTGAATAATTTTAAAGCTCTGTCTCTGATATATTTTTTCACTGAGTCAATCCTAAGATCTCTATGTAAGTCCGTTGATCTAATATACCATGGAATCTTAAACAATTTTCTTAAAGCCAGGTTTTGAGCTATCTGTAATTGCTTTAAGGTAATATTTGAGGCTTTGCTATATGTAACATATCCGTACAGTAGTGCAGGTCTAATTACTTGCGTATAAAGTAATTTTCTGTTTTTAAAGTTGAAGTGGTAATTATTAAATAGCGGCTTTAATAAATGTAGAATCTTAGGGCAGCTATTCCGTTTGTATTTCAAATGTTTAAGCCAATTTAACCGTTTGTCAAAAGTGACCCCCAGATATTTTATGTTATCCTCCCACTGTATCTCCGTGTCGCAAACACTCACTCTTGGAGGATGCTGTCTTCTTTTTCGAGTTATAAATATAGCCTTGGTTTTGTCATTATTAATTTTAATCTTCCATTTTTGGAAGTATTCCACCATAAGGTCTATATTTCCCCGTAAAGTGTTGCTTACATTTAAGGCATCCCGATCCGAGTAGATCAAGCACGTGTCGTCTGCGTAAAGCGCCATTGACGTGGGACTTAAGGAGGGGATATCTGCCGTATATACATTAAACAATGTGGGAGACAAAGGCGACCCTTGAGGTACACCTGCTACAATTGATCGGGAGGACGAAAGAGTGCTATTAATTTTAGTACGAAAGGACCTTTCTTGCAGGAAGCTACCAATAATTTTAGTCAAACCACTAGGGATCCCAAAACGGGCCAATTTCACTATTAGACCATCATACCAGACCTTGTCAAAAGCTTTGGATATGTCAAATATAATCATCACGGTTGACACCCGTTTACTTAGAGCGGTTTGTATCAGCTGCGCAGTTCTGGCTAGTTGTAATTCCGTGGAGAGATTATCCCTAAACCCGAATTGTTCGTCAGGAAGTATATTTAGGGCACTCACCGCTGTTTTAAGCCTAGTCAGGATTACTCGTTCTGCCAATTTCCCCATAGTTGGGAGCAGACTGATAGGACGCCAGTTCTGCGGAAATGAAGGATTCTTGTCCGGTTTAGGAAACACTACGACTGAGGCCAACTTCCAGGCCTTTGGAAATTCGCCAAGCCTAAGCATGCAATTGATGATGTTAACAATGCATTGGATAGCATCTTCTGCAAGATTACGTAGGCATTTGTTACTGATATTATCATATCCGGGTGCCGATCTGGCCTTTAAACTCGAAATAATACAGTTAATCTCATCTCTGGAACACTGTGAGATGCTTTCATCTGAGATCAGGTTCCTAAGATTAGCAGCCTCTTCAGCAATAATTGCTTCTTCCAGGGAATTGTAGTCACTATCAGTATTGGGCTGAAATTGCAGCTCCAAAGAATCTACAAAGGCCTCAGCTTTGGCTAAGTCTGAGAAAGCTATGCCGGTAGCTACATAAATAGGCGGCACTATCGGTTTACGTTTAAGCCTAAAATACTTGTTCAAAGCCCAGAAGGTTTTATTACCTGTATCAATTCCTGAAAGAAATTCGCACCATTTATCATTATTATGTTTGCCAATTTTTTTCCTGATTACTTTAGAGAGACGATTGTCTTCTCTTCTTCTCATAGGATCTCCAGTTATTTGAGCAAATTTTCAAATCGCATTCCTTTGTCTAATGATTTGTTTGATGTAATGCGGCAGATAGAAGTAGCTACTTGGTTTTCTGGTCCTGGTGGTGGAGCTATTATCCAAAGCCTCCTTAATCTTGAGAGTGAGTTTTTGGATACAGTCATCAAGATCCTCAGAAGTTACTTGCCAATTGTTTATATTTGAAATATTAACCTAATTCTTAAATGAGCCCCAGTCAGTGGTTATGTACGTGAGATTCATGTTGATTACTGGACAATTTTCAGGAATAAAAAGAACTGGTTTGTGATCCAAGTCCAGTTCATCAAGAACGTCTATGTGCACATTCGACTCTAAGATATTTGAAATTCTGAAGTCAATGAAGTGGCCTGTCAGCATGCCATAATGTGTCTTTATTTTGAAATAACATTAATTTTTCGAAAACCAATTCGTAATAATCAATAATGTTTGTTTAATTTCATCTTAATTCGAGTTGATGAACAATATTTTTAGTCAATTCTTGAGCAGTATAAATGAATAATCTTGACGCTTTTCCAAAGCGAAAACACGCTACATATAATTGACTATATGATTTTCTAGATCTATCCCACGAATCGACATTGTTTGACCTTGTGACTTATTTATAGTCATGGCAAATGCTAAGCGATTTGGAAATTGCAGATGTCTGAATGGAATGGGTAAGTCTGAAGGGATCATTGGGATTCGTGGCAGGAGAACAGCTTTACGTTCAAATTTGCTATTTAAAATTGTAGCTTTAAGTACATTGTCCATAATTTAATTTTTTTTATAACTAATCTCGTGTCGTTGCATAGCTTAGGTGCATTTAAATTCCGGAACTTAATTATAGGTGAGCCAATTTTTAATTTTAAGTTATGTGGTGGCATTCTTGGTAAATCCAGCGAATTCAAAAATTCAACAGAGTAGTTGAACGATTCATTTTAAAGACTTTAAACTTTTTAAACAAATCAAAGTAAGTATGAATAAATTTTAAATGTCTAATATAAATGTATATGGATACCAAAAAATTGTATAATATTTAAAAAAACATTATCCAGTGGACCAAAATGTGAATCTAAACCATGCTTGAATCTTCTTGAACACACACTAAAAATTTCATCAAAATCGGTTCAGCCGTTTAGGAGGAGTTCACTGTCAACACACGTATAGAAGAATTATATATATAAAGATATATATATTGTTTAAAGTAACGCACGTACTTCCGTAAAACCAAAAATGAATGAGGTCGTTATTAAGAGTAATGAAACTTAAATGAATTAAATTGAAGACTTTTAAATTTTATTAGAAAGGTTATACCTTCTACACTGAACTAACGAGAAATCACTTGGAATCACCTAAAAAGAGCATAACTCGTATAATGTATATGTCTTACAGCGAAAAGACCTTGAACCAGCATAGAAATTTCAATTTTAAGCATGGAAAACTATAAAAGACTTAGATAGAAGACTTAGCCTCTTTTATGGTTTAAAACCGAGGTGATGTCAATAACATATTATTAAAAGGTTCAGTTTTAGATCATAGTTTATGTACTTATTAAATCATATATTACGATAATAGTAATTAGAAATAATTATATTTGCAATGGCACTTTTAGCCAAAAAACAGGATGCATTTCTCAAGACTGAACTATATATGTATTTGTGTCTATGATCTTTCGTCTGCAAGATTAATTCTCTGTATTTTTACCTTCTTTTGGTAAATCGTATTGATTTCCACAATAGAAATTTATTTCAATATCATGTAGTAGCAGCTCATAAGATAACTTTGGAGTCCCACAAATTAATTAATTTTACTTACTTAATTTTTAAATTTTAGGTATTAAATTGACTTTTTCGCTTCCTATGCAACTTTAAGTTTCTTGAATTAAGACTCTTTTCTTGCAGAGTTTTTTTCCTATATGACTTGCTTTTGATCATTTATTCTGTTGTATTACGGAAAAGGCTTAAGTGTGGTCTGTCTTAATAGGGAATGAGTTGATGGATCACCAGAACCTGGATATTTTGTTAATAATTAGCTTTATGTTATTAGTTTGAAGAAATGTCACACTTGATCTTTAGTTTCTAAATAATGTTATCACTGCTTATAACGTCGTAGTTTTGAACGGAAGAAAACGCACTATGTCCTAAGGGTTAAATAGGTTAGGGTTTTTTTTACCACAAACAGGTGAAATTTTTTCAAAGTTTGCTGCCATATTCCCTTTACTCTTGAACATTGTAAAATATACCAAAAACTGATTTATAACATTTCATTAAGTTATTACTTCAGAGAGATTTTATGTAAATGTCACGTATGTGACGTAGCAACGTGCGAATAACGGATTTGAAGCTATTAAATAAGTTGAAGACTATTAGCCTAACAAAATATATGGAAAATTAGATCAAGTATTCGATTGGATATACTTTGATGACGATAAAAAAGATTTAGATTTATTGAAAATTTTTGTTGTGTATTTTGTTTGATAATTTCATGTGTATTGAATATAATTTACTTAGCTGTTATATTGCTTTCTAGTAAGTTCACCTCATTTAAAATTATTGTAATAACAACGGGTCTTAGTTCTCTTAATAACTTTTAACGTATTACATGCAGTTTAAGTGATGACACGCAATATAAATATATGTAATATAATAATATATATTATATAGTAATATGTAATATATTATTTTCTATAATTGTATGTATTATATAAAATGTATCATATATGTGTATATGTCTATATATATATAGAGAGATATATATCTATATATATCTATATATATATATATATAAATATATGTACATATATATACATATATAGAGAGAGAAATATCTACTTAAAATATTCATAACACAGAATAAATTTAATAGTCACAAATTACTAACATATTGTTACTAAGTTTGAGTAGGGATTATATGTTATATTACATTAAAAATCTTATAAATAAATTTAATATTTACTATTGGTAATCCTTCACAGAGCTTCACGAGATAAGCATTGCCTCATATTTTTAAAGAATTCTGGATGTAATGAACTAGTAAGGCAACCATTTGGCCCAAGTAAATGTATCAATATATAATCAAGACAATCGATAACACCATCTTTATTACAATCTCTAGAGAATCTTTTCATATATGCCCTTACAGTCGTTTCTGCGCATTTTCGGTCATTAACACAAAGAAAATAATCTGTAAATTAAATACTCAAATTAATTCGATTCTTTTCTTATTATCATAGATTTCGATTTAATTAATTTACCACTAGCATCTTTACTGTTTGTATATTCGTTTTTTGAGACAGTTGGTTCACCAGCATCAAACCAATAACTTTCTGAAATTATGAAGACACCACACGATTGTTTACCACACTTTCTTGGCTTGCACATGGAAATATTTTCACACATACACTGCATACAGATTTCGTTCACATTGTCTTCATTTGAAAAAGTTTCAGCAGATGGCGTGAGTTCGTTATATTGAAAAATTTCAGTTGAGTTCGATTCGTTTGATGATTCTGATTCGCTAGATTGTACGTCATCAGAAGAATCATTTGATTTAATGACATCACTTATATCAATGTCTGAATTTAAGTCAATGTAGTCTGTAAAAGAAAAATATATTTAAATATTTAGTTTTTAATAAGAGTATTCTTGAAGTATTATTATTAAAGTTCATTACAATCTGATTTACTTAAATTTGATCTTTGTTATAGAAAATATATAAATATCTATATATCTATATTATTACCAAATAGCAGGTTTCTGTTGTGTATTTATACTAAGGTTTGTATCGGAATTGAACCGAAAACTAACAAAAAAAAAAAATACCATGTATAAAATGTCGACGAAACAAACCATTTATAAGTTAGAAGGGTTCGAACAGTAATGAAGAAACAACAACAAACATTTTTAATTAATTTACTGAAATTTGGCTGACCATACAACGTTGTTTCACCTTTAGTGATCTTAGAAGATATTCGAATTTTTATTTAATTAGTTTATAGTCCTTATGTAGTTTGTTGGACTACAAGCGTCATTTTTAGAACTCGTACCTGATAAGTTAGAAACGATGACTAATCATGTTATGCCACAACTATTCAAGGCTGTACACACTTTCTATGCTATGTTTCATGTTTTTTGTCACTTTATTTGTAAGTGCCTGTGTAAAACCTGAATCCTTGTAATATTTTTAATTGAACTGCAATCATAACCAATATGAGGAAATTTCCAGTCCGAAGCTCTGATTTAGACTCGCTCTTTGAATGTGTTGCGAAGTTATATTACATGCGAGATATCGAATTTTCCATCTACTATCTACAACGCATTTATTTATTCATCATTAGAGATGATGAGACGTGAGGGTATTAGTATAATATCGAAACTTTTCATCAAAGTAGTAAGTAGTTGAGCTATGTGAATTCGTCAAATCAAATAAATATGATTCAATTAATTTAATATATTAAATTATAAATATTAGACAGTTTTCAACTAGGATAATGGTCTTATTAGTATATATAAAAATTTATTTTTATTACACAATTAATATTTTTTCATATTTCTTTCTTATATGCATATTGTCTTGAAAACGAAACATAGATACTTTTTACTTAGACACACATAATTCAAGATATTATAAGATAAATATTTATTTTTAAGAAGTATTTAAAATTATGTGCGTGGTTTATTTAAGAAAGTATATTGTATTACAAAATTGTATACATTGAGATAACACGTAATAAATTTACTTTTAAATTATTTACAACAACACTTGCTTGAATTATTTTAAAACTACTCAAGATTGTATATAACTTTCAGTTTATTCATATATTATTCATAAATGGGCATAATTAAATTGTATGAAGGACCGTCATTACTAAAATTCGTTAAATCCAGAAACTGAATTCTTAATTCAACGAATATTATATCAATTTTTTTTATTTTTGAAAGCACACTGCTAAAGATATATTATGAATCTCTATATATTGTTTGTTAAAATTAATTCGTTTTAGAATTTTTTTTCACAAAAAAGTGTCGTATGACAGGCAATAAAATTAACTCTACAAAAATGTTGAAGTAAAAGTTGGCGATCGAAGATGAATAATCTTCAAAACATTTAATCTTAATTTATTTTAATTTTAACTATTTTTAGAACATATGAATTGGTAATGTTTAAACGATGAAAATGTTTGAAGATACTGGCACGATTCCGATTTTCCGTGCATGTTCATTTGAGAACAGCTTTTAGTGGAGTTAGCTACTTTTAGCAGTTTTTCCGATGCACTTTAAACCGATAAGGCTTACTTTATGAGTTATCGAAATTTGAATTTGTTAACTTTTTAAATTGACAACAATCACAAGAAAGAAATACTCAATTATACATTTCCACTGTATACAAGACATCTTTGCGTCTCTACATTTTCTTGTTAAAATTGATAACATAAAATCCGTTGTCTCGAAAACTAATTCATACTAACTTATGGCGTAATTGATTAAAATACCTGTTTCTCCTAAGACCCGTTGTCAAATGGGTGTGTCCAGGCAATCAGAATCATGCCAAGATATTATTTATTTCATAGAAATCTTTTCATTAGTTTAAGTCACTTAATAATCAAAATAAGCCTCAACTCCGCATATCTCGAAATTAAATCACTTTTCTTTGATAAACCCGGTATAAAAATTTATATATTTATATATATATATGCGTACCCACACCAGCACTATTCAATTGTCTCGATCCGGTATTCATTCGTCCGAGATGATGTTTCTTTTGCATGTGCAAATATATCGAACCCATAATCAAACCAAGTGATATTAATAACGCACTTATAGCGATTACTTTACTTTTATTTATATTTGGCATATTTTATATAATATTTTTATTTATTATTTTTAATTAAATAAATAACTATGTTCAATTACATTAAAGCATACAGCAGCCGCGATTGTTTAAAGAGTACTGAAGCTTTCAAGACTTGCTCTCGTAAAAGCGCTGAAAAGTCTCAAACTGATAACCTAGGCTTTGGGTATGATAACAACCCAAACAAAATACTGGGCATTGTATTTAGAATTGTTTTTGTTAAGTTTATTTAGTTTGATAATTTTTATACAAATAAAATGCATATTAATCTATATTTGAGTTAAATGTATTATAAAAAGATTCAAAAAAATTTGATGTGGTCACTGAGAACAAATACTTTTACATCATTTTCGATTAACAAAATATGCATACTTGATAAAATATTTATTTATGGTATTTAAAAGTATTATAAATTTAATTAAAAAAGATTACTAAATAAATGTTTACTTGCTTGTTCTTACTATTTAAACATCACAATATAGTGTACGAATTAAAACACTTAATTCGTCGTGTGATATGTCATAAACATTTTTGGAAACAATATACTATAAGCACTGCTGCACGATAGTAATGGGAATGATTGATTTTCAAGAAGGATGTAATTATGACACAGCATGGCAATCTTTTTACAAAGAAGGAAGCTGTATTACTATCAAAATATAATAGCTTCTACATAGCTTCTATCTGCAAGTATATAAGTTGTAGCTTAAGAACCTAAGTTCTATTGACTAATAAGTAGCCGTCGTATTTATATAGATCAAATCATATTTCTACTTATTAATTTAAGTTCGTGGCAAGATTTATTGGGCACAGTTATTTGACAATGGATTTTAATTAGTAAGAAACTTTATCACACTAGGGTTTATATCAACATAGTTTAGATTCTAAAGCAACAGATTGTAAAGTTGCAAATTTTTGGTAGTTTTTAGTAGTTTGTAGTTTCTAGTCGCATCAGGTACTTCACACTAATCATATATTAATATATTGTTACTATGGCTTAAATAATTCCATTGTATGTTAAGTAGTTGTGTACGCTTAGTATTTCAATGATCGTTGAGCCGCTTTTTACCCCATGAGATCTATGAAGATCTTTAATGCTTTAAATTTAACATAATATATTTAATACACTCAAATAATTCTGTTGAATGTAGAAAGAACGTGTTGACCTAATACTACAATAATTATTGAACTATTAGGTAACTATTTCACACTATGAGATTTAGGTAAACCTATAATGGTTTAAATTATTTTAACTTGTTTAAATATTTTTAATTATTTATTTATATTAATATAATATTATATATGGAATTTAATATTATATTCAATTTCAGGTGTAGCATCGTCATGAATCGTTATCATTTGGTAAGAATCAACACGGCTATTAGGACTTTATCGAAGTTCGGATTATTGTCCTTGTCCTTGGTGACTTAATTGCGAATCCTTTTCGAAGAGCATTATCACTTTGTATCATTCTACAACAGAAAGTTTTTTTCATTTTTTTCCAGGTTACTTTTTCCTGTTTAATTTCTGTATGAAGGATCTACTCTAGTGAGTAATTAGCCATACAATCACGTATACCAGATTTAATAATCATACTTTGCCAGTTTTAGGGTAGTCCTATTTAAGTTTTGTATGGAAATAATTGCAAATTGATGGTGGTTTGTTCATGCGAATTGTAGGATCTCTGTAACAATATCTGAATATTAAACAAGTCCAAACATATCCAAGTATAATTGATTGTATGCGATTTTCCTCTCTTGAGATTCAAATACCATTTGATCAAAAAAGAACGCGAAGTTAAAAAACTTCGCAAAAGTTTAATTTTTAATAATTTTCTT
>NC_051846.1:35144520-35150049 GCF_002237135.1 Teleopsis dalmanni
ATGATTCTGCTGATTCTTTTCTGTTCAAAATTATTAAACAAAATGACTAATTAAGTAATTTTTTAGTAGTTTTGATTTGTTTGCGCTCATTATGCTTAACTGTATCGAATCACTTAACAAATACATTTTTTATTGCTTATTTAAGCATAGCGTTACTGTTTCTAATTTAAAAAAATATTTTATATTCATTAGTTTGGAAATAGAGAAAAAATCATTAAAACATTTTAACAATTTTTTTCTCATTTAACTTTTATACTTAAGAAGTATAATTCTAACTGATAGGAATAAATATAATTTTAAAGCAATGCTATAATGAAGTTTAAATTGATTTTTAAGTCTCTTAAGTTTAATAATTTACTCGTTAAAAATTATTTTAATAATATTATAAACAATTTACTGGTTAATGTTTATTAAAACACCAGCAAAATGTCGCTGATGTTAATGATATGATTAATAAATGTTTATTAAACACTAATAAATATTTTATAAAAAATATACAAAATTATAAAAAATAATCAATTATTCAAAATCTACTTCAGCGAGTGTAATGGGACTATGGCAATATTTAATAGAATTTTCAAGTTATTACTCGAAAATTCTTAACGGATTTTTGTTCAACCCCAGAATCTACTGGAAACGTTCTTCTCGAAGTGATTATCTTAGATTTCAGAACAAAAAAAATATCACATAAAGTCGCCTCATATATATAATGTGCTTAGTCAAACAAATTTGCTAAGATTTCTTGCCAAAAAACTGTTACAGAACGATAGCTTTGTGATATCGGAGAACACTTAAAAGTATAATACCAAAAATAGCTGATGTAAATATATTGAGTAATAAATCGAATCCAAATCCACATAGTAAATATAATACACCACTAATACTTTAATTAGTTGTAGAGTTATATGTTAATTTCCAGATACCCTCTACACAAAAGTATGATATTATCTCTTACAAAATGTACATAATGTCAATGGACCGTCAAACGAACACCCAAATTTTTAATCAATTAGTTTGATGCAAAGTGTAAAAGTGTTACAGAAGGGACACACTATTACTCTGTAAGATCCGTAATGAAAAAGTCAAATTACGATTCATTTTGTGTAATAAATTGAAAAAATATTCCACTGAAAAAGGATCAATACAAAAATCTGACACTTGAAGAACGAGATAAGTAGAGCGAGATATGAAAGATATGGATGTAAAGTAATTCCATTCAAACTAGCCTTTTGATTACAGAATATCGTACATTCAAACGAAGATGTTTATTCATGGAGGCATCGTATTTTGTTTTATTTGTTGGGGCACAAAAAGTGTGAGCCATTCGAGATCATAATAGGTTAATGTCTCTATAACTCACTATCTCTTAATAGTAGATATTACTTTGAACATATCTTAGATATTTATTTCCAAAACTGCAAAATGTACTTAAGCATAGTTACGACTGTATTTATTAATAGTAAAGAGAAGGATACAACGTGGTTTGTATCATCTATTATACTTCCTCTCAAGATAGTGTTTTAAGCAAGTTAAGGTTAACATTAAAACCAATAACATTCATTGTCTTAATCTCCGCACCCTATGCAATTCAACGAAAGCTGGATGAAAGTACTGCATACGTTTCTTAACGAGTATCTTAAGAAATAATTTTAATATTTGAGTTTCATTATTGAAAGGTTTTTTATAAAACCTAAAAAAAATCCTATTATATATAAGGATGCTATCACTATCTAATATTGGAGTGTTACAATACTATCACTTGAACCAAAACTTTAATATAATTTCTCAAGTAATAAAATTATAAAATATATAGTATATAAAATATATCAAAACTGAGCTGTCTTTTGTATTCAAAGTATGTAGAAACCAGCTGATGATAATTAATTAAAGTTGATTTAATATACAACACATATAATTCTTTTTACAAATTTGTTAAATGAATTCTTTTCTACTCAGAAGAGGAAACCATTTTTATATATTTAAATATATTATTTTTTTTTGTAAAATCAAAATTATATTTTAAAATTAAGACTGAGCTAACTCAGCCTCAGTACGTCAGTGTCGACAACTAGACATTTTCAGTTCAGCTGCTACGAGAATAACATAAACTAATATGAAGTAAATATATATAATACTTGTATTTATATACATGCCTACTTAAAAGTATCTCAAAAACTTGACAAAAATGATTTTCGTTTTTGTTTAATAATATGAACGAAAAGATAAATACTCGTACGCTCTTTCCGGAAAAATATTAGCAGGAATATGACTAGTCAACAAGTTTTAAGTTCAGTCTATTTCGGTGTGCGGTCCAGCGTGGTACTTAAAAGTATTCGACAAGAATCCTAAAATCGTGCCGGTACAGGAAAAACGAAAAATTTGTACTTTTTGTCATTCAGATAGAGGAATATTTTGGAAGAAAATATTCCATTCTATTTTTAAAATTTATGCTTAAAATCGCGCGCGTTAACTTGACGGTTGAAGTGTGTCATTTTATTTTAAAATACCAACAAAACACATACAAAATATTACAAACTGAAGTGTGCCCTCAAATACCTAATATAATTTTAATGATTATAACAGAGGAAGAAACATAGATTATATAGTGCAGACAGTGTACTTTTTGAATACCAGAGAAAACTCATTTAAGAAAAGTGCTTTATGGCAACTTGCTTTGTTATTAATAGAAATGTGTTAATATCTATTGTTAAATTTATGGTTAATAATTTAAAAGAAATAAAATAGGAAAAGAAGTTTCACTTAAAATTACGATTTTTTAAAAATGTATTAAAATTAAAATTTAGTATTGGCAAAAGGCCATAAACGTGTCACACTAATTACGTAAATAATTGGTAAATCGATAAGATCATTATTCCATTAATGACTCAGTAATTTAGTTTAAAATTTTTTCTAATAAAAGAAGTACAGTAAAATTATAGAAAAGTAAAAATGTTCGCCAGATTTCGTAATTTATTTTCAAAATCAAAACCGGATCCTGAGCCAGAACCGGAAGATAATACTGGCGCTACAAAAGAAAATGGTATCGAAATTCCTATAATTGAAGTGACAAATGAAGATGATAAAGATGAAATACTAATACACAGTAATGGAATATTAGAGCAAGAAAATAAAAAAAAGATACAAAGTTTAGATGATACCATAGATGATCTACAAAAAACTGTAGATGAATACTTATCAAATGATATAGGAATTGAAAATGGCATTGTAAATAATATTTCTGAAATCAAAACAAATGAAAGCAATAATGAAAATAACCTTACAACGACAAGTGATTTCAAAACTATTTTACAAGATATTTTGGATAACTATGGTGAAAGTGAAATAAATGTTAACAAAATTAAAGAAAATAATAGCACTGAAGAAAGTGCAAATAATTTGGAAAGCACAACTTCTTCAGTAAAGGGTGTAGAAGAAGAGCTATTAAAAAGTACAGATCTAAGTGAAGTCAATAAAACTAATAAAGAAACTGCAGAAGTTGAAGCAAAATCTCTAAATAAAATTAGAAAAGAAGTTAAAAGTGTTTCCTTTGATTTGGATATTGAGTACATAGATGACAACGCTAATGAAGTTGAAAATGAAATTATAGAAAATCAGCCTGAATCCTCAGTTGACAATAGTAATGAAGCTGAGAAAGCTGATAATCAAATTGTAGAAACTGCATGGGAAGCTTTAGTTGACAGCATTACTGTTGCTAATGATACTGCAGAAGACATGCCCAGATACTTAGACGACAGTAGCTATACAACTGGCAATGATATTAGAGAAAATGTACATGAAGCTTCAGTTCACAGCAGTAATGAAGTAAATAATGAAACTGTGGAAAATTCACCCAGATCTTTAGCTGACAGTAGTAATGAAGAAGCTGATAGTGAAATTATAGATAATGCACATGAGACCTCAATTGACAGCAGTAATGAAATTAATAATCAAACTACAGAAAATGCACATAAATCCTTAGTTGAAAATAGTAATAAAATTAATAATGATATTCTTGAAAATATAGCTGAATTCTCAGTTGAGAGCAGTAATGAAGCTAATAATGAAATTGTAGAAAATGCAACCGAAATCTCAGTTAACAGCAATAATGAAGTTCATAAAAATATCGTAGAAAACGCACCAGAAGCATTAGTGGAAACTGACACAAATGTTATTGAAAATTTAGAATTAACTAATAATAAATATAATATAGATGAAATTAGTTCTATAGAAAATGATAAAGATATAACTAATGAAACCGAAATAAAAAGTCATAATGTAGAGAACGATAATACTTTCATGTCCACTGAATATCCTAAAGTTGATACCATAGAAAATTTACAAAACTTAACTTTAAATAATTACAGTGTTGTAGCAGATGATTTATCAAGTGATACCCCGAATTCTGTTGGTGAGACTGATGTGGAAAACAATGCGCAAGACGAAAACACTAGTGCAACCACATCATCCACAATAATTGTGCAACCGACAGCAAATAATGAAATTGGTTGCAAAGCAATTTCACAAAAATTAACTGATATTGCAGAAGTGGCAGAATCATTGGATGCTGTTATACGTGATATACAAAATGATAGTGATGTACTGGATATTAACTCAAATTCTTCAGAAAGGAAACTTGAGACCTTACGCAGCAATAGCAGCGAAGTAAGTATGGAAGACAAATAAATGCTATATTGTTTAAAATGTGAACATCTTTTTTTTTTTTTGTAATAATAAAATTAAAAATCAATAAATTAAAACAATAACAAACTTTAATTTGCTTTAACAGGATTGGCACTCTCGCTCTACTGAAGATGATTCATTTGCAACCGCATCGGAGGGTAATTTTACACCGCATTCACAATCTTCATCGTTTCAAACAGCTTCAGGACGCACATCGTCTTTTATCAGTTCAGATAAAAATTCATTTGATGCAAGCGAAGCAGATGATTCGACTTTTGCATTTGATATGCCTGAACTTGCTTCACCGGTTAACATGTCATATGACGGCTCAGAACATAGTTTTTTATCAGCATTACAGACTTCACCCATTTTATTGCAACACCAGCAACAACAACAACAATTACTTTATGAAAATGATAATGTTATAGGTGCAGCAGCAGGAATACAAAATGCCAATAATGATGATCAGGCAAGTGTTGCTGATATAGAAGATTTACACAGTGAAAGTGTTACACCCACACCGGATGATAATCAACGAATATTTAATAGTATACAAATCGAATCAGAAACCGAATTAGAATCATGCATCGCAGATGCACCATCAATGGAAATTTTGACTGAACTTGAACCGGTCACATCGGTGACACCAGAGGTGAGCTCCTGTTCAAATCAAAGCCAGCAAAGCTCTAATACTAACCAAAAGCCAAACGCTGCATGGCGACGTAGTAAATATTACGAAAATATAACAAAACAAACTATTAAAGGATTTTTATAAAATCGATTGTAAAATTTATCTAATATAACTGCTTATTTAAGTTAATTTAATATTTAATCATTTAACCATTTTTT
>NC_051846.1:35150149-35166744 GCF_002237135.1 Teleopsis dalmanni
AACGGTGCGTATGAGTGACAAAACGGTGTGCTTCAAAAATGATTGAAGTCGTTTTGCAGACTAAAGTAATTGTTTTCATAAAGTTATGTTCATACGATTTCGTTGTTAAAAAGTTCATAGAATTGTTTTGAATATCAGACAGTTTTGTTGTGCAATTGTGTGTTTATTAATATAAAAATAAAATATCACATTATGCTTTTGGACGGTTACTTTTTATACATGATTTATATTAACAAAATTCCTTTTAAATAGTTTGTATGTTCCATTAAATATTAAATATATTTTTATGTATTTAAATATATGTTCCGTAACCTTTAAAATGAATAGGTACAAATGTTTTAAAATTTTGTATACAATATAAACATATAAGCTATTTAAAATTGCTGTCATGGTATTTCATTTCTTTTTTCTATTTATGATAAATATCTCAATATTGCCTTCATATTTGCGCATTTCTATTTACTTTATAATAAATGGTATAGAAAATTTTTTTTTATCATATATTAAACCACATATATCACCATCATCTATTGCTAAGATTATCCATAATCTGTCATTGTCAAGAATTTTTATTTATAAAATAAAATCGCATCTTTTATTGTGTATTATATTTTTAAACATAAAATCAGAATCTATTTTATTGGCACACACTTTCAGCCTCTTTGTTAGAAAATTTTTTTTGAGTTTTGTATATGTTTTCAGATAAAAATATTCTATAAAAAGCACGCATATTTAAATTTTAAAGCAAAGTGATAAATGTCCTTGTCTAAACTGTCACATGAGACATTATCGATTTCATCGCAACCAAAAAGACCATGTTTTTCAGCGATTTTCTTCTTTGCCTTTTTCGAAGTGAAACTGACAAATCGTAATTGACTTAAGGATAAGATTAAAATTTATTTATTTTATATCTTCCAAGTTCATCGTGACTTTTAAATATGTAGTTACATATTTATATATAAATGTATATTATTAATTATTAGCATAAGTTTATTAGCATAAGTTTAATGCTTGAGATTCGAATGAAACTCAACTTTATTGAATGAATTTATATTGATTTAGTCAAGTCAAGAGTCAAAGTGAAAAGGAAGAATTTTTCAAAGCAAATTATTTTTTTTAGCTTAACTTCAGAAAATTGTTTTTTGATGGAAGAATATTAGGTTTTCTTAAATCTCGTTTCATTTTATTGTATAAAAATATATAATGCATGGCCTAAATTTAAATAATAGTAATATTATTCATACTTTTTATTAGAAGTAGTAATAGTAATACTCCTTATTACTACAGCAAAGGTCAAATTATTAATTTTTTTATTAGGTGGTTAGATATGTAGCACTTATTCTTTGACAATAGCAAGGACCTTAACCTTCAAAAAATAAATAAACGATTTAGAACAAAATAAAATATTTTAAATCTCTTCTCATAAGTTAGTTCAATAAAAATTTACAAAAATTCTTTTATTCAACATTGCCTTGATTTAACTAGTGACATTCTTTATTAAGTGAGTCGTATTTGCTGATGACATTCTGCTTCGATTTTCGAATTCCTTTGGCAACTAAAGGACCTACGGGGTATTGCAATGTGCATTTGCATCATTCCAAAAGACAAATTTTCAATTGGTCTGACTTTCTTGTCAAGTGGTAAATCTTTGTGAGAAGTTGGATGTAAAATTTTTTTCTAATTTATCTATTTTTATCAATATCAACATTTAGTTCGATTGATAGATTCAATAAGCAATAAATTCAAATATTTTTATGATTTTATGAAATCAAATCCTTTTTTCTGTTTGAAGAAAATATTACAAGAATATAACTTTAAGGTAACTTCATAAAGATAATAGTCATAATATAGTTAGCATAATTGTAAATAAATAAAATACTATTAATAATGGCTTACTTGTTCATGACTAGCATGTTGTATCAAATTTGTGGTGCAACATTTGTAGTATTTATATATAGATCCAGTTTCAATAAATTAATTAAATGATATATAATATTTATTGTATTGAGTCGTTCAGAATAAGCTTTTCTTTATGTGCTGAGACTAATCGGTGAGTAGATACAAATGGGCAGTAAACCGATCATGGTATTCGCGTCATCCTATTTTCTCTATTTTTAATAGAGAGATATTTTAAACAGTTGTCAATTACAATAACAAAATTTTATTATTTATTTAATAATTAAATTTTCGACTGACCATACAGCTGGCAAATGCTTATCATCAGTGGTCTTATGAAAATATTTTTTAAATTTAATTTTTCGTAAATAAGTTTATCGAGACTGCAACTACCAAGAGCTGAACTCGTGCCCTGCCCTTGGAGCTGAGACTCGTTTTTAATTATCCAACTGACCCAAAGCTATACTTCAGTTCTAAGTTCTAACTTGGAGTTTTGTTAATTTACTGTGAAAGTTTTATTAACAAAGTCACTTGTGTCACCTAAAATACGTTAGAAATATCTGCACCAAAAAAATATTTGTTGGCTGGTATAATTTTTTAATAATTGCTTTTGTACTAAAAATATATGCTTATATATTTAAATATGTTTTATATATTTCATAAGTTTATATTTTATTTTTATTATAGTTTTTATTGAAGAAGTGGCTCATGCCAAAATTCTTGTATTTTCTTAGATTTGATTTTAGCATTTCAATATTTATTAATTTTATTATTATTCATTTCATTTCAAAAATATAAAAATTCGTTTTGTGATATTTTTTTGTATATTTTTCTAATATATATTCTTGTATCGTTTGCAACTCTTTAATACAAATTCAGCGATTCCATCTCGGAAATTACTATATTAAAAATTTAAAAATCTGACTTATTTAAAAAAAAACTTATATATACATATTATTGTAATATTCTTATATATGTATAAATTGTGAATATACTACATTACTTTCTGACTTCTTACTTTTACTTACTTAAAAATATGTTAATAATTTTCTTAAAATTTTTGTGTAATTTCAGATAGGCAACTTTTTGTAAAACTCAATATGTAAGTGATTTATATTTACGGATATGCACTGTAAATTGTTAATATTTTATTACCTGCAATATAGTAAAACCACTCTATATATTTTAAGTGTCAATAAAATGCAGAATATATAAACTTACAATTATTTATTTTTTTTATATTTTCCAAATTGTGATTGTATTTTAAAAGAACTCTTATGGTTTTTTTCTTTACTTGAATGCATTGATATATTTTCGTTAAAAATTATTTATGGGAGGTTTTGTACAGAAAATATTTATGTTTCTTATTTCCTTCAATTTAAACAATATTTAAATTTTTATTTTTTCTCAATTTTAGCTTTTCCTGCACGGATGGTAGTTTTTCATTGCCGTTGCTGTTGTTGTTATTTTATAATTGTTATTGTATTGATGATTGAGTTTATGTCCAAGTATGAATATAAGTAAATTTCAGTTTCAGAAACTTTAAGTCATTTTGAATGACTGTCTCAATAAATTAATAATAATTTACAGTTTTATTATATGTTATCAAACAATTAAGTTTTTAAATAGAGATACAGTTTCTTTAAAACTTCTTCTTACTTCTTTAGCCTCGAATTATTTCTTCGTTCTTTCGATAAATTTTTTCCATCATTTACAATGAATACAAGGGAACAATTTTCAATTTTGAGCTATTTTTGACGCCAATGAAACTACTTCTAATAAAAAGTATGAATAATATATGGCCTATATATTAATTAAATAAAATTTCGAATATTTCTCAAGATCACTGATTATGAATATTTATGAATACTCGAAATACCATTGTATGGTTAGCCAAATTTCAATAAATTAATTAAAATTTTTGTTGTTCTGTCTTTATTATTATTCGAACACTTTTAACTTCCTAAAATTTTATTAAAAAATTCTCTTTTTAAATGAATTAGATAAGTAAAATATATTTTTAGTTTTAAAATGAATTACTTAAACTAAATGCTGTTAATAAAGCATATTACTTTAAAATGAACTTTAGTGCTTTCACGTAAGCACTGGAGCAATCAAAGAGAAAGTCCATTAAAAAATAAAAACTCATTTTTATGGTTGCAATTTGGGAGTTTCAGAAAATGAGTTCAATTGTGAAAACAAAAAGCTTTTAATATGAATTTAGTATTTTCCCTTCTATTTTCTGCATTTACAATGAACTGAAATTTAATTATTGCAGCTAATTTTATAGTTGATTAAAAGTTGGAATTTTGATGTTTAAAATTTCATTCTCAATGGCAAATAATTTCATTTTATTAACTTTGCAGAAAATGCTGTAAAATGTGTGCATTATACTCAAAAGAGTAATAATTTAGGTTAAGTTTTGCATTCAAGATAATGTTTTTGGTTACTACATTCCTGCTAGTTATCACTACATTAATGAATTACTATTACTTTGTTTTCAAGGCTGGAATCATTCTTATATTATTTGTATACATTCTTGTCCGACTAATAACTTTTAATATTTTCACAAAACTGCAGTTCCAACGCTACAATAGTCGATGTAGAAGGTTACAACAGGGGTGTATTTCTTAAGAAAGTATAAGCATTTAATATTGGCTTTAATAATAGTCTAACAATATAATATCTAATGCAGTCTCCTCGAAACTTAAAGATGAACCGATTATTACAGCAGTAGATAAACTGCACCACATAATGGATTTGTCATAGTGCATCGATAGGTGAAGTATAGCTTTTGTGTTTTCTTTACTCCAAATGCTGCCGTCATGAAAGTAAGCACCATGGATTCCTTATTTAGCAAACTTTAAATATGTTTCAATGAACATTTATTTTCGTTATATGCGCTATTAATTTATAAACGCTATCAGAACGTAAGTTTTTGTATGAAATGTTGTCTATTCTATTGATGATATTAGTTACTATATAACTAATCAACATTTTGATTGATAGTATAGTATAGTGTATACTATATATACTATAAATAGTCTATACTATCAGTAGTATACTATAGTACAGCAGAAATAGTCTATAAAAATATACATAAAACAATACTCTAAATCACTCCCATGAATAATCCCTGCACATCTCCTTGAATAAATCTAATAAAAATTAGTCAATAATTCATTTCAAATTTTGGGTTTTAAACAAAACTATGTTAATAGGAATTTACAATCTAAATGCATTCTCTACTTTAAATTGCCAATTCATATGTAATTGGAAATGATTGCGCAAAACACTGTTTCAAGTTGAGTTGTTGGCGATGAGACAGATTTCTGGATTGAATTTCAGTTCAACAACGTGTGTACGCCTTTTCCATGTTGAGATATAAATTTTTGTCAATGAAACGAATCAGTTCATTAACTTGCTTTACTGTTGTAAAATTTTCTCTGCAAGCTGGAAGTGCAGATGTCAATTCCCATTACACAATCTTTATGATGTAATAAACTGATTTGCAGATACAATTTTCCTCACCGCATGAGCTCATTACAGCGGTAGCAAGCAAAACTTGTGTTAAAAAACTTTGAACTTAAGCTCAAAGTTTTTGGCTTCAGTAAAATTTTATACAAAATTTCTTTGAAAATATATTAATTGATAGGTTCGCAATTAAAATTTATTTGCTATTTTATATTAAATGTGAATAAATATTTAAAACTAACTTTAAGTGCTTGAGTAAAATTTAAAATTCATTTTAGATGGTTCAATTTAATATTGATAATTGATTTTATTATTATTATTGTCATCTTAAATTATTTTTATTTATTAATACTCTTTTTATTAGTTTACTAATGATTAATTGGTTAATTAACTACTTAACTTGTTGCTAAGTCGCTAATTAAATAAGTCTTGAATGAAAAATAAAAAATTTTTTGAATTAATGTATCAACCTGTTTTTTTGTAATGGTTTTTATATATTTTTTAAATTGGCTATCTGGTTATAGGTCCCTTTTTGTTAAATAATTCAACGTTTAATATTGTTTGTTATACTCTATATTTCGACTCTCCTTAAGAGTCATCATCCGGATCACGATCTAACATATGTTAATATTACTAAAACTATATCTACGTCATCCTCTTTATTTTATCGTCTTTATTGTACTGTTAGCTAAATAGAAATATTTAGCTAACTAACTATTAAATATTAAATATTATTTAAATATTTTAAATGTTAGCTAAATAGAAGAAACTAATCTCTTAAAATTTTTCAATAGAAATGTTTATGTTAGAGTTTGTCATAAGATGTTTAGAAGTACAGAAGCCCAAAGATGACAATTGCATGTGTTACTTTAATATTATTTAACTAAATTTATGTAAAATACTAGTACATATCTATACATGTTATGGACGTAACACATAACTTAGTTTATCTGCATTATACTTACTATCGACCACTGTTTTGGTGAAGCCCGAAAAAAACTGCGGGTATTGTTCCTGTTGGAAATGTTGATCAGCTCTTCGTCGTCATAGCTGATGAGTGGCTCTGAAATGTAAACCCGGCTGATACTGAAACTTGAAACAATCAAACACTTTTTTTAAATACTTTTAATATTTTAATTAAAAATTTGTATTAAATTTTAATATGAGTTTAATTCCGATTTCCCGTGTTCACCCATTTGATAGCGGATTGTAATAATGACAGCTATTTTGAGTAAGTTTCTTAACTTTGCTATGTATTCATATCGTTTAGTTTTTGAAATATTGGGCTTTAAAGTTGTTAATTTTCACCTAAAACGTAACAATAGATGTTTGGTCCATTTATTATGACAAACCTTCTGTATAAATTTTATATATTGGAGTGAATGGCATATGCCTTTCTTATTAATATCATTAATGTAAAAAATGAGTAATTCCTGGATGAAACTGGAATAGAATGACTGGACTAAACCGGATTTTCTGGTCAATATTATATATATATGCTAACAATTAACTCAAAGGGTGAATTGATTTAAGCACAAACTATTAAACTATTAAATGTATCTGTTTATAACTATTCGAAAATCAAAAATTTTAAACTTCAACTATTAAATGGGCTGAACTAAAACTAACTTGTTTTTTAAAAACAAGTCTTATTTTTTGCAATTTTTATTTATTCTAAACTTTTTTTTTTAACCTTATATGCGAATATTTGGTCCTTATTACCAAACTATTTGACTGAAATATTTTATGTCTTTTCATATTTTTTTTTCCATAAACCAGACGTCAAACTGCAAATAAAATCGAAATTCTGTTTCGTTATTATTTGGAAAACCTCAGGATATTTGTCATTAAATTGCGAAACTATGACCATTTAGCAATTTATGGTATGAATAGTAATCGGTAGAGATTTAAAAATGTTTTTTATATTTTATTTAGACCTCCGATATGAAATTGTTATTTTAAATTTCTTAAGAGCAATACATTAAATACAAGTAGATAATTTATTTAATACTTACCATAGTTATTGATTTAATAATAAATTGCATCAAATTTTACTATTTTTCCTTTATTTATTAACACTGTTTTATATAAATTATGCAAAATATTGTTTTACGAATATTAAAATAGTTAAAATTTCAAATAAAATTGTCCTAATTGATTTCTTAAAGCAAAACAGAAAGCAACTGATTTAAAGTACTACAATATAAAATACTTTTCTTTAACTGAAACATAAAATTATTCTACTGACAAGGTGTTAAATACTTGACATTATATTACGTTTATTATTTTTAGCAAAATAATTATTTTAAATTCTTTATCGTTTCATCACACGGAAATCGAAATAATATTAAACAGGATGTTGACTGATGTTGAGTTCATGATTACGAAGTTTGAACTGAAGAACAAAATAAATATATAAATGTACCACACAGCGTATACTCAACTTATTGAAAAATTTTGGTATTGAATATTCGACTTGCAAACATTGCACTGTAGATATAAGACATTCACATAGAAGCTAGCTTGATGTTTACCTTCTCAAAAATTAATGTAACATTTTGATGTACAATATGACACGGAAGTAAATGTCGAACATGTCGTAACGCTCTCTTCATTCTATTAAAATTGAATGCCACTAAGAGGTGATGCGGTTTTGAAAGTATTATAAACCAATTAACGTATAAAGGCATTTTAAATGAGGTTCGAGTTGAATTAAATTAAATTATTTAAAACAAGCGGTAATGTTTCAATTTTATCATAAGAAATGCTTTACTTTAATGCTTCAAATTTTTCATCATATGCAGCTGAAATAATAAAGATTGTATGTTTTTTTTATTAAATTTCATAAAATTTGTAGTCCATTATTGGTTATTTGTTAAAATAATAAGCGAAAAACTTATAAATTTGTTTAAAATGATATTTTTCTGCAGTTTTTGAAAAATGCAATGAAACTAAAAAAAAATAGGAAAATAGGAAAAAATATTTTAATTGATATAAGTACTAATTAAAATAGATATAAAGTTACTAACTAGAGAGAAAACACAAGGTATATTTAATGCCTTGCTATAAAAAAGCTGAAGATACTTACTTACAACTTTAATTTCACTATTGATGATATATTTTGAATTAGAAAAATATTCGTTTGGGTCTCGAAAGTGGTTCTCGATTGATAATTGATTTAACATAAGTAAAATAACATAAGTCTTATTATCAAGTATAAACCATTTCGATAATTGATTTATATTTATTGCGTTTTATCCTGACATAAAGATTACATTTGGTTATATTTGGACTGATGAATTTAGTAGCGAGAGTTCTTTGTTGTTTAACGTGGCTTTCTATGTCGTGGAGACTTAAAACCATGGTGTTCCAAAACACACGTATCAACGCCCTATTGGAATCGCATTGGTGATTCCGCCGGTGCCAAATGAAGATATGCATGTAAGACATAAGTTCCACCTTGGTTTGATGTTGAGGCCTACCTTAAGCCTCTGCTACTATTTGGGTTGTAGCGCCCGGTATGAAACGCATTCCACGGCGAATGAATGATAATCCAATATCCAAAACATTCTTCCCGCGTAAGATTGGGTTTCAACCAGCAGCCACAACGAATCCAACGCCAATGGTTAGTCCAGCCAAAGCTGTTGGCCACTGACCCCCGAAGTACCAGATCGGCTTATCTCTGGTAAGATGTCGCGAGTGCAGATCTCACTTACTACTATTTGTGCTTCTTACATAATGCCAGACTGGTCTTGGCGAATTTTAGTCGCCTTTTACGACTGGCAATCCTAACCGCGGATGGGTTCTTTCCCCCATTCCGCAGGGGATGATGAATTCAGTAGGTCATATTTTTTCAAAAATGTTATCGTTGGATAGTTACAGTCAATGGCACACACAGTAAGTTTATTTTTAATAATTTTTTTATTCGCCAATTTAATGACGTTAATGTACAATAGCTTTGATTTTAATAAGATAATAGAAAGGTATTTTAGGAAACATGCGCATACGGTTCTGAGAATTGGTTTCCATCATTCTGTGAACTCGCTTCTTCGGATTTGTTATGGAGATATGATTTCAGTGTTTTTTATTTTACTTTAAACTCAAATCTTTGTAGAAAACATTCATTTGAATTTAATTTTACATTACAAAAAAAAAAAAAATAAAATACACATTAAGATTAATATTTGTTTATATCATGTATGTAATCGGTTTCAAATGTGAGTATCTAATATTAAATACTTTAAGGCTCTCGAAAAACGATATCAAACTTGCTTGATATATCATCAGTACCACAACATCTTTAATATGTATATATATTTTTTGTGTATGTATATATTTTGTGTTTGTATATATTTTACATTTTACACTTTTTAGTAATAAACATAATTATGAATCGTGAAACCAATGGTTGATCACTTTTCTTTGCGAAGCTAAATATCTTTTTTATTTAAACATGCATACAATTGTCTTAGATACAAATTTTTGTAAGAGGTTCAAAGGCTGTTTTACTTTTTCTTCAGGGTAGATTTTTGTGACATATGAGTCTTATATAGAAATATTAATTAAAATTTTTAGTTGATTAACTTTGCAATTTAATTCAAATACCAAATTTGATTATCTACTGTCAGTCAAATCATCATCCCTGTTCGATTTTGGACAGTTTAATTAAATTCAAATTGAATTTTTGAAAGCGGACGTTCTCCAGCACTCGTCTTATATTCACAATGGGATAACAAACCGTGACACACAATTTTAAAGCAATAAATGTCAATTCATAGAACGCATGGCTTCACACTGCTTATGCCACTGAAGCCACAAACTGTTGACCAGATTTAGTCGCTGTTGGAGTCGGAAGGTTAAAGTGTACAGTTTTTTACACTTCTTGGTGGCACAAGCTGTTGTTAGCTGGTAAATTCCAACATTAAATATTAAATTAAAATTTGTGAATTTTTCAAGCATATAATTTATAAATAAGTAATAACTGTTGAAATTTTGTTAAACAAATTTAAAACAATATTCCATGTTCAAACTGCTTTGCTTATTTATTTAAAATTTCCGTATATTTCTGTAGGTCTTAATAGTTTTTGATTGTTAAGATCCTATTAAGAAACAAATGAATATTTGTCTTCAGTTGTAATTTTGCTTTCCTATTTATATGATATATTTTATCTTAAGTTTTATTCTTCTCTTATTTTATTAATAATTAACAATTTCGCTTTATTTATAACCAAAAAAAATTATATTTGAAGACTTATTTTACATTAACCTATCTACTGCGCAAACTTATATCTGTTTAAAACTGAATGGAACTTTTTACAGAAAAGTAAGTCGAAGTCTAGAGGTATTCATTTTTTGGCGAAACCGACAATTTTAGTGATTTTAAAATTTTTTTTCCTTATGTTACATTTTTGTAATGCTGTTTCTGTGCTCATCTTAATGTTTCTTTTAACCGATATTGGTGTTGCTACTTAGCAATTTCCTATTTTTTGATCCATTTTGCTCAGTTTTGATGCAGTTAACTAGCGCTTTGTAAGTTTTATTTATTCGTTTTAAAATATTTATACCAGAAAAAAGTACAGAAATGCGCTAGTTATTTCATATGTCTGAGTATATTTAATTGAAGGTTAGGAAAATACTTCATATTTCGACAATTTGCGTTGTCATTGTGTTATTATTCCTGAGAAAATTTAAGCAACTACTAAATTTAACAAATCCACTATAAGTTTAATACGTAAGGATATTTTATCAAGAAACATATTCATAAAGGCGGATAAAAGGTAGCATTTTAATAATCAATACCAATTAGAGGTTTGTCAGTTGAGTATTATAGTAAATAAACATTTCAACCTTAAACAATTTTTGGTTTTATATTTTTATAACCAGGAACTTAAAGCATCAATGAGGATTTTGCGTGTGAATAATTATAACCCACAATATTTCGGAAAAAAATTTTCGGAATACGTTTTTGACATGCAATTCAAATTAATATTTCGCACAAAAATTGTTCAAAAAAAACACAAGGATAGTTTAATTTGGTTACGAGGTGTAAATGTTATAATTATTTATTTTTTTTTTTCGTATATTTACTTCTATAAATTAAGACTGTTAAATAAAAGAAAATATATTTTCATAAAAAAATACAATTTTTAGAATTTTTGAAAGGTTTTTGAAGTTAGTTTTCTTTTTGTACAAAAGAATATTGTAAGTAAATTCTTAAAATAATCTCGATAATTTGCGTTTTTTATGTTATAAATTAATTAAGAAGTTGAGAAATAATATTATAATATAATTAAAGCGAAAATTAGTCACAACTTAAAAAATTTTCAATTCATTTTTGCTATTTGTTCTATTTGTGATATTAATATTACAACAAATAATAATTGTTGTAAATAAAAAAATATATAAGTAATATAAAATAATAATTGTATACGAAATAATTAATTTATACATATCTATTTACAATATCTTTACGATTTACGAAAATTTAGATGTACTAATATAACTTTTTTAATACGAAATATTGTTAGTAATAAAAATATTAACATCCGTTTAATTAAGTCAACAATTACAATCCTTAAAAATATTCACATGAAATTAAATTTTTATTTTTTTAAGAATAGCAACAAGTACTAAAATACACTCAAGTTCTTAAAAGTATTAACTTTTATATTACAATAAATTTCAAAGGCATTTTAAGATTATTGGTATCTGCTTAAGAGAATGAAGTTATTTTAAATCTGTTTAAATATTTTTAGTCATTATCCTACCTCAAGGTTAAATTTACATAAATTGTGTTTTTCAAATGAAATTCTTTCTTTAGAAAAATTTATCCAAACTTAGAATCCTTTTTGCCCTAAATCCAAATATGTTAACTATTTAAATTCCACAAGGAATTCGCAAATGTGAGTAAATTCACAAGCAACTGTGGCAAGAGAATGTACAAAAAAAAAATAATCAAACAAAAAAACGGAAACCTCAAACGCAATTTGCCACCTTAAGCACTCAATCTTATACTAAATATTAATCCAACAAATAATACATGCTTGGTTGGAATGTTAACACACAACTGTTTTTATATATACAATATTTATAAACTGTATCTAAGATAACGCATATGTAATACAAATCGATGAAAGGAAAATAGGTGCCGCCCAATTCTAATCTAAAAATCATATCAAAAGCTCAATGGCTAACCGAAAAATTATCACCGTACAGCCAACATTTCTTTATCAAGTAAGAAAAGGTTTTAACTCAGACATTATTATTATGACTTCAAAATAGAAAAAAATCAATCCTTTATATTATTTAAATATCTTTGTAAGAAATTTTATCGTATCTGTTAACACATAAAATATATGAAACGTTTTGCAGCAATTTAAGATAATTTTTTTGATTTATTTGGGAAATAATATGTACTAACAAAAAATTTGCAAATATTATTATTATATTATTTCTTAAATATTATTTATAATTTTATATCATTTCAAAACATTTCATTAAGATTACAACCTTTTTTTTTATTATTTAAGTCATAAAAATAACATATCTCTTGTGTGCGAAGAATTTAATTGTAGTTTCATAAAAAAATTTAATTAAATTTTTTGTACATGACTTATGAGATAAGGACCACACATATATAATATTAATTAGTTTCATTGAATTAAAAAATTATTCGGAAAACACAAAAAAAAACTATTTATGTGGTTTTAATTAAAACACAATTTCCATTATTATTTCCAGAAAAAACAATTTTAATACAAATAAAATTTAAGTAATGTAAGTAATATGTATAAAAATTTGAATTTATTAAATGAAAACGACAACTGAAAGGTGATTTAATTGAAAAATTCTTAAACAGAAATAAAGTACATTGTAATTATTGCAGATAATGTGATATAATAGAAAAGACAATCTAACTAGAATTCAAATTTTTTTTTTATCATAATATAAAAAAAATATAAAAAATAATATAAAAAAGCAACATAATTTTTGAAAATTATATCAACAGTAACTCTGCGAATGTTGGCTTTCAAGCAACATGTCTGTGGCTTAACTGACCAGTGGTTTCATGTATCCACTTAGAAAATACCACACACAGGTGAAATAATACGATTCTAAGCACCACAAATCATTATGTTAACCTATGCGCCTATCAAAAATATTTCAAGTACGAGTAATAAATTTAATTTGTTGCAGTGTATGACAGTGTGATGTGGTTGCAATCAAAACTGTTGTACATTAATTAGGGAATAATAAAGCCAACTATTATAGATATATAGCAGTTTCCATTGACCGTAATGTTCCAGTGATTGTAAAAATATGGACCTATGATTGATTCCATTTGCCTATAAATCATACTGGAGTCAATTTATATTGAAACTGTAAAACGTATTGAATAAAAACAGTCGAAATAGTTAATAGTCAAAATAATACCACTTGAAATAGCATTTTCCACTATAAAATCAAGTTTTTTAAAAAACATTCCCTATTAAAATTTCATTATAATAGCTTTTTTATTTTTATTGAGGTCAGTAGTAACGCTAGTTTCGTAAGTTTTAAAAATCAGTGGATTAAATTAATTTTATAACCTTTAAACAACATTGATTTATGCTCTTGAAAGTATTAATGTCATTGACGATGAATTATAATTTATGTTAAAAATAAAATCTTCAAATCTTCTAATTGTTATAATTTTGATATTTTTGACTATTATTTTATTCAGAATGTTTCTTTATAAATAGCACTGTGAGAGTCCTAATTTGCTACTAAATGACTTCTTCTTGTTTAAGCACATCAAAGCAAATTGCAGGGAGACCATTATGTTTTAAAGACTTTAAACACTATATTTTTAATTTTAAAGGTTGAAATGATAACAAAGTGTATAAATCATAAATAGAATACTTTGAAATTCATTATTAGGGTCTTTAATGAATAAGCAAAGCTTAATTATTATTAGATTCTTAATGTATACATTCATATCCTCGTACAAAAAAATAACGAGTAATTAAACAATATAACAAAACTCAATACTATTTGATTTTAAATATATGATATATTGGATTAATATTAAAATTCATTTATATATTAAATAATAAATAATTTGTAAATAAGATTTAAAAATATTTTATTATTACTGATAATTAGATTGCAGTCTACAGTTATCTTCAAGGTACTGATACAATTTAAATGTTTAATAATATAGCAATAATAAATAATAAAACATTTCTAGAAGTCATTTAAAAAACGTATATTATCAAAAACTTAGTCGGTTTTTGCAATCAACCATTGCAAATAGCAGGCCATCAGATAACTTTCCATGTACTTTTCGTCGTTTTGCTACCACATGCCTTGAAATAACCCCCTAGATAGAAGAATATAGACTAAATCCATTCCATCGATTTAATAGGTCTTTTGTCTTTATCGTTGAATAGTCTGTCATGTGACAGTCTGGTAGTCATCACATTGACTAGGTAGTGCTTATAAAAATATATTAATGAAGTTTATCTGAATGGTACCAATTTTTAAAATTTTATTTTAAAATTAAAGGATTTGCTATCACGTTCCTCGTCGAATTTGGTTAGATTGAATTTAATAGGTCTTTTGTGCAAAAACATGAGGGAAGTTGAAAAATATATATGATGAAAAAATTTTTAAATAAAAATTAATGGATTTAAATTTTTGTGTATATTAATTAAAAATTTGAAACAAAATCTTTAATACAACCTAGAAAATAATAATATATTATATGAAAACTTCGTGGCATTTAACAGAATTGTTTCTACATATTTTAGTAATTAACATTATTCAAAGATAAAGCTTTTAATCTTTGCTTATAAAAGACTGTTTTGAATCAGCAGTACATACTCGTTTGTACAGTACTCAGTTTTGTGGAATATGTTAGGTTAGCAGGTGTGTATGCTTAAGAGGTATATATTAATCCTTTTTATCTTGAAAGTAAGTAGAAGGAGTGTCACCTGCAATTGATTGTTCTACACCGTTAGCTTTATATACAAGTACTATATAAAGCATTTGTTTTATGACACGGAAATACAGTTAAAGTTCAGCGCGTTAATAATGTCACAAATTCAGAGCTAATAATTACTCCATCTGCTTTATATTGCTGAAGTGAACGATTGATTTAACCCAATTTATTAAATTTTAAGCAAAAAGAAATTTAGAAATATATGTGTGTATTTTACAATACTTTTAATGTAAAATGTTTTAAAAAGAAATTTAAGGATTTTAGGAAAAATTAGGTTACACAGTCTAACAATAAAAATCAAATTAATATATATGTTTAATTCTCTTAAAATTAAAAAGTTTAAATTTTTGAAAATAAATTTCAAAAGCTTCAGAAATTTGGTAATTAAACTTTCACTTTCAAAATCTATGTATTTAAATGTATTAGTTTACTACCAAACATTTCCAAAGAGGATACTTACATTTTCTACAAATAAAAACTTACCGAAAAATACAGAATATATAGGTGCAATTTTTAATTATTTGTAGACCAATATAATTTTATCATTTTTTGTATTAACTTTTTTTTATATGACAGATGTCAGTTATTAGTAGTATTTTTGAATTATTTCTAATATATTTTCATATTTAATAAAATTTTCCTCTTGAAGAGTTTTATTTAATGTTTTGTATGTAAGAAGAACCATATATTAGGGTTATTTAATTATTATTCCTGATATACTTCAATATTAGATTTTTTAATGCTAGACATAACTGATTTTAGTCCAATTTATTAAAATGTTAATAACACTTCCTAATGATTATGAAATTATTGGTAAGGATTTATTAAAACAAATGGAGGTTCTATTCAATTTATTTAAATCACTTGATGGTCATATTATTTGGCTTATAAAAATATCGGAAATTTCATCAAACATATCCAATTAGAATTTTTCATTTATTATTGAATTACAACTTATTTAAATTAGTAAATTAAAAATCATTATATATAACTCGAATAGGCATTTTAATTGTATTATTTGATCACATTTTCGTTATTTGAAATATCTGAATACCAACTATTTTTTAAAATTCAAAAGGTGTGAAAAATTCAGTACAAATATATTTGTAATATTATATTTACATTAATATACGTAATGATAACATTAATATTAAATAAATATTTTATTTATACTTGTAAGCAGTGTAGATAAATTGTATAAATTTTTTGTCTTTCACTTAATCCTATTAGAAGTTTTCCAGAC
>NC_051846.1:35166844-35174538 GCF_002237135.1 Teleopsis dalmanni
ACCAAGTATCCAGTAAATCAATTGTTTAGAGCAGCATACTAACTACTGATGTAAACAACATAAAATTTAAATTTAATTTAGTAGTAATTCAATCTCGATCCGATATTATACAAAATAGAACAAAACTATAAATCTATTAAATAACGATCAAATTAGTCTTTAAGAAAATTTATTTCATTTCAGCAATATAACATTTTTTATTAGGTTAATATATCCTATATTAAAGAAAATAATAAACAGCAGAAATACCAACTTAGCTTGAATGATAAACTCATTGCAATGCTAACATTTATGGCACATTAACACCTATGCACTCCACTGCTCTCCAGTAGAACGTAAAAATGTTAAACAAAATTTGCTTTCAAGTAACTTTAAATTCCTTGCTTCATTAAACTCAAATTGATAAATATTTTATCTACAACCTAACAGAAGTTCCGCCTTTGACTATTCAAGAGCACATTTTCGCATAGATTTAAAGGGGATGCGCCTGCCTATTTTTATGACATGGAAAAGCACTTTGACAACGACAAGTGGTAAGTAAACATTTCCAAGCAAATGGAGTAATTGCACACATGAGTGCCTTAAATATAAGCTAAACTCTTTTTTTGAAATTTTGCTAGGATATCTACGCACTGCAGGCGTACGAATTACACGGTTTTTAACCACAAACGCTTCTATAAAAAATCAACGCCACAGAATCAAATGAGCAAAGAGCAATTTCCCACCAAGCAACATTTTAAATATTTAAACCGTCAACACGGAGTAAAAAACGCTTTCTACTAGAAGGACCTTTAGTAAGAGGCTCTTGACATATAAAAGTTACAAAAAGGGATACGAAATTAGAATTTTTAAATAAAATTTTAAATTAATGAAATTTTGCTTAATACACTTTAGCATTTTATTTTTAGAACTTCAGAAAAAACAAGAACTTGTAATCATAAAAAAGTTATAGCAATTTATGCTTTATTACAATCAGTATTACCGTGAATAATTTTTATCTAATTGAAGACAATTCTAAAATACCATAAACAATAATTATAATATTCTTTTAGTAGAATAAGCTCAAAAATTTTAACCACGCACAATCTTAGACAATTATAAAGTATTATCATGAAAAAATTTCTACCAATATAGTTCTTAAACGTTTGGCTACAGGAGTGACATCTAGAGCGTTTATATCAAGATACACTAATAAGACACATTGATAAGAAATATTTGTAAGACAAATTTATAAGACACATTTATAAGACACTGATAAGACACATTGATAAGAATCATTTATAAGATACATTCTTAAGACACATCGATAAAACACATTCATAAGACACATTCATAAGACACATTTATAAGACACATTGATAGAATACATTGATAAGATACATTTATAAGACACATTCATAAGACACATCGATAAGACACATCGATAAAACACATTGATTAGACATATGGATAAGACACATTGCTAAGACACATTGATAAGATACATTTATAAGACACATGCATAAAACATTTCGATAAGACACATTGATTAGACATATGGATAAGACACATTGATAAGACACATTGATAAGATTCATTTATTAGACACATTCATAAAACACATCGATAAGACACATTGATTAGACATATGGATAAGACACATTGATAAGACACATTGATAAGACACATTGATAAGATTCATTTATAAGACACATTCATAAAACACATCGATAAGACACATTGATTAGACATATGGATAATCAGCTTCTGAGAGATTTAAAAACAAAATTTCTTTAAACTTCAAAACTCAAAAAATAATTTATATCCACACTGACGTATTGATGTCGGAATCTTTTTTACGAACTTTTTTTACGAATAAATCGTACCATCTCTCCGATTCTACCTCAATATTTCTGGTCGAAATCTTTACCATCCTGAGAACTTGTTCTCTTATTTCACGAAAAGAAAATCTATATTCTAACTAATTGGAGCGTATCAGTAGTCCTGATTTTTGTTTAGATTAACTCTAGTTTAAGTTACAGAGCATTCCAACATAGTAGAAAATGAGTCTAACGCAGATGAACTTGCTAGACTAGGTGTATTTTCTATGGAAAGACATATTAAAATCATGTACTCCCTTTCAGCTACAGCCAAATGCTTATTTTTGACAATTTTTTAGGTCTCAGAAATAGGAAATTAACTCAAATTACGTTTGCACTGACTTGGTATACAGAAGCAAATCAGAAGTACATAGGCTAAATTCTGTTTTACGAGGGCTCTGGACCATAGGACGGGCCTGGGGCTAATGTTCACCTGCTTTTCAGTGTCTACTGTACGACATGTATACCGGCACTTGAAGAAAATATTCAAAAGACCTGATGTGTCTATGTCTAAACTAGTCCAGAACCAGGCTTAAGCTTTTGGGTACATCCGTCTTTAACACACTTAGCGATATTTTTCCAGCATTATCATTGTCCAAACACTCGCATTTATCAGTACTGCTGGTTGCTTCTAACTTATCTATTATTTTACTCGTTATTGAGGAGAACTTGTTTCACCATTTACCTTAACTAACTGACTGACTATGAAATGTATTTGTAGACAAACTTAGATATCGGTTTTTGACTACAATAGATAATTTTTTGAATAACTAACTTTTCGTATTTAATTTTGTATTTTTCATAAAAAAAATGTAAATATAATAATTTTATAATTGTTGTAATTTTCTATAAATATGAAAATGCGATGGAATGTATATTAATTATTTTATGACCAAACAATTTTTTAATATAGTGTTATCGCCGGCTAATTGAAGAGTTTTTTATTATAGTTAAATATAAAAATTAAAAAAAATCATCTTGAATTAATTTATAATTGACTTTGAAATAAAGTTATCTTCATGAAGCTCTTAATATTATCTTAAACTTATTATTATATCAAAATTTATCAGATGTGATAGAGTATGAATATCTAAAAAAATTAAATAATAACTACTATAATTACTATTATAGGACAGATTTACAATTCTAGATTGATACATCACGAACTGTATTTCATTAAGTAAAAATATTTAAGACAAAAAATTAATGTAGATACATTTCAATTAGAATTTTCTTGATGTGTTTCAAAAAAAAATAACAGAATTTTTTAAGGAATTCTCATTGAAAATAGATCAATTTTATATGGAGACTTTAAATATTCTTCAAAAAAAAGACACCTATAATTGGTTTATGCAAAAAGAGTATTTAAATTTAATTTTGAAATTTTTTACTGTAGTGTTGAAACATTTCTTTTTCGAGTTTGCTGCAGGATTGCTATCTTACGAAAATAAGTGCAACAAATCCTAAAATTGGTTTGAAATGCAAATTCTGACACTCAATTCTCTTTTGCTACTTTTTATGTCCACAACACTTAAAGTTCCAATTTCAGGACGATATTAAAAAATTTTATAGTCCATCTGCAGACAAATGTTTTTTCAGTTCAAAACATTAAAAAAGCATTCCAAACTTTTGTGTTTGGGTTCAAAGCACTTTTTTCTCTTTAAACGAAATATTGAATAAATTTAAAAGTGTTCGTGCTTTCAACTTAGAGACATTCAACACTTCCATAAAAATACTTTGACCAATTGGTTTCAAGAAAAGAATTTTTTTTTCATCCAATGTCATAGAATAAGTCAATTGTTTTAACAGCTGCGCAATTTAGTCTATCTTCTTAATAATAAAAAATAAAATAAAATATCTATAATAATTTTTAAAAATTACCATTTGTTATCCATACTCATTCATAATGTGAACAAAATTTAAAGGATAAATTTGCATGCAACTTGAAAAAATAATTTTCCTAGTAGAAAGATTGAAATATCTTTCTCTCCTCAATAATATTTTCAGCATAGTGTTTTCATAACATATTTTTTATCTGTGAAAAGAAAATTGTCATTTACATTTTATTCAGACACTTCATAAAAATTTATAAGATGCACAAATGCTGAGGCAATAAGCATCTGCAATGTCTTTTATAGCTCATATCCTAATAAATTCATAGTTTTCGTTATGGCTGTGGATAATCTTACACATAAGTAAATTAGTTTTTCTATATGCAACTACTAGATAACTGTTATATATATTATATGAAATGTGTATTTCATATGCAAACGTGCAAATGAAATTCTAAATGACTAACTTTAATTAAAAAAAAGTTTCTTAATGATAAGAACTTTACTGTTCCACAGTAAGTATTATCAATGGACTTAATCCATGATATCTTATTCAAATTAACTTGCTTCAATTTGCTTTTCATTTTAATTTAGCCTTTGTTTAAATAATCTTCAATAAAGATTTAAAGTAGTTTTGTACTTACTGACGAAATTGTCGACATGCAACTGTTGAGACTACATAAATAATTGAAATTTTCAATTTTCTCCCATAATTCGAAGCCAGTCCATACTGTCGATTTCAGTAATTTACTTTTGTGCCATATTGCATTGATTTTCAATTATTTTGAAATAAATTTCTAAGCTTCGAATGAACCTGAATATTGAGCAAAAAAGTACTTTCTGTAATTGTTGACAGCAAGATTCGTATGTGTTCAAACTTTAATAATTTTTTTGTATTTTTTTGTAAAATCAATCAAAAGTACTTTCTTGTTTATATTAAATCGTTTATAGTATCACGACATATATATCAGGAAATTTTTTTTTTGGTATTTACAGAATTATAGGAAAGCAAGCAGATTTAATTAAAAATAAATTTTCAAATTTTTCTTTGTAGTACTAAGTAAGTGATTTATAGTGTTAGAAGGAAAATTTTTAATATAAACGTGCCAATGATGAAAAAACTTATAATTACTAACATGTAAAGAAAAATATATTAATTAAAATATATGTATAATATGCATAATAATATATTATATTAACATATGTGTGACATATAACGGTTACTTTCTTTGTATGAAAAATGCAGTGCAAGGTCAACAAAATTTCATTGCAAGTCACGCAATTATTTAAAAAGTGTTACAGTGACTCTCCTCTATTGAACCCAACATCCTGTCTGCAGTTTGCTGCAGTTTGCTGCAGTTTACCATTAATGCTCAACTCTCCGGATGTTCGAATTAGAATATAACAAAAAAGTACAAGCAATGTTTATGTATGACCACAAAGTGTGGTTCAAGAAAATAGTGACTTATTGAAGATAGCAAAATCCAATAGAAATAAAATTTTAGAATACAATGCAATTAGTATGCAGGAGAATAATACTGCATTTACTAACAGTCCACTAAAAATAACAACATATCTTTAACGTAGTTAAAGCTGCCATATAAGGTCATTGTGATCGCTAAAAAGTGTAAAGGAATTAACATTTTATAATTCAATATGAAAAGGAGGACGCATGCAATTATATTCTCAAACATCCACGTATATGTCATGTCATGTGTATATGTACCACCCTTTCCCGCCTGCTTTGCTTCCCACCTAATAAAATTGCAGCAAAATAAAGAAATGTATGCTTCTCTTAGATAATCAAACTTAACACTTTATATGTCACCTTTGTTTTATCAGTTCAAATTAAATGTTCTCGTAAGCATTATTAGATTTTCAGTGAAATCATTCACAATGACTTTAATAAATTTTCACTCACTTATAAGTAAACACATTTGTTCATATGTTAATCATACGCCATGTAGACATTTCGGTCGCAATTTCAATGCTGCTGCCGTTAGCACCCAACGTATTACCACCAAATGCACATGAATTTTATACTGCGTGACTCTATTGTTTGACATGAACGGTACCAAAATCAAAAGGTAAAACTTCTTTAACCCAAATAAGCGCTACGAGTAGAAAAGCTTCTCTGCAGTCGCAAGAAAAAGGTTTACTAAATTGCTAACCTCTGTGATTCGTTATCGCATGCGAATAAATAATTTAAGATTATATCGCTCTTTTTTAAAATATTACCCATACAAGGTTTAAATTTGTTAGGTGTTCTTAGCAAGTATTATATTAGCAATAAGAAAATACTTTCAATTTAACAAAATTGAAATAAAGTTCTACTTATTTGAGTGAAGTAAATTTTTGGCATTTGAAGGGATGCCAATCTGTGAAATAAGGTGAATCAATTGTAATAGTAAAGATAAGGAAATCAATCTGTAACAATTTTTATAAGAAATCCGGTAACACAATCGAAAAATAAATTTTTCAGTTAACTGAAATTAATGTTTAGTGATAGTTGTTGAATTAAATAAATTCTTAGGCTGACACTCCATAGCTGTTTTGGATGCTTTGAAGTATTTATCATCAATTGGACTTTTGGAATATATATTAGCATTTGTACTGCAAGTAGCAGAAAGTAATTTTGTGATTTATTGTTATCCTTATTTTCAATTTAAAATCTATTTTGTCATACAACAATAATAATTTTTAATCATATTTATATAATATATTTAATGCTATTCCGATGACAACAAGGCATTGCCTCTATGCCGAAGCTGAGATGGAAGGAAAACGTTTACGAGGACGCCAGAAAGCTGGGAGTTCTGAATTGGAAAACAACTGCACAAGATCGAAGCAGATGGAGGCAGTTTGTGAAGAAGGCCAAGGTTCACGCTGGACTGTAGTGCCAAATATGAAGAAGAAGAATTATATTTATTTATAAAAAAATAGACCTATAATATTTTTGCTCATATAGTGTGAAATAAATACAATGTTTCGTAATTACATTTTTTTGTGAATTTTTATACAATAATAAAAATTCTATATTATTTACTGGAATAATATACTTAAAAGTTAAGGAAGTACTATATTAAGTATAAAATTAAATATAAAATATAAAAATATTTGCACATGTCTGTCATTTACAACATAAATAACAATGCACTGAGTCTGTTTTAATTGTATTATTTGAGTTGCTTAAGGCTTTAAATGAATGAAATAAGAAACTGTTTGTTGGTTATTCATTTTTAATTTATTTAATGTATAATATTTTTTTTTTATATAAACTTCAAAATATTGGTGACATTTATATGAATATTAAAACTGTAAATTAAAAATGAAAAACTGTATTTTAATTTCGTTCACATAAACCATCAGCAACACCCTAAAAAAAAGTGAGCTCAGAACTATTCTAACTTAGTTTAATTTTAATATGAAGTTTTATGAATACTGACCATTATTTACTTTTAGTGAATTAAATGAATTTTCAATTATTTTTGGAGACTTGGATTATGTATTTATCTTAAAAAAATTAATATTGCGATCAATTGGATTAACAAGGAGATATTTGCAAGTCAGGAAACTATTCATGGTGAATATATAGTAATTACTTTTTTGTAAAATCGATAACATGAATATAATTATTTTCATAATTTATTTATAGAAGTCATGTTCAATGGAAAAAAAATAGATGTATTCATAGCTCATTAAAACGTTTTATATTCAAAATTAATTAAATCATTATGTACCCACAGCTTGCAAGTTTTCTCAAACACTTTAGCTAAAATATAGCTATTATATTAAAAAACTATATACTATAATTACTAAGTACAGAATTAATAGAACAAATTCAGATGCCAGACATAGCTGATAAACTAAAGTACTTACACATATAATTTTTTATAATACACAGAACGGACTTAGCTGGCATACTAAAGTATTTGTGTTTCCCATTATAACTATATAATTTTCTACAAGGGATATAATATGGCTTTTGTTGCTTTTCCTTATG
>NC_051846.1:35174638-35209107 GCF_002237135.1 Teleopsis dalmanni
TATTCGTTTTAAAATATTTATACCAGAA
Source organism: Teleopsis dalmanni (assembly GCF_002237135.1). Lineage (NCBI taxonomy): Eukaryota > Metazoa > Arthropoda > Insecta > Diptera > Diopsidae > Teleopsis > Teleopsis dalmanni. Next base: position 35,174,667 of record NC_051846.1, read on the forward strand.
AAAAGTACAGAAATGCGCTAGTTATTTCATATGTCTGAGTATATTTAATTGAAGGTTAGGAAAATACTTCATATTTCGACAATTTGCGTTGTCATTGTGTTATTATTCCTGAGAAAATTTAAGCAACTACTAAATTTAACAAATCCACTATAAGTTTAATACGTAAGGATATTTTATCAAGAAACATATTCATAAAGGCGGATAAAAGGTAGCATTTTAATAATCAATACCAATTAGAGGTTTGTCAGTTGAGTATTATAGTAAATAAACATTTCAACCTTAAACAATTTTTGGTTTTATATTTTTATAACCAGGAACTTAAAGCATCAATGAGGATTTTGCGTGTGAATAATTATAACCCACAATATTTCGGAAAAAAATTTTCGGAATACGTTTTTGACATGCAATTCAAATTAATATTTCGCACAAAAATTGTTCAAAAAAAACACAAGGATAGTTTAATTTGGTTACGAGGTGTAAATGTTATAATTATTTATTTTTTTTTTTCGTATATTTACTTCTATAAATTAAGACTGTTAAATAAAAGAAAATATATTTTCATAAAAAAATACAATTTTTAGAATTTTTGAAAGGTTTTTGAAGTTAGTTTTCTTTTTGTACAAAAGAATATTGTAAGTAAATTCTTAAAATAATCTCGATAATTTGCGTTTTTTATGTTATAAATTAATTAAGAAGTTGAGAAATAATATTATAATATAATTAAAGCGAAAATTAGTCACAACTTAAAAAATTTTCAATTCATTTTTGCTATTTGTTCTATTTGTGATATTAATATTACAACAAATAATAATTGTTGTAAATAAAAAAATATATAAGTAATATAAAATAATAATTGTATACGAAATAATTAATTTATACATATCTATTTACAATATCTTTACGATTTACGAAAATTTAGATGTACTAATATAACTTTTTTAATACGAAATATTGTTAGTAATAAAAATATTAACATCCGTTTAATTAAGTCAACAATTACAATCCTTAAAAATATTCACATGAAATTAAATTTTTATTTTTTTAAGAATAGCAACAAGTACTAAAATACACTCAAGTTCTTAAAAGTATTAACTTTTATATTACAATAAATTTCAAAGGCATTTTAAGATTATTGGTATCTGCTTAAGAGAATGAAGTTATTTTAAATCTGTTTAAATATTTTTAGTCATTATCCTACCTCAAGGTTAAATTTACATAAATTGTGTTTTTCAAATGAAATTCTTTCTTTAGAAAAATTTATCCAAACTTAGAATCCTTTTTGCCCTAAATCCAAATATGTTAACTATTTAAATTCCACAAGGAATTCGCAAATGTGAGTAAATTCACAAGCAACTGTGGCAAGAGAATGTACAAAAAAAAAATAATCAAACAAAAAAACGGAAACCTCAAACGCAATTTGCCACCTTAAGCACTCAATCTTATACTAAATATTAATCCAACAAATAATACATGCTTGGTTGGAATGTTAACACACAACTGTTTTTATATATACAATATTTATAAACTGTATCTAAGATAACGCATATGTAATACAAATCGATGAAAGGAAAATAGGTGCCGCCCAATTCTAATCTAAAAATCATATCAAAAGCTCAATGGCTAACCGAAAAATTATCACCGTACAGCCAACATTTCTTTATCAAGTAAGAAAAGGTTTTAACTCAGACATTATTATTATGACTTCAAAATAGAAAAAAATCAATCCTTTATATTATTTAAATATCTTTGTAAGAAATTTTATCGTATCTGTTAACACATAAAATATATGAAACGTTTTGCAGCAATTTAAGATAATTTTTTTGATTTATTTGGGAAATAATATGTACTAACAAAAAATTTGCAAATATTATTATTATATTATTTCTTAAATATTATTTATAATTTTATATCATTTCAAAACATTTCATTAAGATTACAACCTTTTTTTTTATTATTTAAGTCATAAAAATAACATATCTCTTGTGTGCGAAGAATTTAATTGTAGTTTCATAAAAAAATTTAATTAAATTTTTTGTACATGACTTATGAGATAAGGACCACACATATATAATATTAATTAGTTTCATTGAATTAAAAAATTATTCGGAAAACACAAAAAAAAACTATTTATGTGGTTTTAATTAAAACACAATTTCCATTATTATTTCCAGAAAAAACAATTTTAATACAAATAAAATTTAAGTAATGTAAGTAATATGTATAAAAATTTGAATTTATTAAATGAAAACGACAACTGAAAGGTGATTTAATTGAAAAATTCTTAAACAGAAATAAAGTACATTGTAATTATTGCAGATAATGTGATATAATAGAAAAGACAATCTAACTAGAATTCAAATTTTTTTTTTATCATAATATAAAAAAAATATAAAAAATAATATAAAAAAGCAACATAATTTTTGAAAATTATATCAACAGTAACTCTGCGAATGTTGGCTTTCAAGCAACATGTCTGTGGCTTAACTGACCAGTGGTTTCATGTATCCACTTAGAAAATACCACACACAGGTGAAATAATACGATTCTAAGCACCACAAATCATTATGTTAACCTATGCGCCTATCAAAAATATTTCAAGTACGAGTAATAAATTTAATTTGTTGCAGTGTATGACAGTGTGATGTGGTTGCAATCAAAACTGTTGTACATTAATTAGGGAATAATAAAGCCAACTATTATAGATATATAGCAGTTTCCATTGACCGTAATGTTCCAGTGATTGTAAAAATATGGACCTATGATTGATTCCATTTGCCTATAAATCATACTGGAGTCAATTTATATTGAAACTGTAAAACGTATTGAATAAAAACAGTCGAAATAGTTAATAGTCAAAATAATACCACTTGAAATAGCATTTTCCACTATAAAATCAAGTTTTTTAAAAAACATTCCCTATTAAAATTTCATTATAATAGCTTTTTTATTTTTATTGAGGTCAGTAGTAACGCTAGTTTCGTAAGTTTTAAAAATCAGTGGATTAAATTAATTTTATAACCTTTAAACAACATTGATTTATGCTCTTGAAAGTATTAATGTCATTGACGATGAATTATAATTTATGTTAAAAATAAAATCTTCAAATCTTCTAATTGTTATAATTTTGATATTTTTGACTATTATTTTATTCAGAATGTTTCTTTATAAATAGCACTGTGAGAGTCCTAATTTGCTACTAAATGACTTCTTCTTGTTTAAGCACATCAAAGCAAATTGCAGGGAGACCATTATGTTTTAAAGACTTTAAACACTATATTTTTAATTTTAAAGGTTGAAATGATAACAAAGTGTATAAATCATAAATAGAATACTTTGAAATTCATTATTAGGGTCTTTAATGAATAAGCAAAGCTTAATTATTATTAGATTCTTAATGTATACATTCATATCCTCGTACAAAAAAATAACGAGTAATTAAACAATATAACAAAACTCAATACTATTTGATTTTAAATATATGATATATTGGATTAATATTAAAATTCATTTATATATTAAATAATAAATAATTTGTAAATAAGATTTAAAAATATTTTATTATTACTGATAATTAGATTGCAGTCTACAGTTATCTTCAAGGTACTGATACAATTTAAATGTTTAATAATATAGCAATAATAAATAATAAAACATTTCTAGAAGTCATTTAAAAAACGTATATTATCAAAAACTTAGTCGGTTTTTGCAATCAACCATTGCAAATAGCAGGCCATCAGATAACTTTCCATGTACTTTTCGTCGTTTTGCTACCACATGCCTTGAAATAACCCCCTAGATAGAAGAATATAGACTAAATCCATTCCATCGATTTAATAGGTCTTTTGTCTTTATCGTTGAATAGTCTGTCATGTGACAGTCTGGTAGTCATCACATTGACTAGGTAGTGCTTATAAAAATATATTAATGAAGTTTATCTGAATGGTACCAATTTTTAAAATTTTATTTTAAAATTAAAGGATTTGCTATCACGTTCCTCGTCGAATTTGGTTAGATTGAATTTAATAGGTCTTTTGTGCAAAAACATGAGGGAAGTTGAAAAATATATATGATGAAAAAATTTTTAAATAAAAATTAATGGATTTAAATTTTTGTGTATATTAATTAAAAATTTGAAACAAAATCTTTAATACAACCTAGAAAATAATAATATATTATATGAAAACTTCGTGGCATTTAACAGAATTGTTTCTACATATTTTAGTAATTAACATTATTCAAAGATAAAGCTTTTAATCTTTGCTTATAAAAGACTGTTTTGAATCAGCAGTACATACTCGTTTGTACAGTACTCAGTTTTGTGGAATATGTTAGGTTAGCAGGTGTGTATGCTTAAGAGGTATATATTAATCCTTTTTATCTTGAAAGTAAGTAGAAGGAGTGTCACCTGCAATTGATTGTTCTACACCGTTAGCTTTATATACAAGTACTATATAAAGCATTTGTTTTATGACACGGAAATACAGTTAAAGTTCAGCGCGTTAATAATGTCACAAATTCAGAGCTAATAATTACTCCATCTGCTTTATATTGCTGAAGTGAACGATTGATTTAACCCAATTTATTAAATTTTAAGCAAAAAGAAATTTAGAAATATATGTGTGTATTTTACAATACTTTTAATGTAAAATGTTTTAAAAAGAAATTTAAGGATTTTAGGAAAAATTAGGTTACACAGTCTAACAATAAAAATCAAATTAATATATATGTTTAATTCTCTTAAAATTAAAAAGTTTAAATTTTTGAAAATAAATTTCAAAAGCTTCAGAAATTTGGTAATTAAACTTTCACTTTCAAAATCTATGTATTTAAATGTATTAGTTTACTACCAAACATTTCCAAAGAGGATACTTACATTTTCTACAAATAAAAACTTACCGAAAAATACAGAATATATAGGTGCAATTTTTAATTATTTGTAGACCAATATAATTTTATCATTTTTTGTATTAACTTTTTTTTATATGACAGATGTCAGTTATTAGTAGTATTTTTGAATTATTTCTAATATATTTTCATATTTAATAAAATTTTCCTCTTGAAGAGTTTTATTTAATGTTTTGTATGTAAGAAGAACCATATATTAGGGTTATTTAATTATTATTCCTGATATACTTCAATATTAGATTTTTTAATGCTAGACATAACTGATTTTAGTCCAATTTATTAAAATGTTAATAACACTTCCTAATGATTATGAAATTATTGGTAAGGATTTATTAAAACAAATGGAGGTTCTATTCAATTTATTTAAATCACTTGATGGTCATATTATTTGGCTTATAAAAATATCGGAAATTTCATCAAACATATCCAATTAGAATTTTTCATTTATTATTGAATTACAACTTATTTAAATTAGTAAATTAAAAATCATTATATATAACTCGAATAGGCATTTTAATTGTATTATTTGATCACATTTTCGTTATTTGAAATATCTGAATACCAACTATTTTTTAAAATTCAAAAGGTGTGAAAAATTCAGTACAAATATATTTGTAATATTATATTTACATTAATATACGTAATGATAACATTAATATTAAATAAATATTTTATTTATACTTGTAAGCAGTGTAGATAAATTGTATAAATTTTTTGTCTTTCACTTAATCCTATTAGAAGTTTTCCAGACGGTTTCAATTTATCTGTGCTTTTTGCAATGATGTGTTATCTAAAGAAGTTCACCGCTTCGAATATTTCGGTATATAACATGTCTGATACCAATCAATATATTTTAGTAAAATACGAAAAATATAATATTTTGCCATTAACTTAACTATAAATTATATATTTTACTAGTAATACCTATTATGTTCTTATATATTAAACACAATGCAAAGGCAAAAATTCTTTCTGAATGCAAACTGCTCATCTCAGAAACGTTTACAGCAATAAACTTTCTTCCAAACACAAAACAGAGTACAATTTGATGGCCTACGGGGTCAAAACAATAAACTATGTGCTGTCAAGCCAAAGGACAATGTAATAACGCAGAAATGCAAAAAACTGAACATAAAATAAACAAACAAGTAAATTATAAACAAAAAGGAGCACGCCTGTAAAAAACCAAAATTATAGTTAAATTCGGAAGCATAAATAACAAAAATACGTAAGCATTATCCGACCGTTGGAAATGCGCTACAAACTTAGAAGTTCTTTTTAGGATCAAGTACTTTTTATAACGCAAACAAGTTAGTTAGTTGTGGTGGTGGAATGAACGAGTCTTTCTGAATTAGCTAAAAAAGCCATTTTAAATTCAAAAAACTAACCATTATTACGAGAATAGTGGGTAGTAGAGAGAAAGTCAAGCTAGAGGCATTTATAAAGGCAAGAATATGGTCAATACTAATCCTAGAGATATCGTCGAGTGTGTTGAAGAAGGGGCCCCTAGAAACTTGAGCTTAGTTCTGGCCTAATCTGGACATACACACATCAGGTGATCTGGTGTCCTTTATTTGAGAGCTGGTAGATGCGGATTGCCGGAGATTCCACAGAGTTTAGCTCCATGGTGTCCTATGGTCCAGTTCCCTGTAAGGATAGATATTAATCTAGATACCTCAGATTTGCGTATGTGATAATGCAAGTTATTGGAATTCAAATATTTTTTATTTATATTATGCTCCAATTATTCCAATTAGTTGTTATTGTTTGTTCCATTAGTTAAAAGTTTCATAAGTAGATTTTGAATAAATGTAAGGAAACTTAATATATGTAGTATTAATCATAAGTATGTTTATTAAAAAAATGAAACAATAAATTTTTTTGTAAAAATTAGTTAAAAATATTTAAGTTATTAATTCCTTTACTTGCAGCTAAAATTTCACACTTTCAAAAATGTTTCTAAGAAAAAACTATAATTATTTATAAACAAATAGCAGTTAGTAACTAAAATTATTATTTAAAAATATAATAAAAATAATATTAATGTGGGATATTATTTATTTCAATATAAATATATATATTAAAATCATGCAGAAGTATATTAAATTTTAATTCTATTAATTGTGGCACAGACTATCTATGTTACGAGTATTTATTTCAAGAATACTTATGGTGTATAAAAAAATATTAATATTATTATTTAACATAAAGCAGTTATAAGTAAAATTGTGTAGAGTACATTCGAGCAAATGATAACATAAAATAATTATGTGTAATGTAAATGTACATACAGTTTCTATAAAGAATTATAATATAAATTTGATTGTTTACATTATTTATGTGTAAACACTCATACTTCTTTTCACAAAAAAACCCGCCAAAAGTATATTAAGAAATGTCCTTTGTACACGTTTTTTCACTTGTATTCCTTTGAGAGTATTTTGTTTACATGACGGAACACACAAAGTGAATACGTCTCACTAAGCTGTTTAAAAAAATAGACTGTTATGTTAAGTTGTGCTGTAAAAAAATACTTTTGTTTCCTTTCCTAATATTGTGAGAGTATAACAGTAGCACGTGTCATTCATGCTCTACCACAATATTTGTTAAAATGGCTCCTTTGGTTGTGAAATACACATGCGCTACATTTCATTAGTGCAACGCCTTATAATCGTTTTCTTGAAATCTAACTCACTTTCCTTACCACTAAAAGTTTCCTGTGTGTTTACAAACAAAAATAATTGGGTCAATAACTTATTCAGTAAATTGAAAAAAATTTATAATTTATTGTGCAAAAATAGAAAGGTTAAAGGACTAATAGAGCATTGATTGAGTATGGAAAATTATTAATAGTTTGTAGCTAATTTTTATTTAGAATTAAGCAAGAAAGGTATAGCCATAAATTAATATGAGAAACATGTGAGAGATATTGGTAAAATAGATAGTGCTTTCAAAGGAAGGCACTATAGAATAAGTTATTCCTTTTAATTCTTAATTTCATAATTTAATATAATAATTACGAAATATTCAAAACTAAAAGATTTAATTTTTAATTAATTTTGTAATGAAAATTTGAATAAGTTAGAAGTTTAAATTTCAGTGAGAAGATTGATGGGCCAGATAAAAACTAAACAATTCGAAAACGACAATATTATTTTTATATTTCAAAAATTTTTTTCTGTAAAAGTTCTAAAATACATCTTAAAAATATATTTATATGCACGAATTTTATTTTTATAATTATGTATATATAAATAACACAAATATAATACATTTAAAAGTTAGAAGGATTCGAATAGTAAGGAAAGAACAAAGACAAAAATTTATTTAATTTATTGAAATTTGACTGACCATATAACGATGTTTCGAGTATTGCCAAGTACTCATCATCAGTTGTCTTAGGAAATAATCGAATTTTTTAATAAGTTAATAGTCCGTATATAATTTGTTTGGACTGCAAGTGCGAGGCTTAGAATTAGAATCATGATTAATCGTGTTTATCCACAAGTAGCCAAGGCTGCACAAACTTTCAATGCTCAACTTTCAATATTTATAAATAAAAACAATATAATTTATAATTATATTGTATATTTCAATATGTGGTACATGTGGTTATAATACAATACACTACAATAAATAGTGAACAAAAAATTTTTAATAACAAAAACTTTTTAACCACTTAGTTTTATTTTTATTATCTAATTATAAGAACTATTATGAGAAAACTTAAATTAAAATTTATATGTTGGAATTAATATACGATTTATAACTAAATAAAAATTGTAATATTTCCTAAAGGATCACTGATGAAGAGTACTTGGCAATACTCGAAACATTGAATTAATTAAAATTTTTGTTGTTGTTGCTTCACTGATGATGAGTACTTGGCAATACTTAAAACAGCAAATTAAATAAAACTTTTGTTTTGTTGCTGTTGGAGTCCTTGTAACTTGAATTAAAATTATTTTTTATATTTTATTTAATATGCTCATGTAATGATATTACCACATAGTCCAGGTATTTATATCCGATGCACTGATAAACAAGGTAATATAAAAATGGCAATAATATGATTATTACAAGTATGCATTTTGTAGCAATATTAATTTTAATATGCCCATATATGGAAATAAACGCATTTTAATCATTATTTTAATTTTTGTTTTATATCTGGGGACACAGAGCATTGATTTTTAATATATTTGTTTAATTTTTAAATATACCTCTAATTAATATGAATATTAGTACTGCTAACTAAAAATTTTCGCTTCCCCTTTTATTCTATATACATTTAAATTTCCTTAACTATACATTTTTGTATTTTAGTATAGAACCTTAAAAATTTAATGGATTTATATACAGTATGAGCCGTAAGTCGTAGTAAACTGCTAATATTTTTACTGTTAAAGTTCATTCATAAATTCTTTTAGCTACACTCTCGTTTTTAAGACAGTAAAGCTATGTCAACTTACAGTATTGAGTGTATTTATCTACATACTCATTGCTTAACAGTTTCTCATTAGTGAAAGAGGCACTGTTCGTTAACAGTTTGCAATGCATGGAAGAGAATATTATGTTAAGAATCAAAATCGAGTCCTTTTAAATATCACTGTTAACAAGCTGCAATAGTTAATTCTTTGTGGTTTGTTCTGTGCGTCGGACGTGTTTTAATACGAATGTATAATATTATAGAAATACCACTTTAAATTACTTTAATTAAAGTTGTTATATTGAAAAAAAAATTAATAAATATTTCATATATGAAAGATAAATAAAAATATAATCATTTGTTAACGACAACATGTGTTAAACGATTTAATAACTTCATTTACGTGTGTTTATTGTTAAAATAAAATAATTTCAACATATAACAAAAATATGAAACATAATCAGAATGTTATAATGTTATTCACTGAAATATTTAACCACTTAAAATATGTTTTAATATAATTAAATGTTAAATAATAATCACATTTCGTACAGTTACAACAATTCCATTGAAATCCTATTAAAGTAATCAACAACTAATTAGTGAATGAAATAACACATGTGGAAATTAGTTTTCATTCCTCTACACATGTTGCATTTATTCTGTCAATAATAATAAATATTTTATATCAAGGTAATATTGTAATGTTAGTATCATGTTAGTGTTGAATGATAATCTAATTATGTTATTTTTTTCAATAATAATGAAATAATTTTTCATTTATATTTTTGACCTATTTTTTAATGTATTCAGAACTTAAAAAATAATCACTGGTTTTTTTTTCTAATTACTATAAATTATTTGTAAAATAAATTTGATTATTATAATGAATAAATATTCATATATACTATTTATAATTTTTTTTATATAAGTTATACAAATTTTAATAAATTCCTTTTTCTTTGTATGGAATCAGAATTTTTTGTATACGACTAAGAAGATAAGCTGTGGACAAAAGTTATTTTGTTAAAAAAATTCTGGCAAAATAAATAAAATACCAAAAAAAAAAAAAATTTAAGTAGAATTTAAAATATTCTTTGTTTGTGATAATACATAAGTTAAAAGAAAATTGTGTGTGCATGTGTATTATTACAATTGCAATTAATAATTGTTTATTTCAACTAGATCTTTATAAGCTTAAGTATAATTGAAAATTTATGTAAAAATGAGTATTTAATTAAAAAGACTAAGCAAAGACTAATATGTTTTATAAATGTTTTATAAATTTATGAGTGATATGAGTGATACATAATGAATAAACAAATAAAGTCTTTGCTGAGAAGTTGTTTTAATTATATTCATTTAAAACAATTATATCAAGCAATATATAAATATACAGTTATATATTAATATATCTATTTGTTATATATATTTTTTAATTTAATTTTATTTTCCTTTTAATATTTAGTTTTATATTTATTATTTTGAGTTAATAAAATTTTTGTTTTCTAAATGTAAACTTAATTAAATTGAAAATATTTATTGGAAACAGAAACAGTATATCCATTTATTTATTGAAATTAGTGCAAAGATTTTAAATTTCATTAGTAAAGAACTATAAAAGTTGCATTATTTTTGACTGATAAGATAATTTACAAAATATTAAACATTTTTATATAGATAAAGCAATCCTGTGTTGTCTTTAAATAGTTATTGTGTAAAAGAAAGTAATTTTTCTTGCTTATTAAATTGCTAAAAAAACGAAAAGCACTACTATAGCTAAAATATCTAATATGAGAACAAAGAAAAATTTATTTTAAGATATAATCCTTATGTTAAGTTTCGAAAGAAAAGAACTATTGAGAATGCACAAGTGGTGATAGATTCGGATACTTTGAAAGTACTAAAGTCAAGACATTACCACAAACTACAAATGTCATTAAACGAATCAATTCCTGGATTAAAATTTCTTTTTGTTGTGTCCTGTCTCTTTTTAAGAACAAAATTGAAGTGAAGGTGAAGACAAAAATGCGTTGAGTTTATAAAGTCATCACCACATTTATTTAATATATCTTTCCTTCCGCCTTTTATTTATTTACTTATCTGCTTTCTCTTTATTTTAAAAATTTTAAGTTTAACTTTATCTAGCCGAAAGTGACGTATCTTATGACAAAAAGAAATTATTTAAATGTTAGAAGGGTTCCAGTAGAAATCCACTGATGATGAGTACTTGTCAATTTTTGAAACAGTGTTGTATGCTCAGCCAAATTTCAATCAATTAATAAAAATTATTGTTGTCTTTTAATTTCTAGTCGAACCATTACAGTTTTACTTTAATTAGTGTAAATTTTTCTATTATTTTGTTTTTACAAACTATCGTTAAAAAGTGCATACAAAATAATTATTTTTAAAAATAAGATGTTTTCAAACTTAAACGCTTTGTAATTATATTGTGTAGTGACTTCATAAACTAGTGAAAAATAACATTCTATTGAAAAAAAAATAAATTTAATTTAAAATATAAAAAAAAATTAAAACATAATACAAAGCTCAAACTTTAAGTATCTTTAACCTTTTCTATATATACATGTAATAAGAAAATATTAATTAATAATAAGATCTCCTTATACTTTTCAAAGAAAATCTAAGTGCTAATGCAAATAGCACGTATAAAAAATTTAAATCGATTGCAAATTCTAATTTAGTAGAAGTAGGATTTAGCTGGTTATGCCAATTGGTCTTAAATATAATACAATATTCTGGTCTTATGCTGGCTGTTATTTTTAGTTGTATTTATAATAGTGATATCGTATTCCATACTCAAAAAAAAAAATTAAAATTGATTGATTTAACCACATTTTAACCAAATTTCAGATCAAAATGTTCTTACTCGACGAATCAAGTTGGTTCAACTATATCTCATGTTGGTTTTATATTATCTTTATCATATGAGCTGAAATCTTTCTAATACAATTGAATAGGTCAATTTCACTAGTAAGTGGTTAGAGCATATTCTTTTGACTTAAGAACTTTGTTGTCTATATTTATATATCTTACATTCAAAATTCAATGTATATAGCATTATTATTAATTATATTTTCATTTAAATTTGTAGAATAAGGAAAATCAAAATTTAAGCTAATTCGAGTTAAATAAGCATACATACATATGTAGGTTTTTATTAATTCTTTAATTTATCTAAAAGTAAGAAGATCTAAAAAAGTAAAAATACTTCAAAAAAAAAAAAGAAAATAAAAAAATTGATGTGAATTGAAGTATACATTCATATATAAGTATAAATATTTATGGAAAATATAAATGTAAAATATATGCGTTTAGAATGAACTGATATTATTCACCTACGTTTATGGTACACCTTCCAGCTTAATAAACTATCAGGTCTACGATTTTCGCAATAAAATTTTATAGGCTTGCAATTTGTGTAATAACATATGAATTAGAGTAAATGCCTTTTGTTCACCATAAAATTCATGTAATAAATAATATCGCCCTTTTAACTTTTTTTGCATAAATTATTTATCCCAAATTTTTTAAAATTTTTTTCTTTGTCTATGAGTTAAAGTAAACTTCTGTGTTACCAGATGTAAATATTGCAAAAAACGTGCTCTGCCACCTGCAAAAAAGTGGCTTGTATTCTTTCAAATTTCATTTCAGGAATTCCACTCACTTTTACTTCAATGCCTCATACCTTTTTCTAGTGAAATGTTTTATTCTTTTTTCTTTTGTGGCTTTTGGGTAAATTTAACCAAATTTTTCCGGTGTATTTTATGGTTTCATAAAAAAATGTTTGGTATTTTCATATTAAGAATTTTCTGGCTTATGTTTAAGAATAAATTTGGCTGGCGAAATTTTGCCAAGTTTAGCAGTATTTTTATATTCAAAAATGACTATGAAAAATATTTAGCATTATATTAATAACTACAGTAATAGATATTCTACACATTTTTAAATATATTTACATGGATATTTTCTATATTTATACATATATTTTCCATATAGAGATTTTTTCGAATAGTAATAAACTACACCAAAAATTAATTTTTTATATTATTTTAATTAATCGAATTTTTGGCTGACCATACAGCTGTTTTGGTTATTGCTAAATACCTATCATCAGTGGTCTTGGAAATAATTTATGTATTTAATTATTCGCAAACAATTTTTTGAGACTGCATGTACCAGAAATAGAACTCGTGGCCTGCCAAACATGAAGCTTAGAGTCAGCGCACCTTAACCAACTAACCCAAAGCTGTACTCTTTTATGCAAATTTTTCTGGAGTTTTGTTACTTTGCCATTTTCTATATATATATCTATATATACATATATAACGTGATTTACAGATTTTTTTGCGATTTCATGCGTATATATTTTTAAATTTTTGTTTTTATTTATTATTTTTGGATTTACATATTATTTTTTAGAATTTACATATATTTTTTATTATTGAAAAATTATAGCTCTATTATTAGGTTTTAAAGACACAAGATTTTACACCAAAGCAACAAACAGTCAGACTTGAAAGATCGAAGCAGTTTTACATTTGTCTCTGATGAGAAAAATTTCACCATCGCGTTTACTTAACTGAACAGACTGCCGAAAATTTGAGACCTCGACCGGTCATCCATAGTAATTTCCCATCTCATGTAATGGTATGGGCAGCTGTGAATGACGATGGGCGCTCTCCAATCGTTTTCATCGAGTCTGGTTTCAAAGTCAATACAATTTATTATTGGCAAAATAGTTTGTACGTCGCTTAAGAGGGTACGCAAACATTTCAATCGTAGAACATGAAGATTCCAACATGGATGGATGATACGGTACTGTCTCATAATATTCGTGTGAACTAAGAATGGTTGAAAAATCATGTTCCACACTTCATTTTGTCCACACAATGGTTTTCGAATTCTATAGATGCAAATCCGATGGATTATTCTATGTGAGCCATTTTAGAGAGCAAGGTAATTACTAAAAAATATGCCAGTATGAATACGTTAAAGAAAGCCATTGTATAGGAACGGCCAAAATACTGGAAAATCACATTTGTGAATCATACAACTCAATTTTTAACCGTGGCAATATCGAGCTAGAGTAAATGGATTCTGAAATTTTGATTATTTTCACAAATTGTTGTAATTTCAGTATAAAAGAATTTCACACAAAAAAGATACATGGTCGCTTGAATAGGTGAGATTTTAATCACCTAACCCTGTATATGCATACTCAAATCATAATAAAATAAGAGGAAGAGGTGGAAGAGACTCTAATTTATAATTTTTTATGTTATTATTTTTTTTTAATTGTAAATAAAGTGCTTCTTAGAAAAAACAATTTAATTGTAAAATTAAATACTTCAATCACTAATATTTATATATAACTTAAAATTAGAAGCACACACTTCCTTGATCATTAATGAATTAAATATTTAATTCAACATAAAATTTAAACAAAACTTACTTCCTTAGAGAACCAAATAATCTTGATTTAAAAATTTTAAAATTTAATTTAAACGCATTAATTTTATTAATAATTATGATAAAGTTATTAAACAGCATTTTACTTTTAATAATTAAAAATTAAAATATTTTGAATTCAGTGATTTCATTATCTGCCTATGGTCTGAACGTCATCGATTGTAGCTAATTATTTTTACTGAAGTATAGTGATAACCCCTCTTCTTTGTAAATTTTAATATTAACTGTTAATTAATTAAAAACTTACAGCTATTGTGCATTTTCATTTATTATCTGATATTGAATTAATGTGAATAAAACTTGTTGACTTAATTATACTTTCCTTTATATCCTTTATTATATTTATCTCGAAAGAAAACACTTCGAGTTTATTAAGATAAATTCACATTTGTTAATTGAATAATTAAGATTTATTCAGAAATACAAATCAGTTACAATACATCTATTTCTGATTGATGAATGTATGTGTTTACTTAATTAAAGTAATATTAAATGTTCACAAACAAAGATGTTTATAGTTTCTTAGATAATTAATGCAAATCTTATTATTTGTCTTAACTGATTTGTTTTAATTAAGGCTATTGTTATACAAATATGTTGTCAAAGATAATTAGTTTTCTTCTATAAATAAAATAAATACAGTTCATGATAAATAACAACTTTAAATTCGGTCAAAAATTTCTATTCCACAAATATTGATTGCATATTTTTAAAAGAATTTTCAAATAAAAATATGTTAATATATAATACAAAATATGTATATTAAATAATTTTATTATTTAATACACTGCACTATTATTTAATTATTGTAGATTCAATTTTATATTAAATGTTTCGTATACAAATGACGAAATAGGTTTACTTAGATATAAAATATATTGAGAGTTAATATAACCACAATAATAGTTAATATCTAAGCATAACAGAACAGCATAATAATATAAAAATAACTGATGATTTATAGTATATGAACACTATCTAATTTAGGCACTTGCTCATCTATATTAATGAGTGAACGTTCACATTATAATAATCTCATTTATGTAACTGCTAGAACTTTTATAAACTTCACATAGTAATATATCGCAGAAAAAAATTGAATATATCAATAATATATTAAATCATTTATATATATTTTATATATCAATTACATATACTTACTTACTTACAAATACTTACTTTCTTAATGTGTTCTTAATGTGTACATATTAAATACGACACATATTTCAAATTTTGGTAATTTTCTTTGTGGGAAATTTGTTTTTAAGGGTTGCATTCGAAATTTTTCGCATTAAATCAGTTGATTTATTTATAATCAGCTCATTTATATGAAAGCACTTTGTATGATAAATTATTCTCATTAATGGCTATTATGAGCAAAATCAGTGTGAATGTGCTATTATTCTGTGACATGATTTTGTAAATATTACAATCTATAATATAACGTTATGTATTATACAACAGAATATATATTAGAATATAATAGAAGTAAAATTAGAAGCAATTTATTTCTGTCAATTTAAAAAAGTTATCTGAATTTACTTATTATTTTAGGGTAGTTGTACAAGTATTTATATATAAAAGCATATGTTTGTCTAAAAATGTATTTTAATTTATTTATATTTTTATATTTGGATTAACAAAAATATATTATTTTACATGTATAAAAAAGTTTTCCGAATGCAAATACAAAATAAAAATTTTGTTTTTAAAATTTAAGTTCAATTTAAAGGCTCAGTTTTGTTAAAAGAGTAAGACCGATTAAAAAGTCCCTGAAATTGTGAGAGTTTCATAAAGTTTTTCTGCTTCATATGCTATATACATACGTACGAGTATAGTATTTACACATGATGTAGATGAAGCATGGAGAATATTAAAAATACAAAATAAATATATAAAAGAAAATTTTTCCATAAATATACATAAAGAAGCACTTCTAAAAGTGCTTAAACTGTTGGTAACCCAAAATGTTCCATTTGAATGTCATCAGGAATTTGTGTGATAAAAAGTGCTACATCATTAACTTTGTTCCCAGTTTGTTGTGCACTTCTAAAAGGGGATGTGATGTTAAATTGTGTATATTTGTAATGATATAACACAGTTTGAAGACAAAAAATAAATAAAATACTTGTATTGTCATGTTAGCTTGCACTTCTCATTTTCTATTTTTATGTCAATGGACCCAGATTGTGAGAAAACTACTAATTTAAGGACAAAACTTTGTTTAAGTTGAGAAGTAAACAAAAACTTTTTCCAATTTCGTTGTCAACAACTGTTATCTTTCACTCTGGAAGCAATTAGGATGTTGATTTCAATAAATGTTTGACATATTTAAAAATTGTTCGAAATACATTTGTCAAATTTTTGCTTAAAGCAATTTGTTTATTATACGCATTTAACACCATAATTACCACACATGTGTGCAACCCAAAATTTTGTCAACTTTTATGTTTATAAATATTTAACATGCTATATATCTGTGCTTTTTGTTATCTCTTGGGATTTGTATTTAACTGTTAACACAATAATAATATAATATTTAAATTAAATTTTAATATAAAGTATAATACTAATTAGTTTGGGTTCACTTGTTATATGCTAATAGCTTTCGCTTAACGTAGTTAAAAATATGTGCGAACGATTAATTAATTTATTTTTTTTTTTAATGTATTTGATACAGTTTAAGGCATAACAAATTATTTATAAAGAAATGATAACAATGATAAAGTTATTGTATAAAAAAACCTTATTTTTTTCAGATTAATTATATTTTTAAAATGAACAAACTATAAAGGAGTTTTCCATTTTAAAGTTTTAGAATAACTACGCTATTTTTATGAAGTTATATACTAAAGCTGTTTTGACATTGATAATCGATGTAATATCTGGAAACTGTTGAATTGTGAATATAAGGGTAAGCCAGTATTCACGCGTATATAAAAGAGATGTCAGAGTACACAAAAAAATTTTTGTTCAAAAAAATAAGCGGAAACACATAAGAGGATAGCCTCAGATTTGGGTGTGGATGGATAACTTTTTTGTTCTCAAGATTGTCTTATTGCATTAAGTTAATGGAATAATCATGGAGTATACTTACAAGCATATGAATTAGTCATGACGTGTTTGAAAAAAATTTGATATTTTTGTACAAGTCTTATAAAAATTTATGTCCTTAATTTATTTAATAAAATAACACACTCATTTAACCAGAATTGACTTATTTTATATTTATAGACAGTGTAGTTCCTATAATCTATACAGTGCATGAAATAAAAATATATAAAATAGGACTGTTTTAAAAAATTACTACAACTAATTTCTTTTTTCATTTAAAGTTATTGTTCATTTGTATTAAAACGTAACAATTTTCAAGTGCCGTTTCTCAAATTTTTTTAAAATAATATAAAAAAAAACAACTAGATATTCCATATATTTTTCAAGGAGCATATTGCTATAGACACGGTGCTAAGTTTTACTATTAAAATTAAAACAACTCTCATTGGTCCTACATACAAATTTATACATGTTTGAAATAAAAAGTGCTATATAGTGCGAAAGTGCATCTTATTTTTAAAGTAACAGTTATTGAAATATAAAAATAAGTTTCTTATTAATAAAATTTTACTTAATAAATAAATTAATAAACCTTCATAATTTTTTTGGCATAACAGTTCTTATAAAATATAAACTCGTCGCAGGAGAGCCTTTAATTCTGATCCGTTTAGTTCTTCGTTTAATTCTAAAAAAAATTAGTCTGTCGTCATTTACTGATAATTTAAATTATGATCAACTTTTTAAAATCATTTTCTGCTCGTATACTCAGTTATGATATTTTTACACGTTACAGCTTACAAAGTCAAAAATTTTCCACCTAATTTTCTACTTATAAACCTGTACATTTTTATATATATGAAATTGTTCATTCTTATGGAAGTTCTGCATGCAGATGCATTCTATCTGCAGCTTCAATATTACTTCAACATTTAAGTTTCATGAGTGCGTGTTTGATATCCGCTACAGATAGTCTATTGACAAATGGGTCTGTTTGTACGCAATGCTTAAAAATAGTTAGTTATATATAATATTAATGCTCCTATCAAATAAATAACATAGATATCTTTAAATTAGATTTTTATAAAATTCTTATACACTTTTAAAAAAGAGTTAATATGTGCTTTGTATTTTATACATCAAGCAAAAAAAGAATATAATTAAAATTATAATCGAAAATTAATTAATTTGTTTGAAATTCCCAGTTATTAAAAGTGATCAAACAATTACATATATTAAACCCAAACGATGCACAAAATTTTAAATGTTCTAAAGTATTTTCATTATATAGGATTTGTGGCTTAATTAAAGCAATTAACTACTTTAAATATTTAAGTCTATTCCATATGGAGAGCAGAAAATTTCATACATTTGTATCTATTGTGCACTTTAAATAAAGTAATTATTCAACATGATAGTTGATAACAAACAAAAGAGTATAAAACACTTGTTGACTTTGTTATTTGTAGTTTAAAGGCTTTATTTACAAAAACCATACCCAGGGAGAATTTGTACTATAGTCCGACAGCACATTTAAATTAATATGAAACCAAAAGTTAATTACTGTGGGCAATTACTACGATACTATGTAAACCAATGGAAACATGTAAAGGCTTTTCATGTTTTCACAAATACTTATATGTAGATACTTGTATTTATCTTTATAAGAAAAATATGTATATATGGTCAAATAATAATAAAAGTTATCGTGGAGTGAAATTCCATTAATTGCTTTAAGTAAAAAATTTCGAAAAACATGTAAAAATTATTTATTCCAATTAACTACAATTAATTTTATTTTCCATTGTTAATATGAAATGCAATTTTTATTTTATGAATATACAATATAATTCTTATATCACGGGTTTTTATATTATAATAAATAACTAAATTAAAATGGTGATTGTATTCTGTTCTTACTTGTTAAGGATAATTTAATTTATGCAAGGGTTCACTAAAGTTCTTTACCAGACTTGCTGTTGGTAATATAAAACAATTGATTTGAACTCGATCACAATTTCTCGGGCACACAGAAATGGCAAGAGATTTTAGTGAAGTCAACTATTTTGAATAACTTTCTTCACTATATGTATATGTTTGCGTTAATTTGTGGTTGGTGGTTTTCGACCTAAATATTTTCAACTTATAGCACGATATCTGAAAAAGTAATTTATATCACACTGGTATGGAAGAATTTGTTCAAAATAAGGCATTGTCTAATGGGGATTTTTGAGAAATCGGAACAGCGCGTTTATATGTATTAAACCAATGATATGTACGGTATTTTTCAAATTCTTGTTGTTAACCAAAAGATGTACAAAGATATATGTATATTATAATAGCATATTTAATAAGGACTGTTACCATGGATACATGGTAGTACCATAAGGAAAAGCAACAAAAGCCATATTATATCCCTTGTAGAAAATTATATAGTTATAATGGGAAACACAAATACTTTAGTATGCCAGCTAAGTCCGTTCTGTGTATTATAAAAAATTATATGTGTAAGTACTTTAGTTTACCAACTATGTCTGTTTTCTGAATTTGTTCTATTAGTTCTGTACTTAGTAATTATAGTATATAGTTTGTTAATATAATAGCTATATTTTAACTAAAGTGTTTGAGAAAACTTGCAAGCTGTGGGTACATAATGATTTAATTAATTTTGAATATAAAACGTTTTAATGAGCTATGAATACATCTATTTTTTTTCCATTGAACATGACTTCTATAAATAAATTATGAAAATAATTATATTCATGTTATGGATTTTACGGAAAAGTAATTACTGTATATTCACCATGAATAGTTTCCTGACTTGCAAATATCTCTTTGTTAACCCAATTGGTCGCAATATTTATTTTTTTTTAGATTAAATACATAATCTAAGTCTCCAAAAATAATCAAAAATTCATTTAATTTACTAAAAGTAAATAATGGTCAGTATTCATAAAACTTTTTATTCATATTAAAACTAAGTTAGAATAGTTCTGAGCTCACTTTTTTTTAGGGTGTTGCTGATGGTTTATGTGAACGAAATTAAAATACAGTTTTTCATTTTTAATTTACAGTTTTAATATTCATATAAATGTCACCAATATTTTGAAGTTTATATAAAAAAAAAATATTATACATTAAATAAATTAAAAATGAATAACCAACAAACAGTTTCTTATTTCATTCATTTAAAGCCTTAAGCAACTCAAATAATACAATTAAAACAGACTCAGTGCATTGTTATTTATGTTGTAAATGACAGACATGTGCAAATATTTTTATATTTTATATTTAATTTTATACTTAATATAGTACTTCCTTAACTTTTAAGTATATTATTCCAGTAAATAATATAGAATTTTTATTATTGTATAAAAATTCACAAAAAAATGTAATTACGAAACATTGTATTTATTTCACACTATATGAGCAAAAATATTATAGGTCTATTTTTTTATAAATAAATATAATTCTTCTTCTTCATATTTGGCACTACAGTCCAGCGTGAACCTTGGCCTTCTTCACAAACTGCCTCCATCTGCTTCGATCTTGTGCAGTTGTTTTCCAATTCAGAACTCCCAGCTTTCTGGCGTCCTCGTAAACGTTTTCCTTCCATCTCAGCTTCGGCATAGAGGCAATGCCTTGTTGTCATCGGAATAGCATTAAATATATTATATAAATATGATTAAAAATTATTATTGTTGTATGACAAAATAGATTTTAAATTGAAAATAAGGATAACAATAAATCACAAAATTACTTTCTGCTACTTGCAGTACAAATGCTAATATATATTCCAAAAGTCCAATTGATGATAAATACTTCAAAGCATCCAAAACAGCTATGGAGTGTCAGCCTAAGAATTTATTTAATTCAACAACTATCACTAAACATTAATTTCAGTTAACTGAAAAATTTATTTTTCGATTGTGTTACCGGATTTCTTATAAAAATTGTTACAGATTGATTTCCTTATCTTTACTATTACAATTGATTCACCTTATTTCACAGATTGGCATCCCTTCAAATGCCAAAAATTTACTTCACTCAAATAAGTAGAACTTTATTTCAATTTTGTTAAATTGAAAGTATTTTCTTATTGCTAATATAATACTTGCTAAGAACACCTAACAAATTTAAACCTTGTATGGGTAATATTTTAAAAAAGAGCGATATAATCTTAAATTATTTATTCGCATGCGATAACGAATCACAGAGGTTAGCAATTTAGTAAACCTTTTTCTTGCGACTGCAGAGAAGCTTTTCTACTCGTAGCGCTTATTTGGGTTAAAGAAGTTTTACCTTTTGATTTTGGTACCGTTCATGTCAAACAATAGAGTCACGCAGTATAAAATTCATGTGCATTTGGTGGTAATACGTTGGGTGCTAACGGCAGCAGCATTGAAATTGCGACCGAAATGTCTACATGGCGTATGATTAACATATGAACAAATGTGTTTACTTATAAGTGAGTGAAAATTTATTAAAGTCATTGTGAATGATTTCACTGAAAATCTAATAATGCTTACGAGAACATTTAATTTGAACTGATAAAACAAAGGTGACATATAAAGTGTTAAGTTTGATTATCTAAGAGAAGCATACATTTCTTTATTTTGCTGCAATTTTATTAGGTGGGAAGCAAAGCAGGCGGGAAAGGGTGGTACATATACACATGACATGACATATACGTGGATGTTTGAGAATATAATTGCATGCGTCCTCCTTTTCATATTGAATTATAAAATGTTAATTCCTTTACACTTTTTAGCGATCACAATGACCTTATATGGCAGCTTTAACTACGTTAAAGATATGTTGTTATTTTTAGTGGACTGTTAGTAAATGCAGTATTATTCTCCTGCATACTAATTGCATTGTATTCTAAAATTTTATTTCTATTGGATTTTGCTATCTTCAATAAGTCACTATTTTCTTGAACCACACTTTGTGGTCATACATAAACATTGCTTGTACTTTTTTGTTATATTCTAATTCGAACATCCGGAGAGTTGAGCATTAATGGTAAACTGCAGCAAACTGCAGCAAACTGCAGACAGGATGTTGGGTTCAATAGAGGAGAGTCACTGTAACACTTTTTAAATAATTGCGTGACTTGCAATGAAATTTTGTTGACCTTGCACTGCATTTTTCATACAAAGAAAGTAACCGTTATATGTCACACATATGTTAATATAATATATTATTATGCATATTATACATATATTTTAATTAATATATTTTTCTTTACATGTTAGTAATTATAAGTTTTTTCATCATTGGCACGTTTATATTAAAAATTTTCCTTCTAACACTATAAATCACTTACTTAGTACTACAAAGAAAAATTTGAAAATTTATTTTTAATTAAATCTGCTTGCTTTCCTATAATTCTGTAAATACCAAAAAAAAAATTTCCTGATATATATGTCGTGATACTATAAACGATTTAATATAAACAAGAAAGTACTTTTGATTGATTTTACAAAAAAATACAAAAAAATTATTAAAGTTTGAACACATACGAATCTTGCTGTCAACAATTACAGAAAGTACTTTTTTGCTCAATATTCAGGTTCATTCGAAGCTTAGAAATTTATTTCAAAATAATTGAAAATCAATGCAATATGGCACAAAAGTAAATTACTGAAATCGACAGTATGGACTGGCTTCGAATTATGGGAGAAAATTGAAAATTTCAATTATTTATGTAGTCTCAACAGTTGCATGTCGACAATTTCGTCAGTAAGTACAAAACTACTTTAAATCTTTATTGAAGATTATTTAAACAAAGGCTAAATTAAAATGAAAAGCAAATTGAAGCAAGTTAATTTGAATAAGATATCATGGATTAAGTCCATTGATAATACTTACTGTGGAACAGTAAAGTTCTTATCATTAAGAAACTTTTTTTTAATTAAAGTTAGTCATTTAGAATTTCATTTGCACGTTTGCATATGAAATACACATTTCATATAATATATATAACAGTTATCTTGTAGTTGCATATAGAAAAACTAATTTACTTATGTGTAAGATTATCCACAGCCATAACGAAAACTATGAATTTATTAGGATATGAGCTATAAAAGACATTGCAGATGCTTATTGCCTCAGCATTTGTGCATCTTATAAATTTTTATGAAGTGTCTGAATAAAATGTAAATGATAATTTTCTTTTCACTGATAAAAAAAATATGTTATGAAAACACTATGCTGAAAATATTATTGAGGAGAGAAAGATATTTCAATCTTTCTACTAGGAAAATTACTTTTTCAAGTTGCATGCAAATTTATCCTTTAAATTTTGTTCACATCATGAATGAGTATGGATAACAAATGATAATTTTTAAAAATTATTATAGATATTTTATTTTATAGATATTATTTTTTTATTATTAAGAAGATAGACTAAATTGCGCAGCTGTTAGAACAATTGACTTATTCTATGACATTGGATGAAAAAAAAATATTTTTCTTGAAATCAATTGGTCAAAGAATTTTTATGGAAGTGTTGAATGTCTCTAAGTTGAAAGCACGAACACTTTTAAATTTATTCAATATTTCGTTTAAAGAGAAAAAAGTGCTTTGAACCCAAACACAAAAGTTTGGAATGCTTTTTTAATGTTTTGAACTGAAAAAACATTTGTCTGCAGATGGACTATAAAATTTTTTAATATCGTCCTGAAATTGGAACTTTAAGTGTTGTGGACATAAAAAGTAGCAAAACAGAATTGAGTGTCAGAATTTGCATTTCAAACCAATTTTAGGATTTGTTGCACTTATTTTCGTAAGATAGCAATCCTGCAGCAAATCGAAAAAGAAATGTTTCAACACTACAGTAAAAAATTTCAAAATTAAATTTAAATACTCTTTTTGCATAAACCAATTATAGGTGTCTTTTTTTTGAAGAATATTTAAAGTCTCCATATAAAATTGATCTATTTTCAATGAGAATTCCTTAAAAAATTCTGTTATTTTTTTTTGAAACACATCAAGAAAATTCTAATTGAAATGTATCTACATTAATTTTTTGTCTTAAATATTTTTACTTAATGAAATACAGTTCGTGATGTATCAATCTAGAATTGTAACTCTGTCGTATAATAGTAATTATAGTAGTTATTATTTAATTTTTTTAGATATTCATACTCTATCACATCGGATAGATTTTGATATAATAATGAGTCTAAGATAATATTAAGAGCTTCATGAAGATAACTTTATTTCAAAGTCAATTATAAATTAATTCAAGATGATTTTTCTTAATTTTTATATTTAACTATAATAAAAAACTCTTCAATTAGCCTGCGATAACACTATATTAAAAAATTGTTTGGTCATAAAATAATTAATATACATTCCATCGCATTTTCATATTTATAAAAAATTACAACAATTATAAAATTATTATATTTACATTTTTTTTATGAAAAATACAAAATTAAATACGAAAACTTAGTTATTCACAAAAATATCTAATGTAGTCAAAACCGATATTTGCCTTATAAAACTGTTTAATAAGTTTGTCTACAAATACATCTCTTAGTCAGTCAGTTAGTTAAGGTGAATGGTGAAACAAGTTCTCCTCAACAACGAGTAAAATAATAGATAAGTTAGAAGCAGCCAGCAGTACTGATAAATGCGAGTGTTTGGACAATAATAATGCTGGAAAAATATCGCTAAGTGCGTTAAAGAACGATGTACCCAAAAGCTTAGACCTGGTTCTGGACTAGTTAAGACATATACACAGTAGGTCTTTTGGATCTTTTCTTCAAGTGCCGGCATACATGTGGTACAGTAGACACTGAAAGACAGGTGAACATTAGCCCCATGCCCATCCTATGGTCTAGTGCCCTGGTAAAACAGAATTTAGCCTATATACTTCTGATTTGCTTCTGTACACCAAGTCTACATTTAGAGCAGCTTGACGATGTAGCCCTTGACTTGAGTGCAAACGTAATTTGAGTTAATTTCCAATTTGTCAGACCTAAAAAATTGTCAAAAATAAGCATTTGGCTGTAGCTGAAAGGGAGTACAGGATTTTAATATTTCCATAGAAAATACGCCTAGTCTAGCAAGTTCATCTGCGCTAGACTCATTTTCTACTATGTTGGAATGCCCTGTAACTTAAACTAGAGTTAATCTAAACAAAAATGCAGACTACTGATACGCTCCTGTTAGTTAGAATATAGATTTTCTTTTAGTGAAATAAGAGAACAAGTTCTCAGGATGGTAAAGATTTCGACCAGAAATATTGAGGTAGAATCGGAGAGATGGTACGATTTATGAGTTCCTAAGTTCGTAAAAGAGATTCCGACATCAATACGTCAGTGTGGATATAAATTATTTTTTGAGTTTTGAAGTTTAAAGAAATTTTGTTTATAAATCTCTCCGAAGCTGATTATCCATATGTCTAATCAATGTGTCTTATCGATGTGTTTTATGAATGTGTCTTATAAATGAATCTTATCAATGTGTCTTATCAATGTGTCTTATCCATATGTCTAATCAATGTGTCTTATCGATGTGTTTTATGAATGTGTCTTATAAATGTATCTTATCAATGTGTCTTAGCAATGTGTCTTATCCATATGTCTAATCAATGTGTTTTATCGATGTGTCTTATGGATGTGTCTTATGAATGTGTCTTATAAATATATCTTAATAATGTATTTTATCAATGTGTCTTATAAATGTGTCTTATGAATGTGTCTTATAAATGTATCTTATCAATGTATTTTATCAATGTTTCTTATCAATGTGTCTTACCAGTGTCTTATAAATGTGTCTTATAAATGTGTCTTACAAATGTGTCTTACAAATGTTTCTTATCAATGTGTCTTATCAGTGTATGTTGATAGAAACGCTCTAAAAACGTCGTAGATGTCACTCCTGTAGCCAAACGTTTAAGAACTATATTGGTAGAAATTTTTTCATGATAATACTTTATAATTGTCTAAGATTGTGCGTGGTTAAAATTTTTAAGCTTATTCTACTAAAAGAACATTATAATTATTGTTTCTTGTATTTTAGAATTGTCTTCAATTAGATAAAAACTATTCACGGTAATACTGATTGTAATAAAGCATAAATTGCTATAACTTTTTTATGATTACAAGTTCTTGTTTTTTCTGAAGTTCTAAAAATAAAATGCTAAAGTGTATTAAGCAAAATTTCATTAATTTAAAATTTTATTTAAAAATTCTAATTTCGTATCCCTTTTTGTAACTTTTATATGTCAAGAGCCTCTTACTAAAGGTCCTTCTAGTAGAAAGCGTTTTTTACTCCGTGTTGACGGTTTAAATATTTAAAATGTTGCTTGGTGGGAAATTGCTCTTTGCTCATTTGATTCTGTGGCGTTGATTTTTTATAGAAGCGTTTGTGGTTAAAAACCGTGTAATTCGTACGCCTGCAGTGCGTAGATATCCTAGCAAAATTTCAAAAAAAGAGTTTAGCTTATATTTAAGGCACTCATGTGTGCAATTACTCCATTTGCTTGGAAATGTTTACTTACCACTTGTCGTTGTCAAAGTGCTTTTCCATGTCATAAAAATAGGCAGGCGCATCCCCTTTAAATCTATGCGAAAATGTGCTCTTGAATAGTCAAAGGCGGAACTTCTGTTAGGTTGTAGATAAAATATTTATCAATTTGAGTTTAATGAAGCAAGGAATTTAAAGTTACTTGAAAGCAAATTTTGTTTAACATTTTTACGTTCTACTGGAGAGCAGTGGAGTGCATAGGTGTTAATGTGCCATAAATGTTAGCATTGCAATGAGTTTATCATTCAAGCTAAGTTGGTATTTCTGCTGTTTATTATTTTCTTTAATATAGGATATATTAAACTAATAAAAAATGTTAAATTGCTGAAATAAAATAAATTTTCTTAATAACTAATTTGATCGTTATTTAATGGATTATATTGCTCAAATGTTATATTGCTGAAATAAAATAAATATTCTTAATGACTAATTTGATCGTTATTTAATAGATTTATAGTTTTGTTCTATTTTGTATAATATCGGATCGAGATTGAATTACTACTAAATTAAATTTAAATTTTATGTTGTTTACATCAGTAGTTAGTATGCTGCTCTAAACAATTGATTTACTGGATACTTGGTGTACAAAATTTGCTACCATAGACGATATTGAATACAGCTGGAAATAATGCAATTGAAATGAATCTAGTTTAGTTTATTTAGTCTAGTTTAGAAATTTTATACAAATGTTGTTTAAGTAAAATATGTTTTCTCCGTATAATGTTTCTAGATTAGGTTCTATATGCAAGACAGCATAATATAAAAACTTTTAATAAATAATGCCTCTACAAAAGAATAGTATTGAAATTTAACAATTAAATATAAATTGCATTAATTAATTTAATTATTTTACAGTTGGTTTATGATTTCGTTCTAATATAACACAGCAAGTGAATTTATTAATGAGCTTTCAAGGTAAATTAAATAAACTCCAAGTTCGAACATATAAGTCAAGCACGGCTTGAACACTGACTCTGAGTTTCAAATTTGGCAGGGTAAAAGTTTAATCCTTAGCACTTGCAGTTTCCAAAAATTATATACGAATATTTAAATATATGAATTAAGCCCAAGACCACTGATGATGAGTATTTGGGAATACACGAAACAGCTGTATGGTCAGCAAAAAATTCAATCAATCATTTATGATTTAATAAAAAAAATTTCTGCTGTTGTAGTTCAATACTTTTCGAAACTTATCTAGTAAAATATAAATACATATTTATTTTTGGTTCGATATTATACACTATTTTTATCTTTTTTTGTCCATTGTTTAGAAATATTTTCTACATTCTGAAATAAAATTATTTATATATTTATATAAAACACAAATGATTTCCTATATATTATATGAAAAAAAAAAACCATGGATTAAAAAGCTGATATATTTTATGTATTTTTTTTTTTCTTCAGTTATTATATTACTCACATAGATATGTTAACATTATTATGTTGTACATTACATTTTTTGACAAATTTATATAGGTACATTTATTATTTATTAATAATATACATAGCATAATATAGAACAACTTATTAAATCTGGTTCGATAGTTCAATGTAAAAAATGTTAATTTTTTATTTAAAGAAAAGCTATTTTTGTTTTTTATTTTAAACCGAACATAAATATTTTTTTATTTTAAAATTAATTTATTTTATTTAATTTTATTAAATGGTTGCTTGCAACAATTTCATAGGTAAGAACCATTTTTATTGAAGAATTTTAGAATTATATATATCAAAATTTGGCACTTATTCTTTTAGTAGTCATTTTTTAAAGTAAATATTACGCTATCATATATGGTATTACAAAAATCTGAGGAAATACTTATCTTAAGTACAATGCTAGAGCTATGTACATTTTTATTTTCAAGCCAATTAACGTGTTAACATAAATCGAAAAATTCGGGTATTACTAGAAAATCACTTTCATTCTTCTAGAGATGGTGCACGCTTTAATATTAAGCATCAGAGAATGCTTATGCAAGGATACCGCAACATATAATGTATTTACGTTATCCATTAAGTAGCTCTGAAACCTTTAATGACATATTTTTTTTTGTTCAAAATGCCGTATTTCAAACTCTTTTCAAAAAAACTCTGTATATTAAACCTTGACACCAGATCAACAAAAAGCTAAAAAAAACTACACATTGCGAAACTAAAAAGAGTTTTTGAAAAAACTTAATACACGATTGGATCAAAAATAACGCACGTACTTCCGTAAAACCAAAAATAACATGAGGCCGTTATTAGAAGTAATCAAATTTAAATGAATTATACCAAAAAATTTTTAAACTTTATTAGAAAAGTTATAACATCTACACTGAACTAATAAGAAAACACTCGGAATCATCAAAAAAAGAGCAAAACCCATATAAGTATACTTTCTATTGAAGCCGATAAACCAGCATTATGACAAGGTTTACTTTTAGAGATAGTTTATGCATAAATTAAATTATATATTATGATAATATAAATGGAAATAATGATATATGCAATGCCAAAGCACACGACCCGCATCACAGGGCGTACATATATATGCATTTCTATTTCTCAGATCTTTAGTCTGTTAAGATTAGTTCTCTTTATATTTCCCTTCATTGTGGTTCAATTGCTTTGATCACTCGCAATAGGAAATTCTTATGCACCATAAAGTACTTTTTGTTGTTATGTAAAGTACTTTTTAAATATTAATTGCCTGGCAACTCTGGCCTGTCATTATTCTATTCCTTTTGTAATTATTATTCATTATTCATTTTTAGTATAGTTAATAAAGCGAAGTAAAGAACATGTTAAAAATACATCGGACCGTGTTTCACTTTTGCTAAAAATATATAATACTTAGCCTTAAAAATAAATTTCACCTTACCTTATTCTACTTATTATAACAAATCATACTTAATATCAAATCGACTTTTTTCCGACCTTTAATAATGTTAGCTTCAACTTTTATTACTTATTAAAATAATATTATTATATAACTATATTTATTAATACCATCTTTTTTGCGAGAATCTTTCCATACAATGATTTGAATAAAATAACATACACAAATGAAACATACAAATATTCTGAGCAGCTATTGCTCGAAAACCGGTTAAAGTTCGGTCTGTCTTAATAGCGAATGAAAACATAGTGGAACAAAATTTTTTTAAGTAGTTGATGGGTCACCTGAACCTGGATATTTTGTTGATAATTAGCTTTATGTTATTAATTTAAAGAAATGTTACACTTGATCTCTAGTTTCAAAACAATGTTACCAGTGCTTAAAACGTCGTATTTTTGGTTTTCTTTTTTGAAGATTTCATCCATTTTTACGATATTTGATTAACCAGACAATAAAGACGATAAAACAAACTATGTCCTTATGGTTAAGTAAGGGTTTCTTCACCATAAACAGCAGAAATCTTTTTAAATGTTGCTGCCATATTCCCTTTACTGTTGAACATTGTAAAATATGCCAAAAACTGATTTATAACTTTTCATTAAGTTATTATTTCAGAGAGCCCGTGCTCTCTGACTAGTCGCCCGTGCGACTAGTGGAGTATTATTAGTATGACTTTCGCAGCATTACGTTCCTAGATTAGGTTCTATACATAAGAAAGAACAGATCATACAACAAATAATGCCTCTACGAACAGAATAGTATTGAAATTTAACAATTGAAAATAAAATTATAATTAATTAATTAATTCAATTATTCTACAGCTGGTTTATGATTTCGTTCTAATATAAACACAGCAAGTAAAATTGTTAATAAAAACTTTCATAGTAATAGTAACAAAACTCCAGAAAAATATGCGAACAAAAAAAAAAAGTCAAGTACGGCTTTGAATCAGTTGGTTAAGGTGCGCTGATTCTGAGCTTCACATTTGGCAGGACCCGAGTTCGATTCCTGGTACTTGCAGTCTCAAAAAATAATTATTTACGAATAATTAAATACAAGAATTATTTCCAAGACCACTGATGATGGTTATTTGGCAATACTCGAAACAGCTGTATGGTCAGCCAAAAATTCAATTAATTAAAATAATATAAAAAATAAATTTTTGTTGTATTTCACTACTGTTCGAAAAAAAACCTTTTAAGAGAGATTTTATATAACTGTCACGTAAGTGACGTAGCATTGTGCGAATAACGGATTTGAAGCTATTAAATAAGCTGAAGACTATTAGCCTAACAAAATATATGGAAAATTAGATCAAATATTCGATTGGATATACTTTGATGACGATAAAAAAGATTTAGATTTATTGAACATTTTTTGTGTATTTTGTTTAATAATTTCATGTGTATTGAATATTGAATTTACTTAGCTGTTATGTTGCTTTCTAGTAAGTTTGCCTCATTTAAAATTATTGTAATAACAATGTGTCTCAGTTCTCTTAATAATTATTAACGTATTACATTACATGCAGTTTAAGTGATGATACGCAATATAAATCTAAATGTTTCACATAAACGTTGATGCTTTAACTAAATGTTTTATAGCATTTTATGAATTAATTAAATTTATATATTTTCAATAAAATTAATTGAAAATAAAGCGCAATTTAATATTGCAAATTAAACTGAAATTTAATCCGGTACTTGATAACATTGAGATTTTCAATAAACTACAATCGCTTAAATTTTATTGTAGGTCATATTGAAAGGTTATTTAAGCCAAATTTCAATGAGAATGTTAAGAGCAATAAAAATATTAACTAATTATTATTATCAACAGAGTTTTGAAATTTTGCACTATTTCATATATTATCTTATATATATTATATTATATAATGATATATATTATACACAGTGTATTATATGATATCATTGTATGTATTATATAAAATGTATCATATATTTATATATATGTATAATATCATATACTCTACTTAAAATATTCATAACACATGCTTAGTTTAATAATTAACTTATAAGTTTAAATATATGCATTAACTTAAGGAATATATTTTTGAATTACAAATTAATAACACATTGTTTATAACTTTGAGTAGGGAATATATGTTATATTACATCATCTTATAATAAATTTATAAATAAATAAATCTTATAAATAAATTTAATGTGTATTATGGGTAATCTTCCAAAGAACTCGCATGAGATAAGCAAAGCTCCATAACATTAAAGAAGTGGAAACTTAAAGAAGTAGTAAGACAACCTGTAGGTCCAAGTAAATGTATCAATATATAATCAAGGCAATCGATAACACCATCTCTATTACAATCTCTAGAGAATCTTTTCATATATGCCCTTACAGTCGTTTCTGCGCATTTTCGGTCATTAACACAAAAAAAATAATCTGTAAATTAAATATTCAAATTAATTCTATTCTTTTCTTATTATCATAGATTTCGATTTAATTAATTTACCACTAGCATCTTTACTGTTTGTATATTCGTTTTGTGAGACAGTTGGTTCACCAGCATCAAACCAATAACTTTCTGAAATTCTGAACACTCCACACGATTGTTTACCACACATTTTTGGCTTGCACCCGGAAATATTTTCACATATACACTGCATACAGATTTCGTTCACATTGTTTTCATGTGAAAAAGTTTCAGCAGATGGCGTGAGTTCCTTATATTGATAAATTTCAGTTGAGTTCCATTCGTTTGATGATTCTGATTCGCTAGATTGTACGTCATCAGAAGAATCATTTGATTCAAAGAAATCACTTATATCTGAACTTATGTTTGAATATAAGTCAATGTAGTCTGTAAAAGAAACATATATTTAAATATTTAATTTTTAATAAGAGTATTCTTGAAGTATTATTATTGAGGTTCATTACAATCTGATTTACTTAAATTTCATTTTGTGTTATAGAAAGAATATAAATATCTATATATTATTATCACTAAATAGCAGGTTTCTGTTGTGTATTTATACTAAGGTTTGTATCGGAATTGAACCGAAAACTAACAAAAAAAAAAAAATACAATGTATAAAATGTTGACGAAAAAAACCATTTATAAGTTAGAAGGGTTCGAACAGTAATGAAGAAACAACAACAAACATTTTTAATTAATTTACTGAAATTTGGCTGACCATGCAACGCTGTTTTGAGTATGGCGAAGTACTCACCTTTAGTGATCTTAGAAGATATTCGAATTTTTATTTAATTAGTTTATAGTCCGTATTTTCCGTATAGTCTTTAGTTTGTTAGACTGCAAGTGCCCGGCTTACAACTCGTGTGTGATAAATTAGAAACGATAACATCATGTTATACCACAACTATTCAAGGCTGTACACACTTTCTATGCTATGTTTCATGTTTTTTGTCACTTTATTTGTAAGTGACACTAACCGAAGTACTTGTCATGCTTTTTGAATTAGAAGGAACTTATAAACTACAGCTTGAGTTGGAAAGATTATTAAATAAACAGTATATTTGATGGAACCAAAATCGGTAATAACTGAAAGTTATACATTGGTATATTTCAGATTAGCACCATTAAGTTTGGTATTTGTTTCTTACCGCATTTTTTTCATTAGTTGTTAAAATTTTAATAATTAAATATTACAAGTTTAAAAACAGTTTTTATTTTTAAAAGTGGACGTTTGTTTTATTTTTAAAAAAGTTGATTAACTATTTTGTTTCAAAAGAAAATTGATAAGAATGTACTACAAATGATATGACAAAATAAATAATTTATAGCACAAATGCATAGAAAAAGTTCAATCAGAATTATACTTCCAACCGAAAAAAATCACATTTTTGCCTGTGTAAAACCTGAATCCTTGTAATATTTTTAATTGAACTGTAATCAGAACCAATACGAGGAAATTTCCAGTCCGAAGCTCTGATTTAGACTCGTTCTTTGAATGTGTTGTGAAGTTATGCGAGATATCGAATTTTCCATCTACTATCTACAACGCATTTATTTATTCATCATAAGGGATGATGAGACGTGACGGTATCAATATAATATCGAAACTATTCACCAAAGTAGTAAGTAGTTGAGCTATGTGAATTCGTCAAATCAAAAAAAAATTGATTCAATTAAT
>NC_051846.1:35209207-35218482 GCF_002237135.1 Teleopsis dalmanni
TTTTATTTTTTATTTGCATTTGGAAAACTTTTTTATACATGTAAAATACTATATATTTGTTAATCTAAATATAAAAATATAAATAAATTAAAATACATTTTTAGACAAATACATATTTATTTTTGTATAAATACTTGTACAACTACCCTAAAATATTAAGTACATTCAAATAACTTTTTTAAATTGACAGAAATAAATTGCTTCTAATTTTGTATCTATTATATTCTAATATATATTCTGTTGTATAATACATAAGGTAATATTATAGATTGCATTATTTACAAAATTATGTCACAGATTAATAGCACATGCACACTGTTTTTGCTCATCATAGCCACTAATGAGTATGATTTATCATACAACTTGCTTTCATATTAATGAGCTCATTATATATAAATCAACTAATTTAAGGTGAAAATGTCGAATGAACCCTTAAAAATAAATTTCCCACAAGGAAAATTATAAAAATTTGAAATATGTGTCATATTCAATACGGAAAATGTAAACAAACAACAGCTGAACACATTAAGTAAGTAAGTATTTAAAAAAATCTTTGTTTTTATTAATTAAATATGTAATAGATATATAAAATATATATAAATGATTTAATATATTATTTATATATTCAATTTTTTTGTGCGATATATTACTAAGTAAAGTTTATAAAAGTTCTAGCAGCTATATAAATGAGATTATTATAATGTGAACGTCCACTCATTAATATAGATGAGCAAGTGCCTAAATTAGACAATGTTAATGTACTATAAGTCATCAGTTGTTTTCTTATTATTATACTGTTCTGTTATGCTTAGATATTAACTATTATTGTGGTTATATTAACTCTCAATATATTTTATATCTAAGTAAACCTATTTCGCCATTTGTATACGAAACATTTAATATAAAATTAAATCTCCAATTATTATTAATAATAGTGTAGTGTAAATGTATTAAATAATAAAATTGTTTAAAATACATATTTTGTATTATACATTAACATATTTTTATTTGAAAATTCTTTTCGAAACATGCAATCAATATTTTTTGAATAAAAATTTTTGACCGAATTTAAAATTGTTATTTATCATGAACTGTATTTATTTTATTTATAAAAGAAAACTAATTATCTTTGACAACACATTTGTATAACAATAGCCTTAATTAAAACAAATCAGTTAAGATAAATAATAAGATTTGCATTAATTATCTAAGAAACTATAAACATCTTTGTTTGTGAACATTTAATATTACTTTAATTAAGTAAACACATACATTCATCAATCAGAAATATATGTATTGTAACTGATTTGTGTTTCTGAATAAATCTTAATTATTCAATTAACAAATGTGAATTTATCTTAATAAACTCGAAGTGTTTTCTTTCGACATAAATATAATAAAGGATATAAAGGAAAGTATAATTAAGTCAACAAGTTTTATTCACATGAATTCAATATCAGATAATAAATGAAAATGCACAATAGCTGTAAGTTTTTAGTTAATTAACAGTTAATATTAAAATTTACAAAGAAAAGGGGTTATCACTATACTCTAGTAAAAGTAATTAGCTACAATCGATGACGTTCAGACCATAGGCAGATAATGAAAAGACTGAATTCAACATATTTTAATTTTTAATTATTAAAAGTCAAATGCTGTTTGATAACTTTACCATAATTATTAATAAAATTAATGCATTTAAATTAAATTTTAAAATTTTTGAATTAAGATTATTTGGTTCGCTAAGGAAGTAAGTTTTGTTGAAATTTTATGTTGAATTAAATATTTTAATCATTAATGATTAGAAATTAATAACATAAAAAATTATAAACTAGTGTCTCTTCCACCTCTTTCTCTTATTTTATTATGATTTTAATATGCATATACAGGGTTAGATGATTAAAATGTCACCTATTCAAGCGACCACGTATCTTTTCTGTGTGAAATTCTTTTATATTGAAATTACAAAAATTTGTAAAAATAATCAAAATTTCAGAATCCATTCACTCTAGCTCGATATTGCCACGGTTAAAAATTGAGTTGTATGGTTCACAAATGTGATTTTCCAGTATTTGGCCCTTCTAACAAAGCTTTCTTTAACGTATTCATACTCGGGCATATTTTTATAATTCCGCTCTTAAAAAGGCCCACAAGAATAATCCATCGAATGCATATAAGACATCGAAAACCATTGTATCAACGAATTGAAGTGCGGAACATGATTTTTAAACCATCTTAGTTACACACGAATATATGAAACAGTACGTCTCATCCACCATGTGGAATCTCATTCACGATTGAATGTTGCGTGCCCTCTTAAAGCGACTCAAACCATTGCCAATAAAAATCGTATTGAATAATTGAGACCAAGACCACTGATGATAGGTATTTAGCAATAACCAAAACAGCTGTATGGTCAGCCAAAAATTCGATTAATTAAAATAATATAAAAAATTAATTTTTGGTGTAGTTTATTACTATTCGAAAAAATCTCTATATGGAAAATATATGTATAAATATAGAAAATATCCATGTAAATATATTTAAAAATGTGTAGAATATCTATTACTGTAGTTATTAATATAATGCTAAATATTTTTCATAGTCATTTTTGAATATAAAAATACTGCTAAACTTGGCAAAATTTCGCCAGCCAAATTTATTCTTAAACATAAGCCAGAAAATTCTTAATATGAAAATACCAAACATTTTTTTATGAAACCATAAAATACACCGGAAAAATTTGGTTAAATTTACCCAAAAGCCACAAAAGAAAAAAGAATAAAACATTTCACTAGAAAAAGGTATGAGGCATTGAAGTAAAAGTGAGTGGAATTCCTGAAATGAAATTTGAAAGAATACAAGCCACTTTTTTGCAGGTGGCAGAGCACGTTTTTTGCAATATTTACATCTGGTAACACAGAAGTTTACTTTAACTCATAGACAAAGAAAAAAATTTTAAAAAATTTGGGATAAATAATTTATGCAAAAAAAAGTTAAAAGGGCGATATTATTTATTACATGAATTTTATGGCGAACAAAAGGCATTTACTCTAATTCATATGTTATTACACAAATTGCAAGCCTATAAAATTTTATTGCGAAAATCGTAGACCTGATAGTTTATTAAGCTGGAAGGTGTATCATAAACGTAGGTGACTAATATCAGTTCATTCTAAACGCATATATTTTACATTTGTATTTTCCATAAATATTTATACTTATATATGAATGTATACTTTAATTCACATCAATTTTTTTATTTCCATTTTTTTTTTTTGAAGTATTTTTACTTTTGTAGATCTTCTTACTTTTAGATAAATTAAAGAATTAATAAAAACCTACATATGTATGTATGCTTATTTAACTCGAATTAATTCATTTTTGATTTTCTTTATTCTACAAATTTAAATAAGAATATAATTAATAATAATGCTATATACCTACATTGAATTTTGAATCTTAGGTTTACATGTATAGACAACAAAATTCTTTAGTCAAAAAATATGCTCTAACCACATACTAGTGAAGTGAGTATTAGAAAGATTATAGCTCATGTGATAAAGATGATATAAAACCAACATGAGATATGGTTGAACCAACTTGATTCGTCGAGTAAGAACATTTTGATTTGAAATTTAGTTAAAATCTTGTTAAATCAATCAATTTTTTGAGTATGGAATACGATATCACTATTATAAATACAACTAAAAATAACAACCAGAATAAGACCAGAATATTATATTATATTTAAGACCAATTGGCTTAACCAGCTAAATCCTACTTCTACTAAATTAGAATTAGCAATCGATTTAAATTTTTTATACGTGCTATTTGCATGAGCACTTAGATTTTTTTTGAAAAGTATAAGGAGATCTCATTATTAATTAATATTTTCTTATTACATGTATATATAGAAAAGGTTAAAGATGCTTAAAGTTTGAGCTTTGTATTATGTTTTAATTTTTTTTTATATTTTAAATTAAATTTATTTTTTTTTCAAAAGAATGTTATTTTTCACTAGTTTATGAAGTCACTACACAATATAATTATAAAGCGTTTAGGTTTGAAAACATCTTATTTTTAAAAATAATTATTTTATAGGCACTTTTTAACGATAGTTTGTAAAAACAAAATAATAGAAAAATTTACACTAATAAAAATAAAACTGGAATGGTTCGATTAGAAATGAAAAGACAACAATAATTTTATTTAATTGATTGAAATTTGGCTGAGCATACAACACTGTTTCAAAAATTGACATCATCAGTGGATTTCTAATGGAACCCTTCTAACATTTATATAGTTTCTTTTTGTCATAAGGTACGTCACTTTTGGCAAGATAAAGTTAAACTTAAAATTTTTAAAATAAAGAGAAAGCAGATAAGTAAATAAGTAAAAGGCGGAAGGAAAGATATATTAAATAAATGTGGTGATGACTTTATAAACTCAACGCATTTTTGTCATCACCTTCACTTCAATTTTGTTCTTAAATAGAGACAGGACACAACAAAAAGAAATTTTAATCCAGGAATTGACTCGTTTAATGACATTTGTAGTTTGTGGTAATGTCTTGACTTTCATACTTTCAAAGTATCCGAATCTATCACCACTTGTGCATTCTCAATAGTTATTTTCTTCCGAAACTTAATATAAGGATTATATCTTAAAATAAATTTTTCTTTGTTCTCATATTAGATATTTTCGCTATAGTTGTGCTTTTCGTTTTTCTTAGCAATTTAATAAGCAAGAAAAATTACTTTCATATACACAATAACTATTTAAAGATAACACAGGATTGCTTTATCTATATAAAAATGTTTAATATTTTGTAAATTATCTTATCAGTCAAAAATAATGCAGCTTTTACAGTTCTTTACTAATGAAATTTAAAATCTTTGCACTAATTTCAATAAATAAATGGATATACTGTTTCTGTTTCCAATAAATATTTTCAATTTAATTAAGTTTACATTTAGAAAACAAAAATTTTATTAACTCAAAAAATTAAATATAAAACCAAATATTAAAAGGAAAATAAAATTAAATTAAAAAATATATATAACAAATAGATATATTAATATATAACTCTATATTTATATATTGCTTGATATAATTGTTTTAAATGAATATAATTAAAACAACTTCTCAGCAAAGACTGTTTATTTATTATGTATCACTCATATCACTCATAAATTTATAAAACATTAAGAAAACATCTTAGTCTTTGGTTAGTCTTTTTAATTAAATACTCATTTTTACATAAATTTTCAATTATATTTAAGCTTATAAAGATCTAATTGAAATAAACAATTATTAATTCTAATTGTAATAATACACATTCACACACAATTTTCTTTTAAGTTATGTATTATCAAAAACAAAGAATAAAATATTTTAAATTCTACTTAAATTTTTTATTTTTTTGGTATTTTTTTTATTTTGCCAGAATTTTTTTAACAAAAT
This sequence comes from Teleopsis dalmanni, assembly GCF_002237135.1. Classification (NCBI taxonomy): domain Eukaryota; kingdom Metazoa; phylum Arthropoda; class Insecta; order Diptera; family Diopsidae; genus Teleopsis; species Teleopsis dalmanni. Next base: position 35,214,674 of record NC_051846.1, read on the forward strand.
AACTTTTGTCCACAGCTTATCTTCTTAGTCGTATACAAACAATTCTGAATCCATACAAAGAAAAAGGAACTTATTAAAATTTGTATAACTTGTATAAAAAAAAGTATAAATAGTATATATGAATATTTATTCATTATAATAATCAAATTTATTTTACAAATAATTTATAGTAATTAGAAAAAAAAACCAGTGATTATTTTTTAAGTTCTGACTACATTAAAAAATAGGTCAAAAATATAAAAGAAAAATTATTTGATTACTATTGAAAAAAATAACATAATTAGATTATCATTCAACACTAACATGATACTAACATTACAATATTACCTTGATATAAAATATTTATTATTATTGACAGAATAAATGCAACATGTGTAGAGGAATGAAAACTAATTTCCACATGTGTTATTTCATTCACTAATTAGTTGTTGATTACTTTAATAGGATTTCAATGGAATTGTTGTAACTGTACGAAATGTGATTATTATTTAACATTTAATTATATTAAAACATATTTTAAGTGGTTAAATATTTCAGTGAATAACATTATAACATTCTGATTATGTTTCATATTTTTGTTATATGTTGAAATTATTTTATTTTAACAATAAACACACGTAAATGAAGTTATTAAATCGTTTAACACATGTTGTCGTTAACAAATGATTATATTTTTATTTATCTTTCATATATGAAATATTTATTAATTTTTTTTTCAATATAACAACTTTAATTAAAGTAATTTAAAGTGGTATTTCTATAATATTATACATTCGTATTAAAACACGTCCGACGCACAGAACAAACCACAAAGAATTAACTATTGCAGCTTGTTAACAGTGATATTTAAAAGGACTCGATTTTGATTCTTAACATAATATTCTCTTCCATGCATTGCAAACTGTTAACGAACAGTGCCTCTTTCACTAATGAGAAACTGTTAAGCAATGAGTATGTAGATAAATACACTCAATACTGTAAGTTGACATAGCTTTACTGTCTTAAAAACGAGAGTGTAGCTAAAAGAATTTATGAATGAACTTTAACAGTAAAAATATTAGCAGTTTACTACGACTTACGGCTCATACTGTATATAAATCCATTAAATTTTTAAGGTTCTATACTAAAATACAAAAATGTATAGTTAAGGAAATTTAAATGTATATAGAATAAAAGGGGAAGCGAAAATTTTTAGTTAGCAGTACTAATATTCATATTAATTAGAGGTATATTTAAAAATTAAACAAATATATTAAAAATCAATGCTCTGTGTCCCCAGATATAAAACAAAAATTAAAATAATGATTAAAATGCGTTTATTTCCATATATGGGCATATTAAAATTAATATTGCTACAAAATGCATACTTGTAATAATCATATTATTGCCATTTTTATATTACCTTGTTTATCAGTGCATCGGATATAAATACCTGGACTATGTGGTAATATCATTACATGAGCATATTAAATAAAATATAAAAAATAATTTTAATTCAAGTTACAAGGACTCCAACAGCAACAAAACAAAAGTTTTATTTAATTTGCTGTTTTAAGTATTGCCAAGTACTCATCATCAGTGAAGCAACAACAACAAAAATTTTAATTAATTCAATGTTTCGAGTATTGCCAAGTACTCTTCATCAGTGATCCTTTAGGAAATATTACAATTTTTATTTAGTTATAAATCGTATATTAATTCCAACATATAAATTTTAATTTAAGTTTTCTCATAATAGTTCTTATAATTAAATAATAAAAATAAAACTAAGTGGTTAAAAAGTTTTTGTTATTAAAAATTTTTTGTTCGCTATTTATTGTAATGTATTGTGTTATAACCACATGTACCACATATTGAAATATACAATATAATTATAAATTATATTGTTTTTATTTATAAATATTGAAAGTTGAGCATTGAAAGGTTGTGCAGCCTTGGCTACTTGTGGATAAACACGATTAATCATGATTCTAATTCTAAGCCTCGCACTTGCAGTCCAAACAAATTATATACGGACTATTAACTTATTAAAAAATTCGATTATTTCCTAAGACAACAGATGATGAGTACTTGGCAATACTCGAAACATCGTTATATGGTCAGTCAAATTTCAATAAATTAAATAAATTCTAACTTTTAAATGTATTATATTTAAATTATTTATATATATATAATTATAAAAGTAAAAAATAAAAATAATGCATATAAATATATTTTTAAGATGTATTTTAGAACTTTTACAGAAAAAAATTTTTGAAATATAAAAATAATATTGTCGTTTTCGAATTGTTTAGTTTTTATCTGGCCCATCAATCTTCTCACTGAAATTTAAACTTCTAACTTATTCAAATTTTCATTACAAAATTAATTAAAAATTAAATCTTTTAGTTTTGAATATTTCGTAATTATTATATTAAATTATAAAATTAAGAATTAAAAGGAATAACTTATTCTATAGTGCCTTCCTTTGAAAGCACTATCTATTTTACCAATATCTCTCACATGTTTCTCATATTAATTTATGGCTATACATTTCTTGCTTAATTCTAAATAAAAATTAGCTACAAACTATTAATAATTTTCCATACTCAATCAATGCTCTATTAGTCCTTTAACCTTTCTATTTTTGCACAATAAATTATAAATTTTTTTCAATTTACTGAATAAGTTATTGACCCAATTATTTTTGTTTGTAAACACACAGGAAACTTTTAGTGGTAAGGAAAGTGAGTTAGATTTCAAGAAAACGATTATAAGGCGTTGCACTAATGAAATGTAGCGCATGTGTATTTCACAACCAAAGGAGCCATTTTAACAAATATTGTGGTAGAGCATGAATGACACGTGCTACTGTTATACTCTCACAATATTAGGAAAGGAAACAAAAGTATTTTTTTACAGCACAACTTAACATAACAGTCTATTTTTTTAAACAGCTTAGTGAGACGTATTCACTTTGTGTGTTCCGTCATGTAAACAAAATACTCTCAAAGGAATACAAGTGAAAAAACGTGTACAAAGGACATTTCTTAATATACTTTTGGCGGGTTTTTTTGTGAAAAGAAGTATGAGTGTTTACACATAAATAATGTAAACAATCAAATTTATATTATAATTCTTTATAGAAACTGTATGTACATTTACATTACACATAATTATTTTATGTTATCATTTGCTCGAATGTACTCTACACAATTTTACTTATAACTGCTTTATGTTAAATAATAATATTAATATTTTTTTATACACCATAAGTATTCTTGAAATAAATACTCGTAACATAGATAGTCTGTGCCACAATTAATAGAATTAAAATTTAATATACTTCTGCATGATTTTAATATATATATTTATATTGAAATAAATAATATCCCACATTAATATTATTTTTATTATATTTTTAAATAATAATTTTAGTTACTAACTGCTATTTGTTTATAAATAATTATAGTTTTTTCTTAGAAACATTTTTGAAAGTGTGAAATTTTAGCTGCAAGTAAAGGAATTAATAACTTAAATATTTTTAACTAATTTTTACAAAAAAATTTATTGTTTCATTTTTTTAATAAACATACTTATGATTAATACTACATATATTAAGTTTCCTTACATTTATTCAAAATCTACTTATGAAACTTTTAACTAATGGAACAAACAATAACAACTAATTGGAATAATTGGAGCATAATATAAATAAAAAATATTTGAATTCCAATAACTTGCATTATCACATACGCAAATCTGAGGTATCTAGATTAATATCTATCCTTACAGGGAACTGGACCATAGGACACCATGGAGCTAAACTC
>NC_051846.1:35218582-35219989 GCF_002237135.1 Teleopsis dalmanni
CCAACTGACCACATTGACATAAGCTGTTTATTTTCTGATCCAAAAAATTTTAATGAAAAAATAGTAGCATACTTCAAGGATGCTTTGGCATGATAAATCATTTATAGTAAATTGTTTATAATGTAACAAATTCAAATTTGCTCCACTTTAGATGCAGTAAATTTCATATTAAACTGTTGCTTTCTTAAATGCATTGAATACTAAGCAAATATTTTATATATGTCGAAAATTTCTAATTAAATTTTTATGCAGTTTTTAATTTATTTAAGTCATGAAACTGAGTAGAGAAATAATAAAATTTAAGTAAAAGGCAACTACAGCACAGATACTTGAGTAGAGTGGGTAAAATGTACCCAACATATATGCTTTCTAAATTTTTTTTGATCTATTTAGAAAAAAGTGGATCAGAGGTTTCCTTTTATTCTAAAAGAAAACAAAAATTGTTTAGAACATTGTCACATATATTTACTTTTTTTAAACTCAACTAGAACCAATATTAGAAGTGCACTCGTACATTCTCAGCAGCCAGTTCAAGAGCTACATAGCTACATTACTCCAATTATAGAACTTCTGATTTGGTAAACAGAAGCAAATGAAAAATATCTAGATTATTACATCAGCTCTAGTGGGATACTGGAATATAGGCCGTCATGGAGCCAAGCTTGTCCTGCTTTTTAGTGTCTCGTATAGTACATGTGTTTGAAGAAGAGACACTAGAACATCTGTTGTGTCTATGCCCAGGCATATCTAGAACCAGTCTTATGTTATTGAGTGTCCCATTTTTAACCCAGCGACATTTGTTAATGTTTCCAAATGGTTTTAACATAATCATTTCTCTACATACTACTATGAGGGATGTAGAATCAAAACGGATTATTTAGTTAATTGAATAGAAATTCTTTCTCTTACATAACCTTAAACCAATATTGAATATGATATGATAACTATATTGTTTATTAGATTATTTAAAATAAATTGATATTTGGAATATCTGGAAAACCAGAAAAAAGGAACAAAAATTTTTAAAATAACATTAAATATATATCTTTAAACCGAATTAAAGCTAATTTTTAATATGATCTAATTTACGTATACAATGGTGTCACGAAACGTTGAAAATACGAGAGCGATTTGATAAGTCAGTGACTTTTTGAAATTCTCGCGACGTTACTCCAAATGCAACAGTGCTGCCGTCAGGTGTAAACTACCAATGGGCAACTTTCTAATTTTGAGCAAGTTACGTAGTTAATTATCGATATGTATTGTTGAATTATATTATGTTAAAATAATAATATAACTAAATAACATAATTAAATAAATATGTCATGTTAATTTTCTGTGAATAACATGGAAAGCGCCATTGCAACCCAACCAGTATGCATGTAGAAAAAAGCATTGACAAAGATT
>NC_051846.1:35220089-35234348 GCF_002237135.1 Teleopsis dalmanni
ATTTATTTATAATTCTCATATAGTTTATGTATAACGAAATATAAAAGCTATACTTCTTTGAAGCTAATGTGAATTAATTTAATATATCTGTGTTTCCAGTTACTTTTATCATGATTAAAATTATTTTATTCACTTTTTTATAAATCACTCACCACTTTAATAGAAATTAATATAATGGAAAATATAATTGCATTTTTTAATTCATATCACAATAGGGATTATTATGATAAAGCTACAATATGTGCAGTGTGTAAGTGCAATAAAATTAAAATTTGAAAAATTTATTTCAAAGAAAGAAAATTGTCTATTGTCTATCGAGATTCATAATATGACATATCATAGTTTGATCATTTTCATGAGTCAATTCAATTTTCTCATTGAGACACAATTTAAAAACTTAATTGACAAAATGTTTTCAATAAGATAGTGGTTAGATCGGTAGGTAGATTGGAGCAGCGGCCCTGATTCCAAAAAGTCCACTTCAGGTCAAATAATGGCCTCTTGTGGTACTACAGGAATAGCATTGGTACATACATAGATTGAAAGATCACCGCCGAACAAGTAACGACTTCCCCATTAGGTAAAGGAAAACCAATCTGACAGTTCTATGAATTTGGCTAAATCCCTAATATTGCAGGATGACAGCTCAGTGAGGTCGGTAAGGAAAGAGGTTCCCAAGACTTTTGATCTTATCTTAGCTAAACGTGATCACTGACACATGAAATGGAACATGGTCTCCTCCTGATCCTCAGAGCAACAACCGCGAATACAGTCATTTTGGGGTGAACCCAGTCTTATAGCATGCTTTCCTATTTCGCAGTGGCACGTCACTTGAAGTAGCTGACTAGTGCGTTTTTTTTTGTCTAAATTAGACCAAGTTAACCAACCATCTATGTTGGAGACGTCTGTGTAAATGTCTACCGTGTTAAGAGAGACCACTTTTTCAAAGATGCAGTCTTTCCTAAGACAGTGGTTAATAATGCCAAAGTTTTCGAATGGCAATGTTAGCTGGTACTTTGTGGCTGTTCATGCTTTTAATATAAATATTTATCTATGTATGTTTAATTCAGCTGTAGTTGGCTATCAAAAAATTTTTAATAAGAAATACAAAAAATACATATATACGAGGGCGGTTTGATAAGTCAGTGACTTTTTGAATTTCCCCGTAGTTACTCCAAATGCAACAGTGCTGCCGTCACCTGTAATCTACCAGCTGTAATCTACCAACTTTCTAATTTTGAGCAAAGCTACGTCGTTCAGTTGGTGTTTGATAGCCGCTCAGAACAGACAAGCTCTTGAATTTTTACGTAAATAGAATTTCGTGTGCTGATTAAGCATTACTTTTTACGTAAAAAATTCATCACTGAAACTAAGGAAACCTTGATAAATACTACGGGGAATCGGCACCATCAATTTCAATGGTTAAGAAGTGGTTTACAGAGTTCCGTTGTGGTCGTACCAGCACTAAAGCCGCCGAACGTTCAGGTCGCCCAAAAGAAGTGATCACGCAGGAAATCGTCGATAAAGTCCATGAAATGATATTGGACGATCGGAGAATGAAAGTGCGTGAGTTGGCTCATGCTGTAGGTATCTCAACTGAACGGGTATATCATATTTTACACGAATATTTGGGCATGAAAAAACTTTCCACGAGATGAGTGCCGCGATTACTCACGCTCGAACATAAGCGCAATCATGTGACCACTTCAAAAGAGTGTTTAGCGATGTTCAGCTGTAATCCAAACGAATTTTCGAGCCGTTTTGTTACTGTGGACGAACATGCCTGACACAATACGCCAGAGACCAAGAAACAATCGACAGTGGCCACAGTTTTTTGGGATGCAAGCGGTGTAATTCACATCGACTACCTTGAGAAAAGTAAAACGATCACCGGCAAATATTATTCAAAGACGTTGATTTGAAGCAAAACCGGCCGCGAAGAAGAAAGTTCTGTTTCATTAAGACAATGCGCGTGTGCACTTGTCTAGTCACGATGGTCAAAATACACGAATTGGATACGAACTGCTATTCCACCCAGCATATTCTACAGATTTAGCCCCCTGTGACTATTTTCTGTTTTCAAACCTAAAAAAATGGCTGGGCGGTAAGAGATTTGAGTCAAATGAAGAAGTCGTTACCGAAACAAACGCGTATTTTGAGAACTTTGAGAAAACTTATTTTTTGAAGGAAATAAGAAAATTAGAAAAACTCTGGACTAAATGTATCGAGCTAAAAGGTGACTTATCAAACCGCCATCGTATGTTATAACTAAATTGGTTTCAAATAATAATATCACCGTCTACCTTATGATACTTGCATTATAATTCCTAGAAGCAGACATTTTTATAATTTTATCTTTAAATAAAAAAAGTCAATTTCATTTTAATTAGCAATATTACAATCTCGAAATAAGATAAAAACATTTTTTTTTTATAATTATGTATTCATTTTCTTTATAAACTAATTCCTTCCTTATTAAGATATATCCGCTGTTCTCCATTTATATGAACTCCATAAAAGAATTTTAAATAGACATTTTATTTTTCAATTTTCTCTTACAGATGTATACCACGAATAGAAGAATTTGGTCTGCGCTGCTTCTAGCACAGTTGGCGATTGCACTAAGTATTGCTTGTAGAGTGTCGGAGTTTCCTTGTAAAGGAAGTCGGAGCATTTGTGTGCCAATGGACAAATATTGCGATGGCAGAAATGACTGCGAGGATGGCAGCGATGAACCAAAGCACTGCTCGGGTAAGTTAAATACAAATTCAAATAAAAACATTTATATTCCGCTACAACAATCCAATCTGCAGCTTAAGAAATATTAAGACTTGTATATATTCACATGTAAGTTGACTTTGTGGTATTTGCAAATTTGCTACACGGTTTCGCTGTTCCTTTTCCAGTGTTTTGATAATACCGTCTTTCAGTGTGATAATAATGATGCTTTCGCATGAAGTTATTTGAATTCCGAAGAAAGACAACAAAAGTGTCAAATATTTACTCGACTTTCTTATTTCTTTTGAGCGTGTAGATAGACATTATAAGAAAGGAGTTAAGAGTTATGCCTGTAGGCGTCAGCAATATTAAAATTGTGGTGAGTTTCGCGTCTGTGTTAAGATTATTGTTGGGATATTGTATACTTTGCTTTTGCATGAATGAGCTTTGATTTGACTGTGCACATAAATAAGTTGCCAGTTCATGGTACAAAATAAAGTCATTAAACGCAACGGTTAAGGATCCAGAAACAGAAATTTGCACGACAAGTAGTAACCCACAACAGCGTCAGGCATCTTTGAATGAACAGAATTTATTGTAAGTTTATTTTTGTTTTGCCATCAAAATTGCTCCAATTATTTAAAAAACCGAAACACTTTTCTGTTTTATTTCCATTTTATGTTTTTTAACAGGAGAAGTGTCTTTTAATAGCACACAGCAGGAAAGGCAATATTTGCTTACATTTTAACGAGTAAAAATTTATAAAAATATTTACATAACCACATATTTGTACGTTTTGACTTTCAAACAATAGCAACAACGTTCAAATCAATCTACAAAAGATCTGTCAAGAAGCGTGATAATTTTCCTAGTACAAAGGAAACAAAGGCGAGGCTGTTGTGAGTTTAAATTTGAAATTAAACTTTTGAAATTAAAAAAACTTTGTTCTTTGAAAGTTTTATACATATTATTAAATTTCTTTATTTGAAATTAAAACCTTAAATTTACCAAATATTTCATTTTTGTATTATGAAAATCCAGACCACTGATGATGAATATTTGGCAATACTCGAAACAGATATATGGTCTGCCAAAAATTTAATTAAAATTTAATTAAATTTTAATTAATTAAAATAACATAATAATTTTTGTATTTAATTATTCGTAAATAATTTTTTGAGATTGTAAGTACCTGGAATCGAACTCGTGTCCTGCCAAATTTGAAACTCAGAGCCAATTTTTATTAACCAACTAACCCAAAGCCATACTTAACTTGTATGGCTTGCACTTTTTTCTGAAGCTTTGTTACTTTGCTGCGAAGTTTTATTCAAAAATTCACTTGCTGTATTTATATTAGAACGAAATCATAAACCAGCTGTAGAATAATTGAATTTTTTTACATTTAATTGTTAAATTTCAATACTATTCTGTTTGTGGAGGCATTATTTGTCGCATGATTTATATATTCTTTCTTCGGAATAACACCTAATCTAGGAACATAATACTAAGAAAGTCATGCTAATGTTACTCCAGGAGTCGCACAGGCGAAACCAATATTCTGCGAATATAAGTTGTAATTTAAGGTCAAATTTTTCAGACTATAGTGATTATTATATTTAATAGAAACTAGTATATAAATTTTTTTTTCAACAATATTAATTATTTTTATCACATGACTTAATGACCTTAAAAGATAATGCTGAGAATTCTATAGTTGTGAAAATAAGTGTTAGGAGATATGAAAATATATATGTACCTTCTGCTCCGGATTTTGTTGTTTGTTAACTACTCCTTTTCAAAAATTTTTTTTTGTTATGTTGGTACACCCTTTCTTAACATATGGTACAAATTTGAGCACCATCTGTCAATTAGTTTGTTTACAGCAGCTGTTAATGTGAGACTACCTCAAGTACATTTAGCGATTTTTACTATGGAAAATTCTTGTTGTATAACGATTTTTTGACCAAGCAAGGCACCACTGTCATCGCTCAAGCACCATATTCGCTAGATCTGGATCCGCGCGAGTTTTTTCTGTTCTCAAACTGAAATGCCCCTTGTGGTAAGCGTTTTGAGTCGATTGAATCAGTAAGAGAGAATTCGCTGAAGGAACTAAAAGCCATACCTTCACGGGCCTACGAAAAGTGTATGGAAGATTGGGTTAAGCGTTGGCATATGTGTATCGCTTAAGAAGGAGCATATTTTGAAGGAGATAAAATAAATTTGGAATAAAATTTAAATTTGTGTGTTTTATATACAAAATCCGAGTACTTTTTGAAAAATATGTAAAATATGTGGTTCAAACTCTAAGCAATTTGGAGTGTATTAATTCTTTCCAGCAGTAAACTAATTTTTTCAGTTTTTTTAGTTGAAAGTATTGTTTTAAATATATGCAAGTTTTTAAATATCATAGTATGGATATAAGAAATCAAATTATTAAAGTGTAGGCAAATAAAATTTTAAAACAAAATTAAGGAAAGTTGGTTTAAGAAAAATCATTACTCAAGTTTATTTTAGATTACTAAATATTCATTCCGTTCAGGTGTTCCTCACCACCAAAACTCACCAACTATGCGAAAGTTATTTTATTTTTAACCCAGTATTTCTATCTAAGTGTACACACATGGAGCAAAACATCCTGCCCCCTCATTGGATAATAGCATTTCCTATAAGCGATAGATTGATTCACGATTTGATTAACTGTTTTTAATGTTTTTTTTATTTTTGTAAAACAGTTGCATTGTTTTTATATTGCAATGCTGATGAATTGCAGGTTCTTTCATTCTTATGGTATAGTAAATTGTTTATTCTTGTAGTTTACCATATTCATAAATGCTCTAAAAGTTTCAAACAATATTGCCCTATTATTGATTTCTTTCATTAAGGTGGCCAAATATGATTAAGTTATGTGCATAATCTTTTCTGCTAATGAAATGTCCCTTACATTTGTTGCAACTTGTTTATTAGGAGTGACTTTCTCTTTTGGTTGCTCTTGAGTTATCGGAGTATTGCAGTATATATTTTCTTACAGCTGTAAATCGGCGAAATAGCGTTGTTGAATTAAATTGAAAAATTTGCAGATATACTTGGACATAATTATGCGGATTGTTTTTGATCCGATGTGAGACTGTGCTGCCATTTTACTCACGAATATTTTATATGCAAATGCTTATATAAAATATTATACTGTGTATCTTTATTTGGTGATCTGTCATCATGTCGTGCAACATAACTTAAGTTGTTACTTTATTTCGACATTCTGACTGTTCAGCATCTTTAATGCTGCAATGATTAAAATGAACAATTAGAACCTACTTCCGATGCATTCCATATGACAATATTGAATTATTATACGGCTCATGACGTTTGTATTTATGTTAGAAACGATTATTTCGTTTAAATCGTAATTAATCAGTACGGAAAATATGTAAATCCGTTTTGTAACGATAGAAATATTAGAAAGCAATTAAGCAATTACTCTATACCATAATACCTTTAACTCATGTAATGTTAAAAATGACAGTTTTGTGGTTGCTCTCCGGTTGATATGTATATACACTATATAAGACTAGGGTTGATCATAAATTGCAATTTTAATAAATGTTTGAATAAAACACATATAGTGGTAGTAAATAAATATAACTACCATCAAAGCATTTCGACTGCATCTGTCGAGTATCTTAAAAGCTCTTAAATATATAATTAAAAGTATTTACTTTAACAAAGTAAAAATGCGCTTAATGCTTGAAGAAACTTAACTCCTTATGGAAAACTTTACAATTTTCTACGTAATACAGTTTGCTAAGATTTAAACTTACATCCGATTTAAATTTTGTACTGCCAACATATTAAATACAGCAAAATATGATTAAGCTGCTTACTTTACATACGAAAATTAGCTTCTACGCTCTGATACGATTTAAGATAAAATGCACCTTTGAGTGCATGAAACTTTGCTCATTTTTCGTGCTTGGTATGACGTGGCTGGAATATTTAAAATGTTATGCAAATTATTCTTTAGTGTTATTATTAACATTATTCTCAATTTTCCAACAAATTTCTAGGTTTTACAAAAAAAAAAAATACATATTTTCGTATACACTTTTTATATGTGTTTGGTTGTTGTAATTTTTAGTATTTGTTTTTAAAAAGAAAAATTGCTCTGCGCTTGACTTTAACATTTTTGTTTTTCTCTGTATAATTTTAGTATGCAACCGTACTTATTACGGTGACATCGGCAGAACATATTCTATAAAGGTACCAACACCGCAGTGGAATAAGCTGCCGTTTCTTTGCCACTTGACATTCACGGCATCCGGACATGATCAGGGCGACATTGTTCAGGTAAGTTTAAAGCCGCACCAACTGATGGATGCAGCATAATTGCAAGAAAGTACATACACATTTAATGTTCCAGCTACAGGGATATATGAGATGTATGTCATTTTACTTAAGTTTGATAGACAGTTTGTGGGTGGATTTTCACAGCACGAAACATACATTAGCTTTGGTGAACGAGCGTAAAGTAGCTGCATGGTTGCAAGGGTTACTCATATGTGACTTTATTTACGTGTAGTTGTCTGTGCATGTGACTTCCAAAGACAAAATTATGAATGGCAGCTTAGTGAACAAAATGTATATCATTTTGTAAGGCTGCCATGGGCAGCTAACATACATGCATATATAGTACATACTCATATAAAATTTATATGTATTAAGCCGAGTGATGTTAGCAGTTATAGCAATACAAGATAAGTAAGCGACGTGATGAAGCTTACTTAATGCAGCGACATTATCAGTACTGGAAAAGGATGCGGCTTATGAAGCATTTTCGTTATGCAATAACTAAATCAAATTTAAATATTTAATGTATTATAGCTTTTAACTTGCAGATATCAGAATCTAGCTCTGCAAATAAAAATTAGATTAAGTTGTTCAATTTATGTGAGCTGTGTTTGGATTGCTTAATCAAAGTTATTAGCCATTAGTGTGAAAGTATCAGTTATGTTACATAAATATATATATATAAAAATTGAAAATAAAATCATAAAATTTTATGTGTTACAGACAGAATAGCTGTAGTACGAATATAAATTTCAATATATATTGTACACTTATGTGATGTGCAGTGATTATTCGTTTGGTATATTCGCAAATATTTACCGAACGCTAGTGGAATGAATACATAAACATCGTATCTTTATTAGTGTTTTATTTAATCATAGTTTTATATTTTCAAGCTAAGCATACTATAGATTTATCAAAAAAACAGTAAGTTTACTCCTTTACATACTCCATTAGAAGCTTAGGGATCAAACAATGCATGCGCAGGTCTAGGTTCATCGGTTTGTTCAACGATTTTACAGACTCTGTTAGTCTTCTGGCAAGTTATTTGCGATGTATAACAGCGAAAGTTTCCATATAGAAGTCACGTATAGTGTTTCTTCATACACTTTCCATGTAGGTCTAATCCATCAATATTTTCCCTGCTTCACCTTAATGAAAAAAGGATCTTCTGTATTGCGCAGAAGCATGGACACTGTCACAGAAAGTAGCATTAGTAATTTTCAAGAAAAATTTTTTTGCACAAGTTGGTGGCGGATACCGAATCCGAATGAACCACGGGCTTTACCAGCTTTATCGCGATATTGATATAATTCAACGAATTAACATTTAGCGGTTTCACTGACTTGGTCATGACGTGAGAATGGATGAAGATGCTTCAACGAAAAGGTGTTTGAATCAGTAGTTGGTGAAAGGAGGTGTAGAGGTAGACCGTCTCTCCGGTGGAATGAGCAAGTTGACGGAGCACTAACCAGACTTGATGTATAAGATTGAAGAAAGCGTACACGCAACAGAGGTGTCTGGAGAGACATGCTGCATATGGCCAAAACACTATAACGGTTTGTTATGGCCAAATAAGAAATTATGAGTGTTAAATACCCTGTCAAATATGTGGAGTTAGTATCCAAATAAAATACTTTCACATTCTCCTTTAACTTATAAATATTTTGGTATGTTAGAAGACCGTACATTAGTAACTCATGGAATGTAGAGTAATACCTATGCTACAATGCTCCCCTTTTTTAACACCAACCTTCGATATATACACGTCTGACATACCTAAAATGAAGTCGACATCGCTATGACTATTCGCATACGATATAGCATATGTTCTTCCTCAACAATAACTTCAGTAATTTGAAGAGCAAATCTAAACATCTAGGGTAAATGCTGTACAATCGCTGCTTGTACTACGTAATCGCACGCATTAAAGTAATTCAATAAGTTAGGTAAAAATAACCGTATGCTATTATATGTACAAAATCATGATGTCTAAATCAGCTACATGAATATGAAAAACATATGTAGAAAACAGCGGTCAACAAACTTCAAACTTACCAATACATACCGTTATAAACAATGGTAAACGCTCCGTGGCGAATAATATATACCCACCAGCTAAAAAAAATTCATATTTTGCCAACCTATTTTTCACTAAAACCCAACAAAAAACTATGGAAGTAGGCATACTATAAAAAATTAAATACTTAACCCACATATAAATATTAGACGCATCACACTTTTTTCTTAAGACACTAGCAGATCCACCAATAAAATTAAAGAAAGATGCTAATAGACATCACCTCGAGTAAAAAAAATATATATATAAAAAAAACTGTGAACATTTTGATTGTTGCAGAATATTGGTTTTGATATTGATTTCAATTTAAAATTAGTACATGTGATGTATGTTAACAATACTATAAGCTTCACGATATAGAAAAGATGAGTTTATATATAAATTTGGTACTTATATATCAAATCGATAATAATTTTCTTTCAATGTTGTTACAAAATTACAAAAATGTTTTCATAATATTAATTGTTTTAAAATAAATATTTATGAACAGTCATAGTACCATATATTTATCAATACATTTTTTAAGTTAATTTGCATTGCCTTCCAGCATTACATCTGCTTAAACTTAGTACAAATAAAACACCCACAACATATTTCTCTTTCATTTTCTTTATTTTTCTTTATTCAAGCACATAAGCAAATAAAAAATTTTCAGTTTTAAGCACGGTTCCGAGCAACTGTAGATTGTATAATATTTATTTAGAATTTAGCTTTGGCTGTTAGTCTTCTACATTTTACTGCTGTTAAATTCATTGTTGTCTCCTATTGTGAATAAATAAATAACATTGGCTAAAAAATCGTTTTCAAATCCATGAAAGATGTTGTAATGTCACGTAGCAGCACTTGACATAGACGCAAACAAAATGCTAAGCAAAGCATAATGACAGACGCGACAAAATCTTCCATCAGGATTTTTACCTCAAACTTGATATTTTGTAAAATTATCATCAACAAATTCAAGTGCCATTAAATGGCAAAACTGTTAAAAATGAAACTTGAAAAGACTTGAACAATATTTTAAAACATTTTTACATTTTGAATAAATTTCAAAATCATTGACATCTAATGAAAGCCTTAAAGTCGGGGAAAAAATTGTATTACTGGAAATTATTCTAGTATGCAAATTTAAAGGTTCAAAATACCAATACATTTATATTGAAGCGTATTCTTATATTCAATAATAGACTTTGCTTTATAGAATTTCTTTATACCTTCTTGATATTTTAACTAAACGCTAGTAATGTAACTTACTTTAACACTTAAATATGTACTTTTAATTACTGGCTACATTATATACAACGTAATGTAGATTAAAAAATAAAATATTTACTTTTCAGGAAATATAAATCAGAGCGCTGACTCTAAGCTTCAAATTTAGCAGGGCACAAATTCAATTCCTGGTACTTGCAGTCTCAAAAAATTATTTACGAATAATTAAATTTAAAAAATAATTCCATAAGCACTGATTATGAGTATTTGGCATTACTCGAAACAGCTGTATGGGCAGTCAAAAATTCAATTAATTGAAGAAAATAATATAAAAATAAATGTTGTTGTTGTAGCTCACTACTATTCTAAACTGTCCCGAAAAAAAAATGATTTTAATAACAGAATCGATAGTTTAAATAAATAGAAAATTTTCTGATAGATGAACGTCATTTTAACGTTGTTTATATCGTACATAATAACCAGAATTGACTTAAATATCCAAAAGTATGACAAAACTATAGTCATAGTCTGCAATTAAGTTTATAATTATAAAAATTTTTGTGCTTAAATGACTATTTTATGCTTTTTTCCGTAAGATATATCTTTCCATAAGGTGTCGCATATTTTATATTTATTCTTTACTAGATTTATTTGACATAAGCGATTGCCATTGAAATCTACATTTAATTGGACAATAACTATCCTGATAAGTTTCTTAACTCAGATTTATTACCCGACGTTCTAATTGAATATATTTCTATTAATTATCAACTTTCCAAATTGCGATTTATGCTTGCAGACTATCAAACTAAATTAAAATATATGAAATGAACAAGGAAATGAGCAATAAAGATTCGGCATAACCAGTCAGTAACTGAATTCGGCATCTCATACCAATGGTGTAGCCACTTTATGACACTTTCAGTTTACTACTTTAAGGTATTTTCTTTATAACATATGTATAAGGAGTTTAACCGAGATTGAAGTTATAACTACATCTAGTGTGATTGATGGTTTTGATGTTATCGTTATCAGTATGATGATACTAGATATTTGAGACTAGTTTGTTAGTTTCATTTTTGGTAGTTTTATAAAATAGTCTTTTTCTCAGCATTATAACCATTATAAGCCAAAGAACCTTACCTTAGACCTTCCATATTCAAGGGACATGTTCTTCTCAAGAACAAGTATTTGTAAATATAGTATTCAATTGTTTCGTTTTTCTTCTATCTTCATCAGTTCTAGTTTAAATTATATTTAAGACTAGTTCTCGCATTTGTTACTTACAATTACATTTACTATACATGTTTTATTTGTCTCATATATATATTAAATATTAACATACAATATAATTCCATTTAAAATCATGTAACAATATTATAACTATAATATATAATATAATATATAAGAGCATTATTTTTGTATTTATTCAAAAATATTCGTTCAAGAAAAATAAGCATATTGTATTTTCAAGAAAGTAGCATATTTCAACTATTAAAGAAAATAACTGGTGCAAATGCTTTTAATCGACCATTATTACACTTTGATGTCAACGTCGAATAAATAACAACATTAGACATCCTTGAAAAGTATTTTGCCTTTGCCGGTTGTCAAAACATAAAAATAAAGACAGAAATGTCAATTTGAATTTCAAAATAATTGATTTGATCCAATTTGAAGTTTACACGGCATGAGCAACCAAATTGTGACTGAAATATTGGATGGATGCAGCTTCAGGATACAAAAGTAACAGACTAATGCAAAACTGTTGATAATGCTGATGCCATAGCTGATTTAGGTGATGAATATGACGATGACGATGACGATTAGGAAGAGCATGATAAAATTATTATAAAATTGTTTCCGCCATTGCTTATATAACTTAACCAAAAAAAAAAATGTATTAAAAAAGTATTCAAAAATAATGCGCGTATATCTTTATGGTGTCATTTTTGGTGTTAGTCATGTTCCTTTGCCTTGGTTTGTATGCGTAAGACAGCAATTTTGGCAATACGAAGAGCTGAAATGTCACGGTGTCAGGGCGTAAGAATACATCATGCATAAGTTATAAGTTATTTTTTTGAGTTTCCGCTTTTGGAGCTGATAAGCGTGTGGAATTTATCTTATGCCTTAGTTTTAATGGAACATTACAGTCGCGGGGGGTCGCTGTGTTAGCATGTGGTTATTATATTTTTTTTGCGGTGAAACTTTTCAATAGAATCCTATGAGAAGTGTTCCATATATTCTTTATTCTTCATTATTTTTATTCTTTGGGAATTATCTACACACGAATAAACGTTATTTAAATTGTTCACTGAAGTATTAAAAAAAATTTTATAAAACAAAAAAAAACCAAGCTGGGGTTTAACTGGGATTTGATGAAATTGTTAAGAGCACTCAAAGTGCTAAATGCTCGCCTGACGCCTTTTATAAAAAGGACAAATATTTTATGCATATTCCCAATATAAAAATATTGTTTTCCCGCTATAAAAACGAAAAATATCGCATAAGCTTTTAAATTGACTCACACAAACATTTAAATAAATATCAAATTTTTTAATATGAGAATTCGAGTACATTTTATGAAGGATGAATTTAAATTGAGATTTGATGTACACACAACAGAAATTGATATTCCGCTTTAACTTATTATATATGACTTTGTTGGATTTATTGTTACTTTTTTATTAGCTCATCACAAATAAATTTTAATTATGTTTTTCTTCAGTTGATTGAATTTAAATTGGATTATTTATTATATATTTATTTAATATTGAGATTTAAACAATTGAGGTTAATTTAAATTTCAATTGTATTTCATTTTAGTTTATTAAATTAGTATTTTATTTTTAATGTATCAATTATACCAAAGAAGAACATATGGAAGGGTATACATCAATTTTCTATTGAGCATTTATGAATATAAATCCTTTAAATTTCTTAATTGTTTCTTAGTTTATGTGAGTCTTTTTCTTTATAACACAATTGAGTATATTGTAATAGTAATAATCAAAACTCGCTTTTGTGATGGATTTCATCTTATATGTCATACAGTGTTACGAGTGGTTTTAATACTTTAGAAGCATTGATTTGGACATTATGACCAAAAAATAACCTGACCAGCCAAAAAAGGTTAATGGTGAATAATTGAAAGTATTAGTTTATTAATATTCATATTAAGCAGAAGAATATATTCTGAAATATTCAAATAAAACAAGCAGCAATTTTCAAGTTGCCAAAATCTATGAAGCTGAAAGACATCAAAAGCCGATTTTGTGTGCTAAAAATGCTAAAAACAAACTTTTTCTGCCTCAAAGTGTTACTGGTAATCACAAATGAGTTTACTAAGTTAGTACCAAATGCAAACAATCGTATGTTAAACCTGACCAACCAGTCAAATCGATGTCAAAGTTGAATCAATGGCTATTGAATCAACAGTGAGTTCTCTTAAGTTGCTAAAATCTATTATTACAATTAGAGGAGAGCTAGACTGAGAATAATTTATTTATTTAAATTATGCTATGATAGCTGGAAAATATGATAAGACATGAATCTGTACCGATTACAAACTACTTAGCCAAACTTTACACAATCCTAATACTAGCTATTACGCAGAGTGTCTTCTCTGGGCATTGATTTACTTTAATTTAAATTTTTAAAAACCGCCTCTGTGAATATAAATTGTAATTTATTGTTATTTATAAGATGAGAATGACTATTATATTTAATAAAAACTGGTATACTTCTCATAAAGAGGTTTTCGAAAGTAGTGAACTACAACAACAAAAATTCTATTTTTTATATTATTACAATTAATTGAATTTTTGGCTAATCATACAGGTGTTTCGAGTATTGCCAAATACCCATTATCAGTGGTCTTGAAAATAATTCTTGTATTTAATTATTCGTAA
>NC_051846.1:35234448-35239317 GCF_002237135.1 Teleopsis dalmanni
AATTAAATTAATTAAAATTATAAAGGATAAATTTTTGTTCTTCACTACTGTTCGAAAAACCTGTTATAAAATAAAAATAAAACAATATGTATTTGATGACAAAAAAAAAAAAGAGTAAATAAAATTGATAATATATAAAAAAGTAATGAGAGGATTTTAATAATATGTAGTATTTTAAAGTCATTATCTCGTTAAATAGTTCTTAATAATAATTGGATAAGGTCAAAAATATTTAAATATTTATTTTGCATTAATTTTTAAATAATACACGCAACTATGGAGTGTGGATTCATTAAACCATTGCAAACTAAGAAAAGCCATATAACTATATTTAAAAATATTACTTAAAATTCAACAAATAAATAATATATAAATAGTATAAAAATAGAAAAGCTACTCTACTTCAGTATCAATCAAATAATATTTTTGAATTACACGGAAACCACCATATCATCTAAATATCATAACTCAAAAAAAAGAGATGTAAATAATATAAATTGTGTAGCAAAACTAATTTAGAACAAGTGAAAGCATTTCCATATATATATGTTCTATCAGTATTTTGTGTAAATTGTGTCTTTGTAATATGAACATGACACGCCCACACATAGAGTTGCACTTACATTTCCGTGCCTTTTTCATGTTAAGCAGTGTTTCCGCGAAATGTTTCATTTGAACGTGTTAAAAAAATGCTAACAACAAGCAACAAAGTGAAGCGTAACAGCACTGCAATGACGACGATGACAATGATACAATGTTGAATATGTTGCTGATTATGATGGAAGTAATGATGATGGTGATAGTGATGGTAATGGTGATGATGACGATAGACGTAATAAGGACAACGACAACAAAGATGCCACTGACACTGACGAGGATGTCAAGCGACAGTATACAACATGCATAATGCATAAATTGTGCATATTCCATTTGACATTGTTGCAAGGCAGGGTGCTGAATAAGAACACAAGTGCATTCACAAGTGCAACAAAATGAACATTTCAAAGAAATAAAAAAATGAAAAGTATAGAATAAAGTCATAAAAAGTTTGAAACTTTACGCGAATGCAATACAAAATATATTAAAAACGAGCGTTAAGTGCACTTCTCCTGCTTTTGTAATGATAATTAGTTTACTTTCATTCATATTCGATTAAGAAACTTGTTAAGAAGTTGTGAATATTAGATTAGTCATTTTTATTAAAGAAATATGTTGAATACTTTATTGGATTTATGAAAAAAGTTTAAAGTTTTTTATGCATGAAATTGTGGTGAAAATAGCTAATTTTAACTGTATCTTATTATCTTCATAACTTGAATTTTCATTTTTTAATTTAAAAAAATAAAATTAAATAAAACAAGAAATCTGTCCTTTATCTAAAAGAGCAAACTTATGTTGATTTTCTCCAGCTGCATAACTGGATAATTTAGCTGTATAAAGAATCTACAACCGTGAATATATTCAACATAGAATTGCAAATAAACCACTCTTTAAATTTTAAAAAATTTTATTCTTTATTAATTAAATTTTTTAGCTGACCTATATGGACTGTTTTAATTTCCATCAAATATTAATCATTTAATATGCCTTGTGATCAAAAAATAACTTATTCGTTCAGAATATGATTTGATCTATGCAAATACGACGATTACTTATTAGTCAGTAGAACTTAACTTCTTAAGTACTTATATACTTGCAGATAGAAGCTATGTAGAAGCTATTATGTTTTGATAGTAATACAGCTTCCTTCTTTGTAAAAAGGTTGCCTTAATGAATAAGAAATGTCCAGTTACAATAACCACGCTGAGTCATAATTACATCCTTCTTGAAAATCAATCATTCCCATTACTATCGTGCAGCAGTGCTTATAGTTTATTGTTTCCAAAAATGTTTATGACATATCACACGAATTAAGTGTTTTAATTCGTACACTATATTGTGATGTTTAAATAGTAAGAACAAGCAAGTAAACATTTATTTAGTAATCTTTTTTAATTAAATTTTTAATACTTTTAAATATCATAAATAAATATTTTATCAAGTATGCATATTTTGTTAATCGAAAATTATGTAAAAGTATTTGTTCTCAGTGACCACATCAAATTTTTTTGAATCTTTTTATAATACATTTAACTCAAATATAGATTAATATGCATTTTATTTGTATAAAAATTATCAAACTAAATAAACTTAACAAAAACAATTCTAAATACAATGCCCAGTATTTTGTTTGGGTTGTTATCATACCCAAAGCCTAGGTTATCAGTTTGAGACTTTTCAGCGCTTTTACGAGAGCAAGTCTTGAAAGCTTCAGTACTCTTTAAACAATCGCGGCTGCTGTATGCTTTAATGTAATTGAACATAGTTATTTATTTAATTAAAAATAATAAATAAAAATATTATATAAAATATGCCAAATATAAATAAAAGTAAAGTAATCGCTATAAGTGCGTTATTAATATCACTTGGTTTGATTATGGGTTCGATATATTTGCACATGCAAAAGAAACATCATCTCGGACGAATGAATACCGGATCGAGACAATTGAATAGTGCTGGTGTGGGTACGCATATATATATATAAATATATAAATTTTTATACCGGGTTTATCAAAGAAAAGTGATTTAATTTCGAGATATAAGGAGTTGAGGTTTATTTTGATGATTAAGTGACTTAAACTAATGAAAAGATTTCTATGAAATAAATAATATCTTGGCATGATTCTGATTGCCTGGACACACCCATTTGACAACGGGTCTTAGGAGAAACAGGTATTTTAATCAATTACGCCATAAGTTAGTATGAATTAGTTTTCGAGACAACGGATTTTATGTTATCAATTTTAACAAGAAAATGTAGAGACGCAAAGATGTCTTGTATACAGTGGAAATGTATTATTGAGTATTTATTTCTTGTGATTGTTGTCAATTAAAAAAGTTAACAAATTCAAATTTCGATAACTCATGAAGTAAGCCTTATCGGTTTAAAGTGCACCGGAAAAATTGCTAAAAGTAGCTAACTCCACTAAAAGCTGTTTTCAAATGAACATGTACGGAAAAACGGAATCGTGCCAGTATCTTCAAACATTTTCATCGTTTAAACATAATCAGTTCATATGTTCTAAAAATAGTTAAAATTAAAATAAATTAAGATTAAATGTTTTGAAGATTATTCATCTTCGATCGCCAACTTTTACTTCAACATTTTTGTAGAGTTAATTTTATTGCCTGTCATAGGACACTTTTTTGTGAAAAAAAACGAATTTTAGTAATTTTAGTAATGACGGTCCTTCATACAATTTAATTATGCCCATTTATGAATAATATATGAATAAACTGAAAGTTATATACAATCTTGAGTAGTTTTAAAATAATTCAAGCAAGTGTTGTTGTAAATAATTTAAAAGTAAATTTATTACGTGTTATCTCAATGTATACAATTTTGTAATACAATATACTTTCTTAAATAAACCACGCACATAATTTTAAATACTTCTTAAAAATAAATATTTATCTTATAATATCTTGAATTATGTGTGTCTAAGTAAAAGTATCTGTGTTTCGTTTTTAAGACAATATGCATATAAGAAAGAAGTATGAAGAAATATTAATTCTGTAATAAAAATAAATTTTTATATATACTAATAAGACCATTGTCCTCTAGTTGAAAACTATCTAACATTTATAATTTAATATATTAAATTAATTGACTCATATTTATTTGATTTGACGAATTCGCATAGCTCAACTACTTACTACTTTGATGAATAGTTTCGATATTATATTGATACTCTCACGTCTCATCATCTCTAATGATGAATAAATAAATGCGTTGTAGATAGTTGATGGAAAATTCGATATCTCGCATGTAATATAACTTCGCAACACATTCAAAGAGCGAGTCTAAATCAGAGCTTCGGACTGGAAATTTCCTCATATTGGTTATGATTGCAGTTCAATTAAAAATATTACAAGGATTCAGGTTTTACACAGGCACTTACAAATAAAGTGACAAAAAACATGAAACATAGCATAGAAAGTGTGTACAGCCTTGAATAGTTGTGGCATAACATGATTAGTCATCGTTTCTAACTTATCAGGTACGAGTTCTAAAAATGACGCTTGTAGTCCAACAAACTACATAAGGACTATAAACTAATTAAATAAAAATTCGAATATCTTCTAAGATCACTAAAGGTGAAACAACGTTGTATGGTCAGCCAAATTTCAGTAAATTAATTAAAAATGTTTGTTGTTGTTTCTTCATTACTGTTCGAACCCTTCTAACTTATAAATGGTTTGTTTCGTCGACATTTTATACATGGTATTTTTTTTTTTTGTTAGTTTTCGGTTCAATTCCGATACAAACCTTAGTATAAATACACAACAGAAACCTGCTATTTGGTAATAATATAGATATATAGATATTTATATATTTTCTATAACAAAGATCAAATTTAAGTAAATCAGATTGTAATGAACTTTAATAATAATACTTCAAGAATACTCTTATTAAAAACTAAATATTTAAATATATTTTTCTTTTACAGACTACATTGACTTAAATTCAGACATTGATATAAGTGATGTCATTAAATCAAATGATTCTTCTGATGACGTACAATCTAGCGAATCAGAATCATCAAACGAATCGAACTCAACTGAAATTTTTCAATATAACGAACTCACGCCATCTGCTGAAACTTTTTCAAATGAAGACAATTTGAACGAAATCTGTATGCAGTGTATGTGTGAAAATATTTCCATGTGCAAGCCAAGAAAGTGTGGTAAACAATCGTGTGGTGTCTTCATAATTTCAGAAAGTTATTGGTTTGATGCTGGTGAACCAACTGTCTCAAAAAACGAATA
>NC_051846.1:35239417-35242445 GCF_002237135.1 Teleopsis dalmanni
ATTTTATTCCAAATTTATTTTATCTCCTTCAAAATATGCTCCTTCTGAAGCGATACACATATGCCAACGCTTAATCCAATCTTCCATACAATCTTTTCGTAGGCCCGTGAAGGTATGGGTTTTAGTTCCTTCGGCGAATTCTCTTTTACCGATTCAATCGACTCAAAACGCTTACCACGAAGGGGCAATTTAAGTTTCGAGAACGGAAAAACGTCGAACGGCGCCAGATCTGGCAAATATGGTATGCCGTGTTTGGTCAAAAAATCGCGTACAACAAAAATTTTTATATAGTAAAAATCGCTATATGCACTTGAGGTAGTCTCACATTAACAACTGCTGTAAACAAACTAATTGACAGATGACGCACAAATTTATACCATATATCAAGAAAAAGTGTACCAACATAACAAAAAAAAATTTTTGAAAATGGTTTATTACTTAAGGAGTAGTTAACAAACAACAAATTCCGGATACTTTTTGAGCAGAAGGTATTAGTATCGAAGTACATAACATATTTATTTGTGTAGTAAACTAAACACTAGTTATAAAGTTCCCTTGTTAAAGTATAAAAAACCTGTTAATATATAAAAATATACTGCATTGCATATTAAAATATAAATTACTACACAAATTTAACATAGGATTGAATAAAAATAGTAAACGTATGCATTGTGTCTACAACTTTGCAAGGTATTCCTTTTACTGAAGAATTTATTGCTACAGAGGAGTTTAAGAGAAAAGATAATAATTCAACTGTCAGAGAGAAACGGTAATATATATTTAACATATATACAACATATATTGCACTCAACCAACCAAGTTAAAAACTCATTGTGCATAACTTCACAGCGGGTAAAGTTTACGCCATGGTCTACATTTTTTATCAACTGCAATAATTTTTGGACTAATATATGGTAGGATGTACTGTGAAAAAGAAAAATGCATACTTTAGCTACGCTGTTATTTTACACAGGAGAAATTATTAGTTTAAAAACAAAAGCTTTTAGTGTACAAAGTAAGCATATAAATTATAATTTAACTAATTAAGATTTTCTAACCATTGGATTCTGATAACCTAAATTATTTGTGGTATATAAACACAAAAATAAAAACTTAAATATGTAAAGAATACACTCAAATAAGCTGATTGTTTATTGTTTAGTTTTATACCATATTACCTTCATTGATTCTAGTTAATTTAATATATAAAAATTATTTTTTATACAACAAATACAAAATTAATTTTTTAAATATATTTATTGTACGTCGTGCACTAAAGTTTAGATAAAGTTAATATGTCAAATAAAGTTTCTGACATATTAAAACAAAAATAAATATTAAAAAAATACTCAAATAACTATAAGTTCTGAATATAATTATACAATTAAAAATTCAAAGCAATTCCAAACCAAAGAATTCCCCAGTATAATTAAAAGTTGGTTATATTGAAACAAACAAAATGAACATCAACATGTGATGTATTTTCTCTAAGAAATAGTATTAAAGCAGCCCAATTTTTTTAAATTAAAAATTCTGTTCCGAGAAATTCTATAACTTTAAAAAATAGTAAAAGCATTCGAATAGAAGTGAAAAAAAAGTTTTATATAACATAATGTATGAGAAATATATGTATTTATAGATATAATTTTAACTGTGTTTATTACAATATAAGACAGAAATCCACAGTTCAGTACTTATAATAAACCACAAGTAAACTATTTAATATAAATAATACAAAATAATAAAAAAAATTTATGTCACATGGCAAAAAAAACATTGAAATAGAAAGTGATTGCAGTCTATTACTACTGCTAACTTTCTAAATTAATGAAAGAGAATAGAACTTTCCTTAATTTAAGTTTGTTGTTAGCTGCTAAAAGATTTGACTGTTTGTCATCTTTTTTTTTTGGATATTAACCCTCAAATAACCGACAGTCTTCGACGATGAAACCCATCCGCATAATTACTTTGAAACTGAAATAGCATATTTATTATTATTACTGTTTCTTTGGTGTATTTACAATGTATTAATTATTATTATTTTTACTATGTAGTTATTTATTATTCTTTGGGTGAAGACACCGCTCTTACTAAGAGCATAGGGCGAAATAGCATATGAACCACCCATTTTCTACTCTAGAATTCATTTTTAGCTTATTGTTAAGCTACAGTTCATAACAGGCTTATAAAGGCCCAGAAGAAAAACACATCAACATTAAATTAAGTTCACTGCTTTGACTAGTCTATGCATCATCCAAGTAACTACTAGAATCTCCAATTTACTGTATCAGTAGATGATAAAATTCATATCTTTTTATAGCACTTAAATCTGGAGAAACCCAATGCCATCAAATACTAAATAACTACTAAGGCTACAATTAAAAATCTTGGAAATTATGACAAGTACATCGTGTCTTAAAAAAAATGTGAAACCGGATATTACCGTAGTCTATAAAAATATGTAAGATATTTAAAAATTGAAAACTTTATATTAGGAAAAATATAACTAGAATGCCAAGATTAAAATAATTATGTAGAATAGATTAATACAGGATTTTCTTTCTATCCATGATATCGATCAATGTAACTCTAGACATATATAAATTTTTTCATCTGTGTCGAACCCAACTCTGCCTCATTGGATTGTGTGACCAATCCCGGAACCATAATCACTTGGCAGTGTTTTGATTTTATTTGAAATAATCTCGGGAATAATTTTTTTTCGCAGAATAGTAGTGTATATTTGTCTTTTGATATTTATATGGAATCAGTTTTATACACAGTAATATAAAATGTACACAGTACCACAATATATACCGAGCTACAGTATGTAGGCTAGGTAAGCACACCTTATTAAAGTCATTAAATCTAAAAATTCATTCAAAAAAAATCAGTAACAAATGTACAACCCTGTATAACTTGAATTCATACTTTAAATGCCATCGGAAGCATATCGTTAAAAAGAACTTGACTTTATAAGTCTACATAAAATTCCTTTATAAATTATAAATTGGAGTAACATTAGCAT
>NC_051846.1:35242545-35246706 GCF_002237135.1 Teleopsis dalmanni
AAATAAAAATTGCAATAAAAAAATAAGACTTGTTTTTAAAAAACAAGTTAGTTTTAGTTCAGCCCATTTAATAGTTGAAATTTAAAATTTTTGATTTTCGAATAGTTATAAACAGATACATTTAATAGTTTGATACAAATAAAACTGTGAAGTGATATGCGGCCCATAGAATATAGAATAAAAATATATAGAGTAAATATATAGAATAGAATATAGAGCAAAATGATTATAAAAAATCTTTGTGCTTAAATCAATTCACTCTTTGAGTTAATTGTTAGCATATATATATAATATTGACCAGAAAATCCGGTTTATTCTAGTTATTCTAATTCCAGGAACTATGTAAGCCGACACAACTTATGATCTATCATGATATCGAGGTATTACACATTTTTTACATTAATGACATTAATAAGAAAGGCATATGCCATTCAGTGCCAATTTATAAAATTTAAACACAAGGCTTGTCATAATAAACGGACCAAACATCTATTGTTACGTTTTAGGTAAAAATTAACAACTTTAAAGCCAAATATTTCAAAAACTAAACGATATGTATATATAACGTAGTTCAGAAACTTAGTCAAAATAGCTGTCATTACCACAATCCGCTATCAAATGGGTGAACACGGGAAATCGGAATTAAATTCATATTAAAAATTAATACAAAATTTTAATTAAAATATTAAAAGCATTTGAAATAAGTTTTCGATGGTTTCAGGTTTCAGTATCGGCCGGAGCTACATTCCAGAGCCACTCATCAGTTATGACTATGACTGATCACCAGTTCCAACAGCAACAATACCCGCAGCTTTTCTCGGTCTACAACCAAAACAGTGGTCGATTGTAAGTAAAATGCAGATATTTTAAGTTATGTGTTATGTCCATATCATGTATAGATAAATTTATATATTTTATAATTTTATAATTTTATTTTATAATTTATATTTATAAATTTTAGAATTTTACATAAATTTAGTTAAATAATATTAAAGTAACACATGCAATTCTCATCTTCGGGCTTCTGTACTTCTACACATCTTATGACAAACTCTAACATAAACACGACTATTAAAAAATTTTAACAGATTCTTTTCTTGTTTTTAGCTAACATTTTATATTTTGTAATAGTTTTTCTATATTTTTTAGTCTGGTTATAGGTGCCTTTTTGTTAAATAATTCAACGTTTTATATTACATTACAATAAAGACGATAAAATAAAGACGATGACGTAGCTTTTGTTTTAATAATATTAATATATGTTAGGTCGTGATCCTGCTGATGATTTAACAGGATTAAGATCTTAAACGTTGAATTTTTTAACGAAAAGGGACCTATAACCAATCCAAAAAAATATAAAAACCATAATAAAAACACAGGTTGATAAATTAATTCAAAAAATTTTTTATTTTACATTCAAGAACTATTTTATTAGCGACTTAGTGTCAAGTCAAATATTTAATTAACTAATTAGTAAACTAATAAAAATAATATTAATAAATAAAAACAATTTAAGACGACAATAAAAATAATAAAATCAATTTATTAATACTAAATTGAACCATCTAAAATGAATTTTAAATTTTACTCAAGCACTTAAAGTTAGTTTTAAATATTTATTCACATTTAATATAAAATAGCAAACAAATTTTAATTGCGAACCTATCAATTAATATATTTTCAAAGAAAATTTATATTAAATTTTACTGAAGCCAAAAACTTTGAACTTAAGTTCTTAAACTTTTTAACACAAGTTTTACTTGCTACCGCTGTAATGAGTTCATGCGGTGAGGAAAATTGTATCTGCAAATCAGTTTATTACATCATAAAGATTGTGTAATGGGAATTGACATCTGCACTTCCAGCTTGCAGAGAAAATTTTACAACAGTAAAGCAAGTTAATGAACTGATTCGTTTCATTGACAAAAATTTATATCTCAACATGGAAAAGGCGTACACACGTTGTTGAACTGAAATTCAATCCAGAAATCTGTCTCATCGCCAACAACTCAACTTGAAACAGTGTTTTGCGCAATCATTTCCAATTACATATGAATTGGCAATTTAAAGTAGAGAATGCATTTAGATTGTAAATTCCTATTAACATAGTTTTGTTTAAAACCCAAAATTTGAAATGAATTATTGACTAATTTTTATTAGATTTATTCAAGGAGATGTGCAGGGATTATTCATGGGATTGATTTAGAGTATTGTTTTATGCATATTTTTATAGACTATTTCTGCTGTACTATAGTATACTACTGATAGTATAGACTATTTATAGTATATATAGTATACACTATACTATACTATCAATCAAATTGTTAATTAGTATATATTAACTAATATCATCATATGTATTGAGAAGCGATACTTCACCTATCAATGCACTATGACAAATGCATTGTTTGGTTCAGTTTATTTACTGTTGGAATAACTGGTTCAGCTTTTAATTTCGAGGAGACTGTATTACATGTTACATATATTACATATTATATCACATATTAGACTATTATTAAAGCCAATATTAAATGCTTATACTTTCTTAAGAAATACATCCCTGTTGTGACCTTCTACATCGACTATTGTAGCGTTGGAACTGCATTTTTGTGAAAATATTAAAAGTTATTAGTCGAACAAGAATGTATGCAAATAATATAAGAATGATTCCAGCCTTGAAAACAAAGTAATAATAATTCGTTAATGTAGTGATAATTAGCAGGAATGTAGTAACCAAAAACATTATCTTGAATGCAAAAGTTAACCTAAATTATTACTCTTTTGAGTATAATGCACATATTTTACAGCATTTTCTGCAAAGTTAATAAAATGAAATTATTTGCCATTGAGAATGAAATTTTGAACATCAAAATTCCAACTTTTAATCAACTATAAAATTAGCTGCAATAATTAAATTTCAGTTCATTGTAAATGCAGAAAATAGAAGGGAAAATACTAAATTCATATTAAAAGCTTTTTGTTTTCACAATTGCACTCATTTTCTGAAACTCCCAAATTGCAACCATAAAAATGAGTTTTTTATTTTTTAATGGACTTTCTCTTTGATTGCTCCATTGCTTACGTGAAAGCACTAAAGTTCATTTTAAAGTAATATATGCTTTATTAACAGCATTTCCATCTCTTAGTTTAAGTAACTCATTTTAAAACTAAAAATATATTTTACTTATCTAATTCATTTAAAAAGAGAATATTTTAATAAAATTTTAGGAAGTTAAAAGTGTTCGAATAATAATAAAGACAGAACAACAAAAATTTTAATTAATTTATTGAAATTTGGCTAACCATAAAATGGTATTTCGAGTATTCGTAAATATTCATAATCACTGATCTTGAGAAATATTCGAAATTTTATTTAATTAATATATATGCCATATATTATTTATACTTTTTATTAGAAGTAGTTTCATTGGCGTCAAAAATAGCTCAAAATTGAAAGTTGTTCCCTTGTATTCATTATAAATGAAGGAAAAAATTTATCGAAAGAACGAAGAAATAATTCGAGGCTAAAGAAGTAAGAAGAAGTTTTAAAGAAACTGTATCTCTATTTAAAAACTTAATTGTTTGATAACATATAATAAAACTGTAAATTATTATTAATTTATTGAGACAGGCATTCGAAATGACTTAAAGTTTCTGAAACTGAAATTTACTTATATTCATACTTGGACATAAACTCAATCATCAATACAATAACAATTATAAAATAACAACAACAGCAACGGCAATGAAAAACTACCATCCATGCAGGAAAAGCTAAAATTGAGGAAAAATAAAAATTTAAAAATTGTTTAAATTGAAGGAAATAAGAAACATAAATATTTTCTGTACAAAACCTCCCATAAATAATTTTTAACGAAAATATATCAATGCATTCAAGCAAAGAAAAAAACCATAAGAGTTCTTTTAAAATACAATCACAATTTGGAAAATATAAAAATAATAAATAATTGTAAGTTTATATATTCTGCATTTTATTGACACTTAAAATATATAAAGTGGTTTTACTATATTGCAGGGTATAAAATACTAACAATTTACAGTGCATATCCGTAAATTTAAATCACTTACATATTGACTTTTACAAAAAGTTGCCAATCTGAAATTACACAAAAATGTTAAGAAAATTATTAACATATTTTT
>NC_051846.1:35248071-35278784 GCF_002237135.1 Teleopsis dalmanni
TAATTTGTTGAAACTGGATCTATTTATAAATACTACAAATGTTGCACCACAAATTTGATACAACGTGCAAGTCATGAACAACTAAGCCATTAATAATAATTTTTTATTTTTACAATTATGCTAACTATATTATGACTATTATCTTTATGAAGTTACCTTATAGTCATATTCTCGTAATATTTTCTTCAAACAGAAAAAAGAATTTGATTTCATAAAATCATAAAAATATTTGAATTTATTGCTTATTGAATCTATCAATCGAACTAAATGTTGATATTGATAAAAATAGATAAATTTGAAAAATTTTTACATCCAACTTCTCACAAAGTTTTCTACCACTTGACAAGAAAGTCAGACCAATTGAAAATTTGTCTTTTGGAATGATGCAAATGCACATTGCAATACCCCGTAGGTCCTTTAGTTACCAAAGGAATTCGAAAATCGAAGCAGAATGTCATCAGCAAATACGACTCACTTAATAAAGAATGTCACTAGTTAAATCAAGGTTGAATAAAAGAATTTTTGTAAATTTTTATTGAACTAACTTATGAGAAGAGATTTAAAATATTTTATTTTGTTCTAAATCGTTTATTTATTTTTTGAAGGTTAAGGTCCTTGCTATTGTCAAAGAATAAGTGCTACATATCTAACCACCTAATAAAAAAAAGAAGAATTTGACCTTTGCTGTAGTAATAACGAGTATTACTATTACCACTTCTAATAAAAAGTATGAATAATATTACTATTATTTAAATTTAAGCCATGCATTATATATTTTTATACAATAAAATGAAACGAGATTTAAGAAAACCTAATATTCTTCCATTAAAAAACAATTTTCTGAAGTTAAGCTAAAAAAAATAGTTTGCTTTGAAAAATTCTTCCTTTTCACTTTGACTCTTGACTTGACTAAATAAATATAAATTCATTCAATAAACTTGAGTTTCATTCGAATCTCAAGCATAAGTTTAAGTAATTAATAATATATATTTATATATAAATATGTAACTAAATATTTAAAAGTCACGATGAACTTGGAAGATATAAAATAAATAAATTTTAATCTTATCCTTAAGTCAATTACGATTTGTCAGTTTCAGTTCAAAAAAGGCAAAGAAGAAAATCGCTGAAAAACATGGTCTTTTCGGTTGCGATGAAATCGATAATGTCTCATGTGACACTTTAGACAAGGACATTTATCACTTTGCTTTAAAATTTAAATATGCGTGCTTTTTATAGAATATTTTTGTCTGAAAACATGTACAAAACTCAAAAAAAATCTTCTAACAAAGAGGCTGAAAGTGTGTGCCAATAAAATAGATTCTGATTTTATGTTTAAAAATATAATACACAATAAAAGATGCGATTTTATTTTATAAATAAAAATTCTTGACAATGACAGATTATGGATAATCTTAGCAATAGATGATGGTGATATATGTGGTTTAATATGTGATAAAAAAAAACTTCTATACCATTTATTATAAAGCAAATAGAAATGCGCAAATATGAAGGCAATATTGAGATATTTATCATAAATAGAAAAAAAAAATGAAATACCATGACAGCAATTTTAAATAGCTTATATGTTTATATTGTGTATAAAATTTTTAAACTTTTGTACCTATTCATTTTAAAGGTTACGGAACATATATTTAAATACATAAAAATATATTTAATATTTAATGGAACATACAAACTATTTAAAAGTAATTTTGTTAATATAAATCATGTGTAAAAAGTAACCGTCCAAAAACATAATTTGATATTTTATTTTTATATTAATAAACACACAATTGCACAACAAAACTGTCTGATATTCACAACAATTCTATGAACTTTTTAACAACGAAATCGTATGAACATAACTTTATGAAAACAATTACTTTAGTCTGCAAAACGACTTCAATCATTTTTGAAGCACACAGTTTTGTCACTCATACGCACCGTTGTACGTGTACCTTTGTACATTAAAACACCACGCAACATCTTATTCAAGAAAATGCTTTTCTTTGTTAAAATTCTAAAATTTCAACTTCAAGTGCCTACTGTATAAGTTCTAAATTAAAAGCGTAAATTAAATCTCACGAAAGTCTGCCTTCTTTTATCATAATAACAGTCGCGAACTTAAAAGCATTTATCATTAGAAACTGTCATGCTGTAAGTCCGTTCACATTTGTTACTAACAATGCCATATCCAAACGTTTTGTAAGGTGATACTCTGTACTGACGTGGGGAAATATATGAGTGGGTCTGCCATTCACATCAAAGCACAAATAATTTTATTTTAATGCCAGTAATGTCAGACCACAAAATGGGACTCAGATTTCACAACTTTAATAAATTTTGCGTATGCAAATGGGCGTCTTTATTTTAAAAACCTTATCATTAATGTGGGCATTTTTTTAGGTGCGTTCACCTACGATAATAGTTTGTCTTATTTTGGTTTTAAATACCTCATGACAAGTTCAATAGCCGATTCACTTTATTTTATTTTTTTAATTATCGTATTTTTCCATTCTATTTTTTTATTCCCTGTTCAACGCACTCGCACGTGTATTGACCTCAGGATAAAGAAAAAACACTTCAAATAAAACTTTTTAAATCAAAATTATTGTAATAAATTGTGTTTAAGTCCCACATAATATCATTAAAAAAACATTTTGGTCAGTTTTAACAAAATTTGTTGAAGTATACTTAAACATACAATAAATTTTATATAATAATATCCGTATCAGTTGTATTATAAATTCACTGGCTTTTAAAAGATAATGGTATGCATATAATTATAGTTTTTTATATTTTATTTTTTATTGTTTTCTTTTCTGTACAATAATTTAAGTTTCTTTCAAACAGATTTTTTATTTCTGCTTGTGACAACAGACCATATTCATTCGTTATTCAGTCTTAAGCACTACAAGTATATTTTAATACAGTTTTAAATTCTTTTTGTTTCGTTTTAATAAAAAAATAAAGACTTTATTGCGCTTGACGCATGAATCCAATGCAAACAATTACTTTGACATTAAGGATTTTTATTGTAGAAATTGTGAAAATATAAGACAGAGTAACAGAAACTATAAGCAGTTAAAGTGACTAAGTAGTTAAGCATCACAGAATAATAAAAAAGTGTTATATACAAAAGTAATCTGTTTGTTTTTTGCAGTTGCTCTTTCTGATAATAACTACATTTCAATTTTTAATTATATATCAGCCTTCACAATCAAAAGTTATATTATATATTTAAAGATAATCTTAAAAATCTGTATCAATATTGAATATCGAAAAACCTATATATTGACCTCAACAATTGTTTTATTAAACATATTTTCAATACTGATATCGAGGAAAACTATTCATGTTTTTTTAATTATTTAAAAGGCTGTAATAGTGTAAGTATCTATGAAAAAGTTTTAAACAGATAGCAGTAAGCTGCTAAAAGTTTTAATAAATACAGCAGATCAGTTTAATTAAATAAGGATTTAATTAAATAAGATTATATTAAATGACACATAAAATATCAATACAGTGATTGAAAAAAAATAAACGATATTTTTTTGGTATATTTAACAAATTTTTTTTGGAAACTCATGACCTCTTGTCAATTTTTGATTAGCTTAATAATTATATTGCTGTAGAGCTTCTACAGCATATCGGCGAGAAAATTTACAATCAAATTAGCGAATGTAATTCAACGGCTTTTCGGTCAGAGAATTTTTTAACCATTAGAATAGTTTCGTAGGGACAGAAGCTAATGGTACTCAGACAGTACAAGATTCAGGTTATACAGCGAATTCATCAAAACGATTATTGAAGATAATTAATTATTGAAGACCTTTATTGCCGAATCACTGATAAAAGGAGAGGAGTTTATTATAAAAATTATAATGCTTTGCTAATTAATAGCTAAGCTTTTTTTGTTCTCAATTTACCTCTCTTCTGATGTTAAAAATTTAATTAGTGTCTAAATCACTAAAGGTTTCGATTTTGAATTCAAGTTTTACTGAATTAGTGTCGAAATCTAAATCACTAAATCATCAAAACTTCGTATCCAAGTTCTGTCAAGTTCTTTCGAGTTATCAAAAATGTGTGAAAATCCTAATTGCACTTCCTTGATTGTTTTATTAGAACAGTTGAGTTGTGAGCGTTGGAGGACGCTTTTGAAAAATTATGATGTAGCTTTACCTTTACTAATTAATTTTTACTTAAATATAACAGAGTTTATATATTTCAGAACGAAAAATTAAATAACATTTTAATAATAATATTTCTATTAACAATAATAAAAAAATTTTCGTATTGAGGAATGATATCAAAAAATAGTCATAACTGCCATCTAATCTAATATGAAATTCTAATGAAATGAAATTCAATAAAAAAAAAATAAAGTTATTAAGTTGAGCAAAACAATTATTATATATCGCAAAAAGTGTCATTTAAGAATTACGTGAGTAGAATATTTCACAACCCTTATCAAAACATGGCATGCCGTCAAAAAATTCCTACTCCCCTCAAAGAATTTATACTCACAAAATGATTTTAATAATGTTATTTTATAAAATATTTTATTTAAATTGAGTTAGATTACCTTTATCAGTTTGGAATCTTAATTTAAGACAGAATATCATTTTATGTTAGATGAAATATAAAAAATTAAATTCTCTGAAAATAAATTAGTGTAAACTTTAACGAAAACATACATACTATAAACTTATATCTCGCTCATTAGTTTAGCAAATCCACATTAAGTATCCTAGCTACTAGATACTAATATAACCAATGCACGAATATAAAATGCACTAAATAATTGAGGTGCAGATTAGGAAATATATGCAGAACACCAAAATGTTTATTCAATGCTTAACTTTAAAATTAATTTACAATGTTCCCAAGCTTTAAGCTTATGATTGTAAATATGAAGAAAAAAGTTATAGAGTATATTATCAGTTGGAAATAAATTATTCATACATTTGTAACATAACGTTTGAAATATCAAAATTTTCGGTACTAATTGATCACAATTCTAATATCTAGAAAAATTCTTAAATAATTATTTTCTACAAGCGGTGCAATGATTTTCATATATTTAGTTAAAAGGTCTTGTCATGCAATATTTATTTTGATTTCATCCATTTTTAGCAAACATTTAGATTCTGATAAATACTGCTAGTTATTTTAGCATTCAGTGCGAAAACAAGTGACCATTTAGATATCAAACTATATGTAATATAAAAATGTTCCCTGAACTATTTACTCTGTAGAAAATATATCATGATTTTTGCAAGATATTTTTTTCTTTAATTTTCAAATATCAATACAGTATTATCTTCTAAATATTTTTTAGTACAAAATTTTTTTTTAATAGCCGTAATTTCTTCCTTTAGAGTTATAAAAAAACAGCATTAAGTCCGATTGAAATGAATTGGCATCACTTTTTGAATATGTTAAATGCTTTCTTTTGAAACTGTTTTTTGTAGTGTTATCTACAATTTATAAATATAAAAATTGTAAATACTAAAAATTAATTAATTTAAATAAAAGAAAACAAAATTATTGCTGGGCAATGATTAGCATTTTTATCTTATATATTTAAATTAATTAATTTAGTTATGTATTTTAATTTATTTGAAAATACAACATATTTCTAGTAAACGTACACAATAGACTGATTTTTAAATTTGGCTACACTAAAGCTTGAGTATTAAAACTTTTTGCGAGTAAAGCTTTACTTTAAAGATTTTAAGAGCATTGTTATTGCTTCACATGTTATCTTTCGTAAATTATGAGTATTTTTTTGCTACTCTGAACTACAAAATTACAGCTTATAATAAAAACATTAGATTTTACTATGAGCATGCTTTGAAGAGAATTCTCTGCCCTTTTTATTTTTTAACGAAAACAGCAAAAATTTGTTAAATCAACTGAAATAATATTTTTTTAGTAATAAAATAAGCAATATAATTGTTTAACATAAGACTCAACTAAAAGACGAGTACACTAAAGTTTATATAAATACTGAAAATGACTACATGTCCTATGAACTTGTTACTAGTTACATTATAAAAAATTGTATGACATATATCGATCCCTGAAAATGACTACAGACTATAATCGAAATATAGATATAATAAAATTTATTTTTTAAAACTAATTCAAAAAATTCTGTATAAGTTAATTTGAAGAAAATATTCTAGACTTAAATAAATAAATAAATAAAAATAGATACTTGTTCTATTTCTGTCAAGTAAGAAATTCATTGCAAAGCACAGAAATACTTAAAGATCTATACTTAAATCTATAGCTCAACATCATATTTTTAGCACCCTTTTAAGTGACAAATAGTAATTTTAATATCTTTCTATTAAATTAATTCAATGATATCAATATTAAAGGACCCACCTACAAAATGTGTGAATTTTCGTCTCAGTTTTGTATTCACATCCGGTTGACACCTTACTAAGTGTTAGGCAAGTGTTTTTGAATTTCACACAGCGTGACTTGTGTTTTGATAAGACCTACAGCAAAAGGTAAACCTCCTTGAACCTTCGTAAGCACTACCAAATAAAAAGGTTTTTTAAAGATACAGGTTAAAGGTTGGTTAAATTGTTGAATTATGCCTCTTGTTGAAGTTGGTAAATATTTTATTTGTGATTGTTTTTGCTCATCTTCCTGTATCTTTTGCTTACACACAAACAACAACAACAACACCAACAAAAAAATGTAATTTAATAAGAAGAAAAATACTTCTTACTTCAACGTTCACTTCTTACTGCAAGTATTTCGGATGTCTAAACAAAAATTTTTATGGGAGCTATAAAAATCATTTGTATTGATACATAAGCCAATCAATCATTCGTAAATTTTTCAAGCAGCAAAGCATAAAAAAGCAAAAATATCAAGAAAATCTGATTGTAAAATATGATTCAGAAAAAAATTTAATAATTTAATTTTCTGCCACAAATTTCGGTTTTTATTTTCGTTTTATTTTTAACAATAAATTTTAAAGTGGCTTTAAATTGCTTTTACGTTTGAACGATATTTTTTATCATATCAACACAATTTTGTAACAGTTTGTTTGCTAATATCCATTATATTTTGGCACTCATGTATGTAATTGCTTCTGATTTTGTAATTTAAAGTTTATGCAATATATAATATAAACTTCTATCATATTGTACGATATTAGTAACTCGGCTGGAAAATTTACATAGATTTACACATTTTCCTAATAGGATATGCTCTGAAAGCAATTGCAATAACCAAGTGGTTTTATAATATTTGAGTTAAGCTTAAAACGTTAGAAGGTAATCATTTGGAGCTTATATTTTCAAGTTAGAAAAAATACTTCTTATCAATATATTTCGAAATTCTAAATATTAAGCAGCCACGTTTAAAACTATGTTACAAAACTTAAGAGCAATAACTCTTAGGTATATATTTATTTTTTTAAATTTAGTTTTTAACTATTTTAAATTTTATATACATTTTTAGGTGAATGAAAAAATATTAAACAAACTATGATTAAACTTCTTTGAAAAGCAGTCCCTATATCTCTCAGAGCTTGCAAGATGTCTCAAAATAATAAAAAGCTACCTCAAAATGACTATATACTAATGATATATACTTTAATAATGATAATTAAAGAAGTGCTGTGTTTGCGGTTGAATTGTGGAAACTTTACCTAAGTTTTCTACTTTCAAGAAATTTATTTTCGAAAATTATTCTACATCTTTTTGCTTTCTACTTAGGTACTAGAAAATGATGTATCAAATTTGATCAGAAAAATCAATTTATTTTCGAAAATTATTCTATATCTTTGTGCTTTCTACTAAGGTACTAGAAAATGATGTATCCAATCTGATCAGAAAAAAATGTTTCCCCATTCAACTGAAGACTACTCTAATATATATATATCCTTAAAATTATAGTTTTTGGCTTACCAAAATCTAGGACATCTCTATTAGCATAATACGCCTGCAGATCATTCTCAGACATGTCAATTCATTTTTGTTCGATACATATGTATCTCACTTACTCTGCTTACTTTCTGCTACTTTATTTTTTGTTGCGTGAATCAACTAGCTCGCATATGACAATGCGTTATAAATCTGATCACTATCTTCTTTTTTGTTCATAATCTCCTCGATTTCATGATTATGTCATTATAGTCCAAAAACTTTTTTAAAGTTATTTAATTAGAATAAAAACTTTCTAAAAAGTTTACACTCAAATGCGTTTACAAATGCAACTACTATCTTTCATCACCTTTTATAACCCAAATTTATCCTTAAGTTAGTTACGTTCGAGATATGGTGCTTAATTCTTAATTGAACTTTAAAAAAAATTAAATAAAATCAATTTAATAAAATCAAAAATTTTCTAAAAATCTAGTCAAAATTAAAAATAGGTGTGACTTTTGTTAGAAATGATGATTATGACTGCGTAATTGTAACTAGTAAATGCAAGTAAAATATAACATTTGGTTGATAATATTATATAAATAATATTAATAAATATATATATATAATTAGTATAAATATATAATATATATTATATTAATAAATATATTCCCGTTACATTAACGGAAATTTAAGAAATATTTATGGTTCTCGTTAGTGATTTAAATGATAATATTGAGGTAAAATTGTAAGTACATCTGATTGGAATGTGTAAAAGTTATGGAAATAAATGAATTTAATATAAATAAAATGTTAAGTGTTAATAAATAGTTTTAGTATTTATATTTCATACAGAATGAACACATATAATTTATCTGAAGAATTTTATTATAACTTCTCTACTTATATTTTCTGATGAAAAATTAAGTTTAATAATTCGTTCGTTATTACGAGCACACCCACCAGATATTGGAATGAATTTATTATATTAAAGTAATATATTCATAACTTAGACTTCCGTGAAACTTGCTTTTCATACATAGAGTCATAAAGAAATTTATATGGATTATTATACAACAACTTTTACTACATTCAACACATATTCATATCTACTCAATAATACTTGAGAGAAAAAGAATATGAATATAGAAAAAAGTTACAAACACTTTTTTTATGTAATTGAATTTATTATACTGATTTATGGCGGCAAAATATTTTATTGATACTTCTATGTTTATTAGCGTTCTTTGAAATCGACAAATCCCACAAGCATCTTAAGATATTAAAAAGAATTTAGTTTGTACATCTTTTCAAATGGATTTATGCCAATGTGGTATATGATAAATATTTACAGTATAAAAAAGTGCGTTTGATTAACAAGTAATTAAATCTAAATGCTTTTTATACAATTTTAATTTATATTAAAAGGCATTATTGTAATAGTAACAATTTTTTAATAAAACTATGTTATCCACAAAAAAGGTTTTGTTTATAAATGGTAATTAAATGTAATATGTATCACATCAAAGCGAGAAAAATTTCAGAGGGTTTTTTAATATAAAACGTGGAATGAATTGAGATATTGTATTAGGTCCGGTTTTAATACCAATCCAGAGAAAACAGTTCTATCCATATAAATATTAATATCTTACAAATATTTTATTCAAATAAATAATGTTATGCGTTTCACTTGTCTAAAAAAAAAATCTCAAATTTATTTAATATTATATATTGTTACTCATACGCCCTGACAAGTATGTGTTATTTACCCAAACAAACATAAATATTTCTTTAGTAAATTTAGAAAAAATGGTATATAAAAAACACAAAAATCTGATTTATACATATTTAAAACTATTTATATTTTTACGTTCTTAATTTGTAAAATGTTATGCTATAATAAAATAAAAAAGATTAATTTTAAAACTTTAATTAATCCAAAATAGCATTAACCAAAGACATCCTGTTTTCCTAGATATCACCACCTAACAGCTTATTCTGATAGACCACAATTTTCTTTTATTTTAAAAAATTATTTGAAACATCTTCCACAATGTTAAGTGTTATTATAACCTGGGTCTTGAGGTACCAGTTCTTAAATTTTAAGGCTTTTAACATTAATCGTTGTTATAACAAAAAACAACATAGGTCATACTAGCTAGACCTAGTATTTGCTGTATTTGCTAAAAGTTTGGAACAAATAAAGTCGGATATCTCATAAAGATAAAGACATAAAGGTTAGATCGATATAAAGCTTGAGGCATTTCTTACTCAACTCTTCCTACTTAAACTCTTTGTTAGATTGCGACGCCCGTGAAGTTCGAAACGTTTCATTTAATGTAAATTTATTATTTAAATACATTTATTCCTAATCTGTTACAACCAGTATATAAATTTTCCAACATATAATTATTTTATATAAGACTTTTATAAAAGTCTTTTACGAAGTAAATATTATAAACAGAATTTATACCCCATACTTTTACATTTCTGCTATGAGTCGTTTTCCCATACAATGTTGTACATATATTGTATATGCTGACTTATGTACATATATTTCTGTATATTTTCTATGAACACATTCAGTTTAAAATACATTTATTTTATTCATTTAAAATCTGTTGGAACAAAAAATTTCGTGAGTGTCCTTTCACGTAAAACTATTAAAAATAAATCATAAATATTCATATATTTCTCTACACTCTCAAATTTTTGTTTTTATTTTATGTATAATACAAAAAAAAAAAACTTATATGCTTTTTATGTTAACATATATAACATGGAACCAAACATATGAGAATGACTGTGAAAGTGTGCCCATTGTGTTGTGTAAGGACTATTACTTTCACAGACACCTTCCGCATGGACACAGAAATTTTTGATTCAATTAACAGAACATAAAAAACCTTTATAAGTGGCCATTAGCCTAATGCGTTGTCATGTCGCACTGCATTTATTAATTTACTTTTTTGTTTGTGTTTATTGTATAAAATATGAAAAAACTTCACATGTGTTCCATACTCTTTTAAGGTACAAAGGAAAATATTTGTAACCATCTAGCTTAAGTATTGAAACTAATATTGCTTTTATACAAAATATGTCTTCGATTTTTGTTACTTTTAAAAAATATTATTTATTAAAAAAATGTTGTTCATAAAGAGACAAATAGTGAACTAAAACAACGAAAATTATTTTTGTATTATTTTAATTAATTGAATTTTTGGCCATACAGCTATTTCGAGTATTGCCAAATACCAATAATCAGTGGTCTTGGAAATAATTCTTGTATTTAATTATTAGTAAATAATTTTTTCAAACCGCAAGTACCAGGAATCGAGCTCCTGTCCTGCCTAATTTTAAGCTCAGAGTCAGTGCTCCTTGAGGACTTGACCCAAAGCCGTACTTGACTTCTATATTCACACATTTTTCTACAGTTTTGTTAATTTACTGTGGAATTTTTATTAACAATTTCACTTGCTGTGTTTATATTAGAAGGAAGTCATAAACCAGATGTAAATTTTTTTGAATTTTTTTCAATATACTTTATTTTAAAAGACTAATTCATTATTTCAAGGCTTAAGTAAACTTTAATAACGAAAACAGTTTTTTTTATTTATTTGAATATTTCTTTTCATTATTAAAAAT
This sequence comes from Teleopsis dalmanni, assembly GCF_002237135.1. NCBI lineage: Eukaryota > Metazoa > Arthropoda > Insecta > Diptera > Diopsidae > Teleopsis > Teleopsis dalmanni. The sequence goes on from NC_051846.1 coordinate 35,259,615, forward strand.
TTATTACTGTCCTGTGATAAAAATTTTGCAGGACGCTGTAAACTTAGTTACCACATAAAGAATATAAATGCGGTAGAGAGTGATTCCTGTCGACTCTGTCATGAGGAGAAGAAAACAACAGAACATGTTCTATGCAACTACCCAGCGGTAGCAAGACGTAGACTTGACTACCTTGGAAACCGAATCTTGGTCTCAAATCATATAGGTAAAATAAAACTCGAAGCAATTACGAGACTTATAAATAGTCTAGAATTGTTTTAGTTGGGCTTTTAGACGCACAATAGATCGTTTGGGTCGGGGTGCATTCATCGCCAATTATTTAATAATAGCGATAAAAATGAATATACATACAAAAAGTTAAAAAACTATTTTTATAACAAAAGTTCACATAATTCTTAAAGTAAAAAACACATTAAAAGAAATTCTATTTAATCTTAGATTATATACGTGATGCTAATGTTAAATATAATGTAGTTTAATGTAATATATAAAAATCATTTTGTTTTCATGTTTATATATATATATACATATATAAAAGAATACTTGATGAGTAAGTATTTTATCAATTGTTTATATCATTATCAAAACTGTAAATATAAAAAATCGAAATAAAACCAGTATTTAATGCAATGAATTATGAAAAAAAATTCTTTTCCCACAACATGATATTATCAAGGACATGTTTTGCATTATCTTAAATTCAAAAACTCTTGCATGAAAATCTGTTTCATGATATATAAGTTAACCGAAGTAGCATTTCTTTAGTAAATCATTGACATAAATATGTCAATCATTTGGATTACAAACATTCCTACAGATATAAATATATTAAAACATATGAAAAAAAATTTACATAAGAAGATGTTCTATGATGAAATTTTAAGTCCTTCAGATTTATGAAATTTATAACTCAAAAATATTCTAGATATAATAAATAACATTACTTACACAGATGCTATTTACATTTATATGACAATGGCAGTATTTTTTGCTTTTTTCAATATGTCAGCTGTCAAACATAGCTTGCAACATTTGCTCAAAGTATGAAGAAATACTTTTGTTATTGAATGTAATATATGGAATTTGTTTAAGGCAATCAACATTTGTTTTTAAAAACAGTTGATTTAAAATAATAAGTCTTCCACCAATGTGTATGATTCTTTTTTATAGTTTATACTATAAATAAATAGTAATCATAAACTAAAAAAAAGTGTCATGCAACTATAATAATTAAATACGTAATATCTGAGCGCGATTATACACACTGTATAATGATTTTTCGTCTGGATATGATATATTTATACTACTATACTAAACTATTTTAGCACATTTGAGATACACGCCAAACACTTTTGCTTAAATACTATTCATTCTTGGTAACAGCTTAGTTGCAAACATTTTCAATAATTTTATTAGGCAAATAAGAATACATTGTTCAAAAATTAGTTATGCAATGAACAAATTCACTAATTTTAACCCCTCAGAATTTTTCTACGAAAACTTTTTTTACTTCCTTTAGGCATTATTACATCCAATTTCACTTGCAAAAGCACAACCCATCAGAACTGAAATATGAAAAAATTGCGCAAAAAAATAGTATATTTAACAATATTTGACTTAATCATAACCATTGTATATTTTTATTATCTTTATTTAGTTCAAGAAATGCAAATTAATTGAGTGCTCGAAGCTAAATAAGACAAAAACTTCAAAGCGAGTTTTCGAATCTTGTCAACATAAATTATGAGTTGATGGAACTTATTTGACATCTAACAAAAGATTCAGAATAAAATTTTATAATTAAGTTAGGAAAGTTTCATGAAACCACAAAATTTTGAGTTTATTAAACTTAAAAATTTAGAAATTGATGTACGAGTAATATGATGAAGTTGAAACTTCTCTGTCAGAGTAAAAACTTTGCATATCTAGTTATGCATTTTATAAATAAATTTTTAGCGAAATTTTTAATTTTAAATGAAACACAGCACTGAAATATATATTATTTTGAAATTTGAAAATATGTTGATTTACATAAAAAATTTTATTTATGCATGTATCGTATCAAAATAAAATATAACATAAAAATATTTTATTTTGAATATGTTGAAAATATGTTTCATTTTAATTAAAATATTTTGATTTTTGTGAGATTACAAATAATTTTACTTATGCATATATCCTTTAAAATAATGTACAAAAAAATCTATTTATTTAAATAGCATTTAAAAAGTTATTTCTTCTTTTTTTTTAAATAATTACTAAGTTGGGTTAAGTTTATTAAGTTTACCGTAAACCAATTTGTAGTAACTAATAGGCACCTCGAACTAAATCCAGTAGAAAACTTATGGGATAAAACGCGTTTTACGAATCAAAGTGAAAATTAAATCTGAATTTCTGAGACAAACTCTAAGTTCCCAATTTATGGATGTGAACTCTACGTAAATTTGTAATAGAAAACTTGTAGAATATAATAACTGTTTAAGAATCTAAATAGTAGTTGAATCTCTATTTCTAAAACAAACTCTAACTTCCGAATTTAAGGATATATACTTAATAAACGTTCAAAATTGTCTACTTAAATATACACTAAATGAAATCTAATCAAAATAACAAACTTTATTCAATTATTTCACTTTAATAAATATAGCAAATTTTAAAACCAAATTTAAATCAATGCAACAAAATGATTAAACTGATTATGCCCGAAGATATATCTTGCATCAGGAACTTAACCAGAATCCTGTATAGAGGGAAGTTATGTGGCAAACAGTAATTTATTTAAAAATTTTTTATTTTTATTGAATTTTAACAGTTCATTAATTTCATTAAATAAATTTAAATAATTTGATTCGTCATAACCGATATTAGAAATTTTTTATTTCTTTGAGAATTTTTTTTTTGTTCAGATGCATTCTACAAAGTGTTTTATTGTGAAATATGTCTATACCTTAAGCAAAGTAAAAAAATGATTCTTGTAACCATAAGATAAATCTGTACTTAATGCAACACTTAAGCTTGAAATTGTCTGAATTTGAGAATAGGAATTTTTATTAATTTAGAAAATTTGAACAAAAGAATTTATTTAAGTGCTCCAAACAAGTGAAATAAAAATTTTAATTGTTCTCAATTCTATTATTATTAAAAATTGTTCATAAATTTGTATTTTGAACTGTCAAATTTTGATAAGGAGTAAATTTTTCTGAAATAAAATTTAGTAAAAATTACTCTTTTGTGGAATTTTTTTATAATATCTGTAGCTTATTTTATTGTTCATAACTTAAATATTTAACCTAAATAATAACACAAAATAAATGAATGAGACGAAATTAAATAGAAAACATTATTTACACATTGAACTTTCATTCTGTTTCTTTAAGTGCTTAGCAAAACAATTATAACCAACATAATTTTAGTAAAACTAGTAAACATAGAAAGTTTGTTTTGTTAATTATTTGGGTAAAATAATACATTTATCATTTTTCTTTTTTTGTTGTGGCACATGAAACAAACCAACATATTTACCAACATAAGGGTATTCTATGTGCTAGTAAATAAATGCTATTGAATGACTCCTTTTAGAATATTATAATATCAAGAAACTCACATAATGGCACAGTATTTACCTTTTTGTCTTTTAATTAGTTTTACAACACATATGCAACATGCGTAATTAGATTGGTTTTACTCCATATAAGTGATATTTATATTAAAAATTCTTTATTGCTATCAGGGGATAACTTGCATTAATATTTAATTTTCAATTTTTGCTTTTATAGCAAAAGACTTTAGTTATGTATTTATTTTAACAAGTTTTTGTATGTATTAATATTTTATATAGCACATTTTTTTTTTTAAATTTAAACATTTAATTATAACCAACAATTTGTTTAATTATTATATTTTGTCACAAAAAAATATTGTAATTTTAAATACTTTAAGATTTTATTACAAAAATTTTAATTAAATATAAGATCGTAATTTTTAAATATTTTATTATTTAAATTTTCACGTATATATCAAATACGTCCAACAGAAACAACGAGTAGAAGAGTAGTAACTACAGTTAACAGTTTAACAGGATTATTTAAGCAAATTCCTTCACAATTTTTACAGGCTCTACTCATACATGACATGGAAACTGTTAATTAACATATTCTGTTATTGACTGTGTTGTGAGAACAGTAAAATTATACTGTTAATGCATGGAGAATATTTATGAATGAACACAAAAATCCATAAAGTAAATTATTTGTAAATGAAAGCATAGCAAATTTAATCACATAAGTACATAAATATATATAAAAATATTAATACCAAATTCAGTTATTTTATGTTCTAATTTAAGTTCTATTTTATAGGTGAGGTAATTTAGCAACTCAATAAAATCGAACAAAATCAGATCGACTAAGAGTTTATGAACTACAAAATTAAGAGATGTAAGTAAAAATAGAATTAATATAATTTGAAACTTAAGCATTTGTTTCATATTAAATAACACTGAACATATTCTACGAACTAAAACGAAATATCTATTAAATAAAAATATATATATAAAAATTGAGAACTTTGTATTTAATCTTAAATTTATTTTTTTATATAATTTAAGTTAATATATAAAAATATGAATTTTTCAAAAAAATTTTCACACATAAGTATTGAAATCAATACTAATACAACATTCTACATTAAACAAATAAAAAAAATTGTATATAATTTTTCTAATAAAAATATTCAATCAAATATAAGAATATATAAAAACATTCGAATCATACAGGTTCATTGGCCCGATAAATAAAATTTAATACTAAATTATTAATAGTTTGGCATAAAAATATTTGAAATATACCCGCATCCCCATTCTAAGCAAAACAATGTTCATTTACTTCAATGACCATTAAAAACTGTCCTTAAATCAACAAAATTAAGGGTTCAACAAAGAATTTAAGCTTATTAACAAAAACTTCATCACTACACCTAAAAATTATTTATGTGACACGACTAGACTAATTAATAATTAAAAATATCTTTTCTGTCTAATTGTTTTGTAACGTGACAACATTTTTAAAATGTTGTTTTCGAAAAGTAGTGAACTACAGCAACAAAAATTCTTTTTTGAATTATTTTAATTAATTGAATTTTTAGCTGACCATACAGCTGTTTCGAGTATTGACTAATACCCATCATCAATGGTCTTAGATAGAATTCTTGTATTTAATTATTCGTAAATAATTTTATGAGACTGCAAGTACCAGGAATCGTACTCGTGCCCTGTCAAATTTAAAGCTCAGAGTCAGCGCACCTTAACCAACTAACACAAAGCCGTACTTGACTTTTATGTTCGCACATTTTTCTGGAGTTTTGTTACTTTGCTATGAAAATTTTATTATTTATTTATTTATTAACAAAGTTATAACGTAATTACATAATACAATTAACTTTAATTTATAAAAGCTATAGCTACTTGGCCTTAAGCTTCCTAGTTTTATTCATTCATTTTTGGTTGGGAAACGGTGGTTTGTGGGGGGGAGAGGTTGTAGTGTTAATGGTTAAATTAAGGTATACGTATACTTTTTAACAAATTCACTTAGTGTGTAAAAAAAAAATTAAAAAGAAGTGATTGACCGAATTAAAATGTAAATATTTTATTAAAAACAGCAAATTAATTAATTAAATAAATATTTGTCTATATCGGATATTATCAAAATATACATTATCAATGATTTTTGAAAACAGTTTTGAAATTTCATTGCTTTCACAAAAATTTTAAATTACAAGTAACTAAACTAACTGAAATTTTGTGAAATTTAAAACTCGTAAAGTTTTAAATAAAATTTAAAGACTTAAAAATTTTAAAATGAAATCTAAAATGAATGATTATTTTTTATTTCAGCGGGAATATTTTGAGAAAGGATGTATATACATAAAAATTTGTTGTTTCTCTACAAGGATAAATATTTCTTACATTTTTTTTTCACAAAACAGAAAGTAGTTAGAACTGAGCAACAAATGAAATTCATTACTTTACTCAACTTAACAGAGCAACTTTTTAGCAATAATTTATTGCAGTCTCGGGTTTTTATTTGTTGCGCCTTGTGGTAAAATGCTCTCTAAGGAATTGTATAAAGTAAACAAACAGAGAAGTGAAACGTTAAAGATACTTTTTGGCGCAATTATAGTGAACAACATGAGTTTATTTAGAAATAATAGTGTTTTTGTGTCATTGTTAATGGTGTTTGCGTGTGTTGGTTATCATATGTACTTTATACTTGACAATCATGCATTTCAGTAATGAAATTTTTTAATTTCCTGTCACACCTTCGGAGAATTGTTGTTTTTGTTTTTTTGTACTTTCATAATAGGATGTTGCATTTACATACTTTTATCATTGAATTATTTTTTTTATTTTTTGCTCAAATAAGAATTTTTGCTTATTGTATACCATATATATAAATTGTTCGAAATAAATCCATCACTTAAGCATTCTATCATAAACGATGTAGTACACATTATGATGCTCGTTTTACAAACACAGGCACTTCGACATTTCAGATAAACCAAGCACAGTTTTTGACTTATAACAACAAACAACTTAGAAAAGATATATGTATGTACCAGCTTTTGCAGACGTTATCAATTTTGCTTCACTTTATCTTTCCTTTTGTGTTTTGTTTTGTTAGTCTGTATACTTTGTTTTGTTAGTCTGTATTTCTTTAGTATGACAGCAAATGGTTTATTGTTTTGACCCCGTGGGCAATTAAATAAACAGGATCCTGTTCCTTGTGTTTGTTAGAAAGTTTATTGCTTTTGCCACTTGCCAGCGCAGCAGTTTGCATTCATAAATCCTTTTTTATCATTACGCCTTGATTACGTTCGGGAAAACAGAGTTTTCTTCTATTTACCTTAGGTTAGCGAATAATTACAAAGCAATAAAACGACAAATTTAAACTTTGACTCAGACACATTTTGTTGGTTAGTGTAGGTAACAAAAAAACCTAAAAGAAAATAAGCGAACCTTTATCAAAATTAAAAAATTTAACTTCATTAAAAAAATAAATTTCTAAACATTTTTTTAAAATATGCTTCAAATTCTTTACATTTTTGTATAAAAATTTTTTATGAACAAGATATTAATTTACAAAAATATTTTAATGGATTACCACCATATTTCGGGCCATTAAAAGACAATTATAGATAATTATTGCTTTAAGCAATTGTGATGGTTCTTTGAAAAATCGATTATAACTGCACTGAATAAGTTTTAAAGTATTTAAGTAGTATTTTTTTTAATGAGACCCTATGCTCCATTAGGAGAGCAGGACAGCAGTAACTAAGTAAATAAGTAATTTTTTCTTTTAATATATTATGCGGAAATTTAACATATTACCAACACTTTGAAATAAAAAAAAGGTTTATTAAAAAAACATTCTGAAAATCGCTATTAACATTAAATTTAAAAAATTATACTCTGAATGTTTTTATAGCACAATTAATTATATTTGTTATATTATATTACATATATATTTATTGTATTATATTTATTAAAAAAACATTCTGAAAATTGCTATTAACATTTTGTTTGAAAAATTATGCTCTAAATTTTTTCATAACACAATAAATTATTAGAATTGTGAAAGAGAAGATAACCACCATATTACTTATTACTTATTGGAAATGTCTTGAATTGGGATTAAAAAGTCCTAATGAGTTCCGATGAATTGATATAACATATTGTCCTTATCTAAAAATCAAAATGCTTCAATATATTGCCAATTTAATTTATTTTTCTCTTGAGAAATAAATAAAAAAAAAAAATTCAGTAATTAGCTCCGATCAAATTATAATTGTAAGGAAATGTTGAGTAATAAAAAGATAATTCTTTGAAAAGAAATATTCAAACGATTTTATGTACATTATTAATACATGAACAAAAATAGAAAAACATTTTCACAGCAAATAGACAAAACTCCAGAAAAATATGCGAACATAAAAGTCAAGCACGGCTTTGTGTCAGTTGGTAAAGGTGCACTGATTCTAAGCTTTAAATTTGACAGGGAACGAGTTCGATACCTGGTACTTGCGGTCCCAAAAAATTATTTACGAATAATTAAATACAAAAAGTATTTCCAAGACCACTGATGATGGGTATTTGACAATGCTCGAAACAGCTGTATGTTAAATTTAAATAATTAAAATAATATAAAAAAGAATTTTTATTGTTGTAATTCACTACTTTTCGAAAAAAAAATCTATATGAAAATCACTTCTTTGTATAAATAGTTGAAAATTTGCCAAAAAAATTAATTTTGAACTAAAACAATAATATCATATCAATAATATAATTTTAAGTACAAAAATGAGTTAAATATAAAATAAAAGGTCATTTAATTGGCTTAAATGACATTTAAAATTGGTACAAAATTTAAACTGTTTGCACATGGGTCAATTTTTTATACACGGAATGGTTTTTGACCCTATCGTCCACTATTTCGCGCTATTTTTTAAATCCTTGTCTCAGCAACGCATTTCTAAATGTTTTTGCTGGAAGATACAGACCCATGGGGCTTTGAGAATTTGCATATTAAACTCTGTAAATGATAGAGACTTAAAGTCTTTTGCGTTATAAAGATATTAAATTGAACTTATGGTAAATAATATAAGTAATCAAAATTTTCAGTATTAAATTAAGGATTGATTAATTAAAAAAAAATTTTTTCAAGGTGTATACCGAAAATTTTAAATTTTTGATTAAGATGCGTTATGAAATTTTATTAAAAACTAAAATTTTCAATTTATGGTTTCGACTATGGAAATAATTTTATGTCTGAATCTTTTTCAATGCCTAAGATATGAACATTTAAAAAATCGTCTAAAATACAAATTCTTAAATTCGCATGGATATTTAATAGGAAAAAAATTTAAATATTTTTTTCATTGATAGAGACATTCCTATTTTTTATCTTTACATGCAGACAAATTCAGGTCTTAATTTTTTCTTAGCCTGAGATATGACTACTGAAGCAATAGTCTAGGATACAAATTCTTAAAACCCCATGAGTCCGTATCACTAGGAAAAAATTTAAAAACTTTTTCCCGCAACACAGGAATGTATATTCAAAAAAAGATCATGTAGATATATATATATATATATTTAAAAAAACCGTAAAGCATGTAATAATGTTTTTTCACGGCTTATGAATTTTTTTATTTCTTTCTAATAATAGTTTCCCACATTTATGTTTTATAAGTTAGAAACATTTTGTATAATAAGACCAAAAATGCTCTTAAATCATAAATCTTAAATCAATATTTTAAAAAACCTCGAAATTTTCTTAAACTTAAATATTTCAAATTCTTTGTTAAAATTTTAAACAACTTTTAAAAATTATTAATAATTAAAATTCATTAAGCTGTTTTAATATCTTCCTATAAAAGATAATTTAATTAAAATTTTAATTATCATGATTATGATGAAGACAGAAAACAGAATAGGTAGCAACCTATCCTCTCACAAAATTATGCACGTTGCTCAAACTAAAACATATTAACTAGATAATTAGCATGAAGGAATTGCTTCCTCAGCTAGAAGTTAATATAGATACCAAGGACGATGATGTGTCTGGGAAAAGAAAAAGATACAAAGTAACAAAAATAAACAACACTGAAGTACTTAATTCAAACTACAACAACACAAGCAATTCTTGTGTAAGAAAAGCTGCTTAAGTTAATTTAAACATAAATAAACAAAAATTTTCTGGTTGTTTAAGAAGAGTACATAAATAAGCTAATGTGTAAGGAAAAATAGTTAAAATTAATAAAAATTATAACAGAACGTTTTAATAAAGTACTAATAATTTTTTATCACAGATTTACTTTAGTACTTCTAGCAGCTTAAGTTTTAATTAAAAACTTTAAAATAAAAATTCTAATTACTACATAATATGTTACAAAAACTTTTTTTATTAAACTTTTAGAAATGAAGTATTTCTCAACAATTTTTTATTTTTACTGTCACTTCTGTTTATTTTTTCAAACTTTAGGAAACCATTAAATAAGCTATTTCTCTCCCCAAAGTACTCAACAAACAATAATATAATAATCAAAAAATATAAAAACTTTCTCAAACATTCAGTAAAGTTTTTGGTTTGCACACCTGTTAATTTTATTCTTATAAATAACTATTAGGAAAATTAGTCATTTATGTACAAGGATAAAAAGCTTATAGTGTAATTAAACTAAATGGAAGTAAAATACAAGCTTTAATATAACGACTTACCTTGAAATACTCTTTTAGTTAATAATTATGCTTTTTAAGGTCAATTGTAATAAATTAAAAGTTTTACACATAAATTATATATTACTACTGAACGTACACACCTACCAACAGAATAATTTGGAAATATACATATTTATACATATTTGAAATATTCAATATTTAAATATTTGAATGATAATATGGATCAATTTTATAATATATACTTCTGTGTCACCTAAATGAAATATGTTTGAATTTTAAGTATTACTTAATTGTTCAATATCAAAGTCCTTTGGGTTATTTAATAGAATTGATTTTTTATGTCCATTAATATAAAGTTGAAATAAAAAAATTATATTTTTATTGTTACCAACTTGAAGGTTATACACCAACTAAATTCCCTATCTTTCCGAAGAAACGGTCCAGAAAGCTAAATTTAAGCCACTAACATACCTTCAATTTTGGAATTTTTTTTTTGATCTAAGATCATGGTGGTAAGCCCAAGTTTTAGAGACGAAAGGAACAACGCACTTAATTGTTTTCTTAACGTCTACAATGCAACAAAAATTGCTAATAAAACCGTAATCGATAGCGGTTACGTTGCAATTTCAACTAGCACTCCAATTATTAGGCGCGCATTGAGCCTTTTACAGCTAACTGTACCTAATACAACAATCCTTAAGTTTCTCCTAAATCTCTCTCAGTTAATTGGCGTTCTTTTAAAAGCAAATTTTATATTTTTAAGACGATTTTTCATTTTGATTCAATTTCTTCAAGATTTGTGCACATACGAGTACATTTATATAAATCAATTTACTTACAAATCTTTGTTTCTGAAGGCGGAGTTTTATTTTACAAATTTAATATGTCCGTAAGTTTAATTGTCGTTAAGTCTTACATAAAATTTAATTAATTTTGAAATTCATTAACATGTCAATTTGAAATAATTTGTATATACCTCACAGGTCGAAATCAAATTAAAAGCAATATATTTACAAAAAAAAAGGAATTTTAAATACAGTACATTCATGACTTTCCGTGAATTGTAATATGGTTAATGCATTAAGCATTTTACAAATCCTAACTGGAATTATTAATTCATACGTTAACCTTCATGATATCTGAAATCAAGAAAGACAAAAACATACTATATTAATATAATAGTTGTTTTAACACTAGTGAATTACAACAACAAACTTTTTGTTTTCAACTATTTCAGTTTAATGGTAAACATACAGCCATACAACCTCCTAGTATTGAAAAATCCCCATCACGAGCGTGGTTAAATAAAAATTTTTTGAAATATTACGGAAGGTATTGATGAATAAACAACTGACTCAAAGCGGCACTTGAATCCTACATACATATTAAAATGAGTTTATAAAATAACAACTTGATAATCGTTATTCAATTAAATGATATGTGCTGAAATTCAATTTGAATAAATTTCACTTTAAAATCATAATGCTCAAGCTCAAAAATGTTATACTACTTTAATGTTAACATTAACATCATGCTTAAGAGGATGTTAAAATAAAAAAAAGATAAAGTCATAACCACACTTTTGAAATTAACTTGCGAAAAGTGAATTCAAATTCATAGAGCAATACAATTTTCTTCTTTTTATAAAGAAAGAAAAATTACTAATGCTACATACATATTTATCACTGAATATTGTAATTAAGTAAAGACACATATTTAAAATAACAAAATCTTCCACACACCCAATAATCAACAAAAATTTGGTTAATTTAATTGAGCTACTAATATACCTTCTGCTCAAAAAGTACTTGGATTTTGTAAATAAAACACACAAATTTAAATTTTATTACAAATTTATTTTGTCTCCTTCAAAATATGCTCCTTCTGAAGCGGTACACATATGCCAACCCTTAACCCAATCTTCCATACACTTTTCGTAGGACCGTGCAGGTATGACTTTTAGTTCCTTCGACGAATTCTCTTTCACCGATTCAATCGACTCAAAACACTTACCACGAAGGGGCAATTTAAGTTTCGAGAACGGAAAACCGTCGAACGGCGCCAGATCTGGCAAATATGGTGCCTAAGCGATGACAGTGATGCCGTGTTTGGTCAAAAAATCGCGTACAACAAGAATTTTCCATAGTAAAAATCGCTATATGCACTTGAGGTAGTCTCACATTAACAACTGCTGTAAACAAACTAATTGACAGATGACGCACAAATTTATACCATATATCAAGAAAAAGTGTACCAACATAACAAAAAAAAATTTTTGAAAATGGTTTATTACTTAAGGAGTAGTTAACAAACAACAAATTCCGGATACTTTTTGAGCAGAAGGTATTAGTATCGAAGTACATAACATATTTATTTGTGTAATAAACTAAACACTAGTTATAAAGTTCCCTTGTTAAAGTAAGAAAAACCTGTTAATGTATAAAAATATACTGCATTGCATATTAAAATATAAATTACTACACAAATTTAACATAGGATTGAATAAAAATAGTAAACGTATGCATTGTGTCTACAACTTTGCAAGGTATTCCTTTTACTGAAGAATTTATTGCTACAGAGGAGTTTAAGAGAAAAGATAATAACACAACTGTCAGAGAGAAACGGTAATATATATTTAACATATATACAACATATATTGCACTCAACTAACCAAGTTAAAACTCATTATGCATAACTTCACAGCGGGTAAAGTTTACGCCATGGTCTACATTTTTCATCAACTGCAATAATTTTTGGACTAATATATGGTAGGATGTACTGTGAAAAAGAAAAATGCATACTTTAGCTACGCTGTTATTTTACACAGGAGAAATTATTAGTTTAAAAACAAAAGCTTTTAGTGTACAAAGTAAGCATATAAATTATAATTTAACTAATTAAGATTTTCTAACCATTGGATTCTGATAACCTAAATTATTTGTGGTATATAAACACAAAAATAAAAACTTAAATATGTAAAGAATACACTCAAATAAGCTGATTGTTTATTGTTTAGTTGTATACCATATTACCTTCATTTATTCTAGTTAATTTAATATATAAGAATTGTTTTTTATATAACAAACCCAAAATTCATTTTTTAAATATATACATTCTACTTCGTGCATTAAAGTTTAAATAAAGTTAATATGTCAAATAAAGTTTCTGACATAATAAAACAGAAATAAACATTAAAACAGTACTCAAATAACTATAAGTTTTGAATATAATTATACAATTAAAAATTCAAACCAATTCCAAACCAACGAATTCCCCTGTATAATTAAAAGTTGGTTATATTGAAACAAACAAAATGAACATCAACATATGATGTATTTTCTCTAAAAAATATTATTAAAGCAGTCTAATTTTTTTAAATTTAAAATTCTGTTCCAATAAATTCTATAACTTTAAAAAATAATAAAAGCATTCGAATAAAAGTAAAAAAAAGTTTTATATAACATAATGTGTGAGAAATATATGTATTTATAGATATTACTTTAACTGTATTTATTACAATATAAGACAGAAATCCACAGTACAATACTTATAATAAGCCACAAGTAAACTATATAATATAAATAATATAAAATAATAAAAAATTTTTATGTCACATGACAAAAAAAACATTGAAATAGAAAGTGATTGCAGTGTATTACTACTGCTAACTTCCTAAATTGATGAAAGATAATAGAACTTTCCTTAATCTAAGTTTGTTGTTAGCTGCTAAAAGATTTGACTCTTTGTCATCTATTTTTTTTGGATATTAACCCTCAAATAACCGACAGGTTTCGACGAAGAAACCCATCCGCATAATTACTATGAGATTGAAATCGCATACTTATTATTATTACTATTTCCTTGGTGTATTTACAATATATTAATTATTATTATTACTATGTAGTTATTTATTATTCTTTGGGTGACGACACCATTCTTACTAAGAGCATAGGGCGAAATAGCATATGAACCACCCATTTTCTATTCTTGAATTCATTTCTAGCTTTTTGTTAAGCTACAGTTCATAACAGGCTTATAAAGGCCCAGAAGAAAAACACATCAACATTAAATTAAGTTCACTGCTTTGACTAGTCTATGCATCATCCAAGTTACTACTAGAATCTCCAATTTACTGTATCAGTAGATGATAAAATTCATATCTTTTTATAGCACTTAAATCTGGAGAAACCCAATGCCATCAAATACTAAATAACTACTAAGGTTACAATTAAAAATCTTGGAAATTATGACAAGTACATCGTGTCTTAAAAAAAATGTGAAACCGGATATTACCGTAGTTTATAAAAATATGTAAGTTATTTAAAAATTGAAAACTTTGTATTAGGAAATATATAACTAGAATGCCAAGATTAAAATAATTATGTAGAATAGATTAATACAGGATTTTCTTTCTATCCATGATATCGATCAATGTCACTCTAGACATAAATAAATTTTTTCAGCTGTGTCGAACCCAACTCTGCCTCATTGGATTGTGTGAGCAATCCCGGAACCATAATCACTTGACAGTGTTTTTATTTTATTTAAAATAATCTCGGGAATAATTTATTTTCGCAGAATAGTAGTGTGTATTTGTCTTTTGATATTTATATGGAATCAGTTTTATACACAGTAATATAAAATGTACACAGTACCACGATACACACCGAGCTACAGTATGTAGGCTAGGTAAGCACACCTTATTAAAGTCATTAAATGTAAAATTTCATGCAAAACAAAAATCAACAAATTTGACCAAATGTACAACCCTGTATAACTTGAATTCATACTTTAAATGCCATCGGAAGCATATCGTTAAAAAGAACTTGTCTTTATAAGTCTACATATAATTCCTTTATAAATTATAAATGTTAAATAAATATCACTAGGAATCCATCTGAAATCTATGAAGTCCCATATAAATGTACGATTTATACTGTCAACTGCTTTTTAAAGTCAATGATCATTGCTAAAACAAGATAATTGAATTTATAACTTCATTAGAAAGCTAATCTGTAATATTGATAGGATGACGCAGAATCGATTTTTTTGATATTTTTTCACTACAAAAATTTTTGTTACTATAAAAACTTAATTCATTAATTACATGAATTTTCTATGAAAATTTCTTATCGCAGTCAACATTTTTTCTCTTTGAAGGGTTAAACTACATATGAATTGAATCAGTAATCGATTTGTATAATGTCATATGTGTATACAAATTAGTATTTACATAATCAAACACATATAAATATAATACACAATAAGTATGTAACGAAAGTTCTTTTGTAAACCATCAGATATATAAACAATTATTAAAACCACATGTTCTATCGTATTCATGTATGTAACTAAGTAAGTAGCTTCGGATATACCTAATTATCTATCCATTTGAAAGTGTCAACACATGATTAATTATTTACTTTAGTATGTTCGAAGTCACAGTATTCATTATTATATTAAACTATGTTTCTTACTTGCTTTCATAGTTAAAATGCTACTTATTTATAAACTTTAAATATTCAGAAATTTCACATGCGGATGTGTATAAAATGCCTTTTTGTAGCTTTATACAGATACAGATGGCTTGATATGTATAGTAAGTAATTAAATTAATTTGTTGTTAATCAGATAAAAATCAATTAAATATTACTGATGAAAATGAAAGCTCATAACTATTAATACAGTAGTTTCCAGCAACTAAGAATGCCTTAAAAGTTACTAATTGTTTCAAATATGATAATTCAAATATATGTAATATAACGTCCAAGAAGCATATCAAAAAAAAAGTTTTTAATGATAGATTTATTTTTATTTTTGTGACTAGTGTCCTAAACTCGTCCAACATCCAGTACTGCGACCAAGAGTCCTATTATACCTATTGATAGATTCATACCTTGTAATCACTTTGCTATACCACTGCGAACTTTTTTTGAATAATTTACTATCATTAATGAAGTAATATTAAACTATTAAAATAAGTAAGTTTATTACTATAAGAATAATATAAAATTATTCAGATTAACCTAAGAAAATAAATATCAAAATATTATAGAAAACTAAATAAACTCACTTATAAATACATATAATAAATGCAACTAGTATATGTACATTATTATTGTGTATTAGATACAAAATGCATATTAAAATCATGATTAAAAACATAATAAAACTTAAATGTATAAATATTATACGTAAAATATAATTTATGCAAAACAATATAAATAATCGAAATACATGACTAACCTCCTTCAATATGTTTTTAATGAACTATTTTCCTGCATTTAATAAATTCATTTGAATTATTATAATATGAAAACAATAATTCTTAAATTCAGTGTTAATTTCATTTTAAATTGTTGTAACTTTCTGATGTATTTCAAAGTTTCTCAGATTTACAAGAAAATTTACATTGAACTTAGTAAGTTTATCAAAACAAATTTGCCAATACAAAAAACATATTCTTAAAGGTTCATTATACGGCATGAAGGCATTTTGTCTGCTTTTCCATATTAACGTACGCTCCTGGCTAAGTGTTACGGAAGTATTCTTAAATTTAGCACTTCGTGACTTGAGTTTTGACATGAATTATAACAAATCCGACAGGTAAAGCTCCCTTAACCTACGTAAGTATTATTGGGATGAAGGTTTTATTGCCGAGTGAAGTCAACGGTTTATTAAATTGTTAAACTCTGCTATTTGTTATCTTGTGTGCATAATTTATTTATTTTTATGTCATTTTTGAAAACACCATCAAATATGATGTCAAGAAAATAACTCAGGGTTCTCCAATGAACATTTAAAACATATTTAAATACACGAAAAATGTCCAATTTTAACCTTTAAGATTTTGTTCGAGCTTTTATATTTGAGATTTTATAGAAACTTTAAGAAGACTGAAAGTCATATAATGGAAAAGATTTTTCAAATTTGCAAAATTTAGAATAACGCTTATAGAAAATTTTTATTCCTATAATTGTTATTATACTCTTTAAAATAGATAAAAATAAAATAAAAATAGATTGACATTTTAAATATTATAGTTATTTCTTTTTTAACAATGCTTATTATTAAACTGGTATATAAATTTATTAATGTCATTAATTTAATTAATAAAAGCAATTTTAGTTTTAAGGAATTTAGAATTATTCATATTATTAATTTAATTAGTTCATTTAAATTAAATATACGAAGGCATTGAACCAAACATAGTGTTAATTAAGAAATATAACAACAATAAGAGAAAAATATGGAATCACTATACACAATCACTTAATTTATTATTAAAAATATTTAATACGTAATCAATTACGACATAGTTTCTTTATGTTAGTTAACAAGTCATGACAATTCTTCATTATTAAAAAGGCACCAAATGCATTGCTCAATACAATATTACGAAGATTACTTGATAAGTCATATGTTTTAAATAGAAATAGTTACATTTTTGCTTAATTATACATTTATTTTGCTCCATATACTCGTTAGCTTTACATACTTGATAAAACAATAACCCAATTTTTTTTAATCTTTTTCGTGGTCCTTACAATATTTATTAGTAGCAGGGATTTAATCCACTTACGATTGAAAAAATTTTCCAGCAAACTTTATAACTGTTTCGAATCAGATAAATATAAATACCAGACGATACCGAATAGGGTGAATATGGTGGATACGAATCAAATAAATACAAATACCAGACGATACCGAATTGGGTGAATACGGTGGATGTGGGAGCACCTCATAACATGAACTGATTACATTCGTTGACGCAACTATTTATGAAAAGCTTGTGCAATATTGTGGTGAAACGAAATTATTGCCTCTTGTAACAATATTACACTCACATATCCGAGGTAATCAACTACAATTCTGCTATAGGTATATATCCCACAAAACAAAAGATACAACCCATTCCGCTATTCTTTTCTTTTTTCCGTATAAAGTGATACTATAGATATATATCAGTGACGATTGCTCTAAGGTGCGGAGATGTGCGGTGAACACCCTAACATAATTTCCAAAATGTCAAATAACATTGAAATATAAATTTATTAAGTATCTTCACATCAAGAATTATTATTATTTATTACATTTCTATATATATTTTTTTAAAGTTTTAGCAAAAACAATTAAATATAATTGTCTATGAAAACTCAATCAATTTGCTTCTGTTAGCTGCTATACTTGTTAGTTGTGCTCATATATTTGCAGTTCAAATCACAGAACATTTCTATTTTATTTCGTCTCTCCCCTTTGTGTGCAAAGAAGTTGGCAGCACATTTATACGTTGCATATGAACAAAATAATGTGCGTGTGCTCCCATTCGTAATATCAGAGATAGAGATTTATATAGTGGGAATTGTATGAGAGTAAATTTTTGTTGTATTCGAATATCAACTGCATGCATACGAATCCAACATAATGATTTGCCAAAGTGGTTGCGTGAGCGGCTGAAGTTTGCAGCTCATCTCAGCATACATTTCTATCACATTTCGTCTCTCCCCTTTTAATAGTAGCACCCACGAATTTCTGTTCTTACTGTGCGGAGTACTTGTGCGCACAATTGTACGTTGCAAGTGGGTTTGATTTTGTTTGATCACTGGATAAACATGTATGGTTCTGAGTTAAAACTCTTTTGTTTGAAAAAAGTTGGTTTGATGTTACAAGTATATGAAAAGTTTTGTTTCTTCCATATTGATATAATATTAAATTTATATATAAATTATTAATTTAATTTGTTTAATATGTTCTTTTGTTAATGAATTGTTAATATAATATTGCGACTATATTATTGCCTTATATAATATAGTTATTATTAATAAAAGATCTCATATATTTTAATATAATTGGTACATGTAAAAACAACATTAAAGAAGGGCCGCACACCCTTCCAGATAGGGCACGCGTCGTCACTGTTATATTATATATATAAA
>NC_051846.1:35278884-35289105 GCF_002237135.1 Teleopsis dalmanni
TTCAGGGAACATTTTTATATTACATATAGTTTGATAACTAAAAGGTAACTTGTTTCCGCACTGAATGCTGAAATCTCTAGCAGTAATTATCAGGACCTAAATGTTTGCTAAAAATGAATGAAATTAAAATAAATACTGCTCGACAAGACCTTTTAACTAAATATATGAAAGTCATTACACCGCTTGTAGAAAATAAATACTTAAGAATTTTTCTAGATATTAGGATTGTGATCAATTAGTACCGATAATTTTAATATTGCAAGCGTTATGTTACACATGTACGAATAATTTATTTTCAACTGTCTTCACTCTGATATTCGGACTAATATACTCTATAATTTTTTTCTCCATATTTACAATCATAAGCTTAAAGCTTGAGAATATTGTTAATTTTAAGGTGAAGCTCGAGCAATGAAGTTGAGCATTGTAATAAAAATTTTGGAGTTCTCCATATATTTCTTAATCTGCACCTTGATTATTTAGTGCTTTTTATATTCGTGCATTCGTTACACTGTAGATAATATATATATTAGTATCTAGTAGCAAGGATACTTAATGTGTATTTGCCAAACTAATGAGCGAGACATAAGTTTATGTATGTTTTCGTAAAACCTTACATTAAATTATTTTCAGACAATTTAATTTTTTATATTTCATCTAAAATAAAATGATATTCTGCCTTAAATTAAGATTCCAAACTGATAAAGGTAATCTAACTCAATTTAAATAAAATATTTTATAAAATAACATTATTAAAATCATTTTGTGAGTATAAATTCTTTGAGGGGAGTAGGAATTTTTTGACGGCATGCCATGTTTTGATAAGGGTTGTGAAATATTCTACTCACGTAATTCTTAAATGACACTTTTTGCGATATATAATAATTGTTTTGCTCAACTTAATAACTTTATTTTTTTTTTATTGAATTTCATTTCATTAGAATTTCATATTAGATTAGATGGCAGTTATGACTATTTTTTGATATCATTCCTCAATACGAAAATTTTTTTATTATTGTTAATAGAAATATTATTATTAAAATGTTATTTAATTTTTCGTTCTGAAATATATAAACTCTGTTATATTTAAGTAAAAATTAATTAGTAAAGGTAAAGCTACATCATAATTTTTCAAAAGCGTCCTCCAACGCTCACAACTCAACTGTTCTAATAAAACAATCAAGGAAGTGCAATTAGGATTTTCACACATTTTTGATAACTCGAAAGAACTTGACAGAACTTGGATACGAAGTTTTGATGATTTAGTGATTTAGATTTCGACACTAATTCAGTAAAACTTGAATTCAAAATCGAAACCTTTAGTGATTTAGACACTAATTAAATTTTTAACATCAGAAGAGAGGTAAATTGAGAACAAAAAAAGCTTAGCTATTAATTAGCAAAGCATTATAATTTTTATAATAAACTCCTCTCCTTTTATCAGTGATTCGGCAATAAAGGTCTTCAATAATTAATTATCTTCAATAATCGTTTTGATGAATTCGCTGTATAACCTGAATCTTGTACTGTCTGAGTACCATTAGCTTCTGTCCCTACGAAACTATTCTAATGGTTAAAAAATTCTCTGACCGAAAAGCCGTTGAATTACATTCGCTAATTTGATTGTAAATTTTCTCGCCGATATGCTGTAGAAGCTCTACAGCAATATAATTATTAAGCTAATCAAAAATTGACAAGAGGTCATGAGTTTCCAAAAAAAATTTGTTAAATATACCAAAAAAATATCGTTTATTTTTTTTCAATCACTGTATTGATATTTTATGTGTCATTTAATATAATCTTATTTAATTAAATCCTTATTTAATTAAACTGATCTGCTGTATTTATTAAAACTTTTAGCAGCTTACTGCTATCTGTTTAAAACTTTTTCATAGATACTTACACTATTACAGCCTTTTAAATAATTAAAAAAACATGAATAGTTTTCCTCGATATCAGTATTGAAAATATGTTTAATAAAACAATTGTTGAGGTCAATATATAGGTTTTTCGATATTCAATATTGATACAGATTTTTAAGATTATCTTTAAATATATAATATAACTTTTGATTGTGAAGGCTGATATATAATTAAAAATTGAAATGTAGTTATTATCAGAAAGAGCAACTGCAAAAAACAAACAGATTACTTTTGTATATAACACTTTTTTATTATTCTGTGATGCTTAACTACTTAGTCACTTTAACTGCTTATAGTTTCTGTTACTCTGTCTTATATTTTCACAATTTCTACAATAAAAATCCTTAATGTCAAAGTAATTGTTTGCATTGGATTCATGCGTCAAGCGCAATAAAGTCTTTATTTTTTTATTAAAACGAAACAAAAAGAATTTAAAACTGTATTAAAATATACTTGTAGTGCTTAAGACTGAATAACGAATGAATATGGTCTGTTGTCACAAGCAGAAATAAAAAATCTGTTTGAAAGAAACTTAAATTATTGTACAGAAAAGAAAACAATAAAAAATAAAATATAAAAAACTATAATTATATGCATACCATTATCTTTTAAAAGCCAGTGAATTTATAATACAACTGATACGGATATTATTATATAAAATTTATTGTATGTTTAAGTATACTTCAACAAATTTTGTTAAAACTGACCAAAATGTTTTTTTAATGATATTATGTGGGACTTAAACACAATTTATTACAATAATTTTGATTTAAAAAGTTTTATTTGAAGTGTTTTTTCTTTATCCTGAGGTCAATACACGTGCGAGTGCGTTGAACAGGGAATAAAAAAATAGAATGGAAAAATACGATAATTAAAAAAATAAAATAAAGTGAATCGGCTATTGAACTTGTCATGAGGTATTTAAAACCAAAATAAGACAAACTATTATCGTAGGTGAACGCACCTAAAAAAATGCCCACATTAATGATAAGGTTTTTAAAATAAAGACGCCCATTTGCATACGCAAAATTTATTAAAGTTGTGAAATCTGAGTCCCATTTTGTGGTCTGACATTACTGGCATTAAAATAAAATTATTTGTGCTTTGATGTGAATGGCAGACCCACTCATATATTTCCCCACGTCAGTACAGAGTATCACCTTACAAAACGTTTGGATATGGCATTGTTAGTAACAAATGTGAACGGACTTACAGCATGACAGTTTCTAATGATAAATGCTTTTAAGTTCGCGACTGTTATTATGATAAAAGAAGGCAGACTTTCGTGAGATTTAATTTACGCTTTTAATTTAGAACTTATACAGTAGGCACTTGAAGTTGAAATTTTAGAATTTTAACAAAGAAAAGCATTTTCTTGAATAAGATGTTGCGTGGTGTTTTAATGTACAAAGGTACACGTACAACGGTGCGTATGAGTGACAAAACTGTGTGCTTCAAAAATGATTGAAGTCGTTTTGCAGACTAAAGTAATTGTTTTCATAAAGTTATGTTCATACGATTTCGTTGTTAAAAAGTTCATAGAATTGTTGTGAATATCAGACAGTTTTGTTGTGCAATTGTGTGTTTATTAATATAAAAATAAAATATCAAATTATGTTTTTGGACGGTTACTTTTTACACATGATTTATATTAACAAAATTACTTTTAAATAGTTTGTATGTTCCATTAAATATTAAATATATTTTTATGTATTTAAATATATGTTCCGTAACCTTTAAAATGAATAGGTACAAAAGTTTAAAAATTTTATACACAATATAAACATATAAGCTATTTAAAATTGCTGTCATGGTATTTCATTTTTTTTTTCTATTTATGATAAATATCTCAATATTGCCTTCATATTTGCGCATTTCTATTTGCTTTATAATAAATGGTATAGAAGTTTTTTTTTATCACATATTAAACCACATATATCACCATCATCTATTGCTAAGATTATCCATAATCTGTCATTGTCAAGAATTTTTATTTATAAAATAAAATCGCATCTTTTATTGTGTATTATATTTTTAAACATAAAATCAGAATCTATTTTATTGGCACACACTTTCAGCCTCTTTGTTAGAAGATTTTTTTTGAGTTTTGTACATGTTTTCAGACAAAAATATTCTATAAAAAGCACGCATATTTAAATTTTAAAGCAAAGTGATAAATGTCCTTGTCTAAAGTGTCACATGAGACATTATCGATTTCATCGCAACCGAAAAGACCATGTTTTTCAGCGATTTTCTTCTTTGCCTTTTTTGAACTGAAACTGACAAATCGTAATTGACTTAAGGATAAGATTAAAATTTATTTATTTTATATCTTCCAAGTTCATCGTGACTTTTAAATATTTAGTTACATATTTATATATAAATATATATTATTAATTACTTAAACTTATGCTTGAGATTCGAATGAAACTCAAGTTTATTGAATGAATTTATATTTATTTAGTCAAGTCAAGAGTCAAAGTGAAAAGGAAGAATTTTTCAAAGCAAACTATTTTTTTTAGCTTAACTTCAGAAAATTGTTTTTTAATGGAAGAATATTAGGTTTTCTTAAATCTCGTTTCATTTTATTGTATAAAAATATATAATGCATGGCTTAAATTTAAATAATAGTAATATTATTCATACTTTTTATTAGAAGTGGTAATAGTAATACTCGTTATTACTACAGCAAAGGTCAAATTCTTCTTTTTTTTATTAGGTGGTTAGATATGTAGCACTTATTCTTTGACAATAGCAAGGACCTTAACCTTCAAAAAATAAATAAACGATTTAGAACAAAATAAAATATTTTAAATCTCTTCTCATAAGTTAGTTCAATAAAAATTTACAAAAATTCTTTTATTCAACCTTGATTTAACTAGTGACATTCTTTATTAAGTGAGTCGTATTTGCTGATGACATTCTGCTTCGATTTTCGAATTCCTTTGGTAACTAAAGGACCTACGGGGTATTGCAATGTGCATTTGCATCATTCCAAAAGACAAATTTTCAATTGGTCTGACTTTCTTGTCAAGTGGTAGAAAACTTTGTGAGAAGTTGGATGTAAAAATTTTTCAAATTTATCTATTTTTATCAATATCAACATTTAGTTCGATTGATAGATTCAATAAGCAATAAATTCAAATATTTTTATGATTTTATGAAATCAAATTCTTTTTTCTGTTTGAAGAAAATATTACGAGAATATGACTATAAGGTAACTTCATAAAGATAATAGTCATAATATAGTTAGCATAATTGTAAAAATAAAAAATTATTATTAATGGCTTAGTTGTTCATGACTTGCACGTTGTATCAAATTTGTGGTGCAACATTTGTAGTATTTATAAATAGATCCAGTTTCAACAAATTAATTATTACTACAAATGGGTAGTAAACCGATCATGGTATTCGCGTCATCCTATTTTCTCTATTTTTAATAGAGAATTATTAGAGAATTTTGTTATTGTCAATTACAATAACAAAATTTTATTACTTATTTAATAATTAAATTTTCGACTTACCATACAGCTGGCAAATGCTTATCATCAGTGGTCTTTTGGAAATATTTTTTTTTATTTAATTATTCGTAAATAAGTTTATCGAGACTGCAACTACCAAGAACTGAACTCGTGCCCTGCCCTTGGAGCTGAGACTCGTTTTTAATTATCCAACTGACCCAAAGCCATACTTCAGTTCTAAGTTCTAACTTGGAGTTTTGTTAATTTACTATGAAAGTTTTACTTACAAAGTCACGTGTGTCACCTAAAATACGTTAGAAATATCTGCACCAAAAAAAAAAATTTGTTGGCTGGTGTAATTTTTAATAATTGCTTATGTACTAAAAATATATGCATATATATATTTAAATATGTTTTATATATTTCATAAGTTTATATTTTATTTTTATTACAGTTTTTATTGAATAAGTGGCTCATGCCAAAATTCTTGTATTTTCTTAGATTTGATTTTAGCATTTCAATATTTATTAATTTTATTATTATTCATTTCATTTCAAAAATATAAAAAATCGTTTTGATATATTTCAATTCAGCGATTCCATCTTGGAAATTACTATAGTAAAAACTTAAAGATCTAACTTATTTGACAAATATTTATATATGCACATTATTGCAATATTCTTATATATATATAAATTGTAAATATACTATATTACTTTCATAAAAATATGTTAATAATTTTCTTAACATTTTTGTGTAA
This sequence comes from Teleopsis dalmanni, assembly GCF_002237135.1. Taxonomy (NCBI): domain Eukaryota; kingdom Metazoa; phylum Arthropoda; class Insecta; order Diptera; family Diopsidae; genus Teleopsis; species Teleopsis dalmanni. The sequence goes on from NC_051846.1 coordinate 35,285,028, forward strand.
TTTCAGATTGGCAACTTTTTGTAAAAGTCAATATGTAAGTGATTTAAATTTACGGATATGCACTGTAAATTGTTAGTATTTTATACCCTGCAATATAGTAAAACCACTTTATATATTTTAAGTGTCAATAAAATGCAGAATATATAAACTTACAATTATTTATTATTTTTATATTTTCCAAATTGTGATTGTATTTTAAAAGAACTCTTATGGTTTTTTTCTTTGCTTGAATGCATTGATATATTTTCGTTAAAAATTATTTATGGGAGGTTTTGTACAGAAAATATTTATGTTTCTTATTTCCTTCAATTTAAACAATTTTTAAATTTTTATTTTTCCTCAATTTTAGCTTTTCCTGCATGGATGGTAGTTTTTCATTGCCGTTGCTGTTGTTGTTATTTTATAATTGTTATTGTATTGATGATTGAGTTTATGTCCAAGTATGAATATAAGTAAATTTCAGTTTCAGAAACTTTAAGTCATTTCGAATGCCTGTCTCAATAAATTAATAATAATTTACAGTTTTATTATATGTTATCAAACAATTAAGTTTTTAAATAGAGATACAGTTTCTTTAAAACTTCTTCTTACTTCTTTAGCCTCGAATTATTTCTTCGTTCTTTCGATAAATTTTTTCCTTCATTTATAATGAATACAAGGGAACAACTTTCAATTTTGAGCTATTTTTGACGCCAATGAAACTACTTCTAATAAAAAGTATAAATAATATATGGCATATATATTAATTAAATAAAATTTCGAATATTTCTCAAGATCAGTGATTATGAATATTTACGAATACTCGAAATACCATTTTATGGTTAGCCAAATTTCAATAAATTAATTAAAATTTTTGTTGTTCTGTCTTTATTATTATTCGAACACTTTTAACTTCCTAAAATTTTATTAAAATATTCTCTTTTTAAATGAATTAGATAAGTAAAATATATTTTTAGTTTTAAAATGAGTTACTTAAACTAAGAGATGGAAATGCTGTTAATAAAGCATATATTACTTTAAAATGAACTTTAGTGCTTTCACGTAAGCAATGGAGCAATCAAAGAGAAAGTCCATTAAAAAATAAAAAACTCATTTTTATGGTTGCAATTTGGGAGTTTCAGAAAATGAGTGCAATTGTGAAAACAAAAAGCTTTTAATATGAATTTAGTATTTTCCCTTCTATTTTCTGCATTTACAATGAACTGAAATTTAATTATTGCAGCTAATTTTATAGTTGATTAAAAGTTGGAATTTTGATGTTCAAAATTTCATTCTCAATGGCAAATAATTTCATTTTATTAACTTTGCAGAAAATGCTGTAAAATATGTGCATTATACTCAAAAGAGTAATAATTTAGGTTAACTTTTGCATTCAAGATAATGTTTTTGGTTACTACATTCCTGCTAATTATCACTACATTAACGAATTATTATTACTTTGTTTTCAAGGCTGGAATCATTCTTATATTATTTGCATACATTCTTGTTCGACTAATAACTTTTAATATTTTCACAAAAATGCAGTTCCAACGCTACAATAGTCGATGTAGAAGGTCACAACAGGGATGTATTTCTTAAGAAAGTATAAGCATTTAATATTGGCTTTAATAATAGTCTAATATGTGATATAATATGTAATATATGTAACATGTAATACAGTCTCCTCGAAATTAAAAGCTGAACCAGTTATTCCAACAGTAAATAAACTGAACCAAACAATGCATTTGTCATAGTGCATTGATAGGTGAAGTATCGCTTCTCAATACATATGATGATATTAGTTAATATATACTAATTAACAATTTGATTGATAGTATAGTATAGTGTATACTATATATACTATAAATAGTCTATACTATCAGTAGTATACTATAGTACAGCAGAAATAGTCTATAAAAATATGCATAAAACAATACTCTAAATCAATCCCATGAATAATCCCTGCACATCTCCTTGAATAAATCTAATAAAAATTAGTCAATAATTCATTTCAAATTTTGGGTTTTAAACAAAACTATGTTAATAGGAATTTACAATCTAAATGCATTCTCTACTTTAAATTGCCAATTCATATGTAATTGGAAATGATTGCGCAAAACACTGTTTCAAGTTGAGTTGTTGGCGATGAGACAGATTTCTGGATTGAATTTCAGTTCAACAACGTGTGTACGCCTTTTCCATGTTGAGATATAAATTTTTGTCAATGAAACGAATCAGTTCATTAACTTGCTTTACTGTTGTAAAATTTTCTCTGCAAGCTGGAAGTGCAGATGTCAATTCCCATTACACAATCTTTATGATGTAATAAACTGATTTGCAGATACAATTTTCCTCACCGCATGAACTCATTACAGCGGTAGCAAGTAAAACTTGTGTTAAAAAGTTTAAGAACTTAAGTTCAAAGTTTTTGGCTTCAGTAAAATTTAATATAAATTTTCTTTGAAAATATATTAATTGATAGGTTCGCAATTAAAATTTGTTTGCTATTTTATATTAAATGTGAATAAATATTTAAAACTAACTTTAAGTGCTTGAGTAAAATTTAAAATTCATTTTAGATGGTTCAATTTAGTATTAATAATTTATTTTATTATTATTATTGTCACCTTAAATTGTTTTAATTTATTAATATCCTCTTTATTAGTTTACTAATAATTGATTAGTTAATTAACTACTTAACTTGATACTAAGTCGCTAATAAAAAAGTTCTTGAATGTAAAATTAAAAATTTTTTTGAATTAATTTATTAACCTGTCTTTTTATAATGTTTTTTATATATTGGCTATAATATTGGCTATAATTGGCTATAAATAACGTTTAATATTTTTTATTATACTCTATACTTCGACTCTCCTTAAGAGTCATCATCCGGATTACGATCTAACATATGTTAATATTACTAAAACTATATCTACGTCATCCTCTTTATTTTATCGTCTTTACTGTACTGTTAGCTAAATAGAAATATTTAGCTAACTAACTATTAAATATTTAATATTATTTAAATATTTTAAATGTTAGCTAAATAGAAGAAAATAATCTTTTAAAATTTTTCAATAGAAATGTTTATGTTGAGTTTGTCATAAAATGTTGAGAAGTACAGAAGCCCAAAGATGACAATTGCATGTGTTACCTTAATATTATTTAACTAAATTTATGTAAAATACTAGTACATATCTATACATATTATGGACATAACACATAACTTAATTTATCTGCATTATACTTACTATCGACCACTGTTTTGGTTGTAGTCCAAGAAAAACTGCGGGTATTGTTCCTGTTGAAAATGGTGATCAGCTCTTGGTCATCGTAGCTGATGACTCTGATGGCTCTGTAATGTAGAACCGACCGATACTGAAACTTGAAACAATCGAAAACTTATTTCAAATGCTTTTAATATTTTAATTAAAATTTTGTATTAATTTTTAATATGAGTTTAATTCCGATTTCCCGTGTTCACCCATTTGATAGCGGATTGTAATAATGACAGCTATTTTGAGTAAGTTTCTTAACTACGCTATGTATACATATCGTTTAGTTTTTGAAATATTGGGCTTTAAAGTTGTTAATTTTTACCTAAAACGTAACAATAGATGTTTGGTCCATTTATTATGACAAACCTTCTGTATAAATTTTATATATTGGACTGAATGGCATATGCCTTTTTTATTAATATCATTAATGCAAAAAATGTGTAATCCTCGATATCATGATAGATCAAGTTGTGTCGGCTTAAATAGTTTGGAATAGAATAACTAGAATAAACCGGATTTTCTGGTCAATATTATATATATATGCTAACAATTAACTCAAAGAGTGAATTGATTTAAGCACAAAGATTTTTTATAATCATTTTGCTCTATATTCTATTCTATATATTTACTCTATATATTTTTATTCTATATTCTATGGGCCGCATATCACTTCACAGTTTTATTTGTATCAAACTATTAAATGTATCTGTTTATAACTATTCGAAAATCAAAAATTTTAAATTTCAACTATTAAATGGGCTGAACTAAAACTAACTTGTTTTTTAAAAACAAGTCTTATTTTTTTATTGCAATTTTTATTT
>NC_051846.1:35289205-35320534 GCF_002237135.1 Teleopsis dalmanni
ATGCAGCAGTAGCTACTATCATTTCTACCATGACATAAATAACGTAAATAAATAATTATGACGTAAATAATTATTTATTTATAAATAATAATGCCATGTGCGAGTTTGAGTAAATTGAGGTAAAGTAAATTAAAATTTTCTAGGGATTTTTTGCACTGCACTTATGTAAATATTTATTTATTTATTGTATTTATTTATTATTTTTGATTTAAAGTTTTCAAATTTATTTATTAAACGTCTTATAAAATTTTCACAATAGTAACATTAGTGTTAGTTAATCTTGATCTAATTTATCCTACTCGAAATTCTGGTAAATACCAACATTCGCTGTCATACCCACATAATTTACTAATTCTCTCAATTTACCATCAATTTACTCAAACTCGCACACGGCCTAATAATGGAATATACATCTTGTGGGTTTCCATTAAATTTGTATTAATATTCAATTGTTTATTTGCAAGCGGTAGAGTTTAACAACTATGTTTGATTTCGTCACGAAGGAAATAGAATAAAACAGCTCTCTACCACGAATTACAAATGATAAAACTTTTTTTTGAAAGACTTTTGTGCCAGAATAAGAAAAATATTTCAAATTTTCTTTTGGTTGATCTTACAAAGATCTTGCAAAAGATTTTTAACGATTTTTGCCAGAATTGTCCCGAAAAAATACTACTCATACGTTATCATATAAGCGAAGAGATAGGCTATTATTGGTGTAAGATAGTTAATTAAATAACTGCAAAATATTCTTAAATTTTATCACATTTTAACAATAAATTTTTCCCCATTCAACTGTCTTATCTAACGTGCGTATTCTTCCAAAACTACTTGTATGTTATGTCCTTTGCATTTTGTCTAGAATCACAGGCAACTTATTTTCCATAATTTGTAAGTTAAACTGCGCTTCTATCACTTTTTATCATGTCCAGGCCAACGCGTTTGCTGGCGCAAAGTGGCTGACGTTATGTTTATCTACAAAATACAGCACTACTACTTAAGTGCTTTTCATAATTTTATCGCATGTTTATTTGAGATTTCGCATACTTTATTTGCTATTAACCATTTCGCGTCATCGGGCGTTTATTTGCCGCTTTACAATCTTGCATTTTCCGATGGCGTTGGCAGACAATAAAAGCAAATTAATTGTGTGCTTTGCATGTTTCTGCCTCGGAACGGTTCTGCATATGCAAATGCACTCCGCCTCAACAGTGGGTTTGAGTTCGTGACTATGTATGCACTTTTCATACTAACTGTTTTTTTTTCTTCTTCTTCTTCTTCTAAATATATAATTTGTAAATGCGATTTTAATTAGCATTAATTTGCGTTTATTTAACTTTAATAGAAATGCTGCAAATAGCAACTGTCACTTCAGATTTTTTTAATGTGTATCTCATGTCTGAGAATTATAGTATGTGAAAGGTTGTTGACTTTGTTGCAGATATTCCGCAAAAAAGATATTATTTAATGACTGACATACTGAGTATTGATGAAGGCGACGATAATGATTCTGCTGATTCTTTTCTGTTCAAAATTATTAAACAAAATGACTAATTAAGTAATTTTTTAGTAGTTTTGATTTGTTTGCGCTCATTATGCTTAACTGTATCGAATCACTTAACAAATACATTTTTTATTGCTTATTTAAGCATAGCGTTACTGTTTCTAATTTAAAAAAATATTTTATATTCATTAGTTTGGAAATAGAGAAAAAATCATTAAAACATTTTAACAATTTTTTTCTCATTTAACTTTTATACTTAAGAAGTATAATTCTAACTGATAGGAATAAATATAATTTTAAAGCAATGCTATAATGAAGTTTAAATTGATTTTTAAGTCTCTTAAGTTTAATAATTTACTCGTTAAAAATTATTTTAATAATATTATAAACAATTTACTGGTTAATGTTTATTAAAACACCAGCAAAATGTCGCTGATGTTAATGATATGATTAATAAATGTTTATTAAACACTAATAAATATTTTATAAAAAATATACAAAATTATAAAAAATAATCAATTATTCAAAATCTACTTCAGCGAGTGTAATGGGACTATGGCAATATTTAATAGAATTTTCAAGTTATTACTCGAAAATTCTTAACGGATTTTTGTTCAACCCCAGAATCTACTGGAAACGTTCTTCTCGAAGTGATTATCTTAGATTTCAGAACAAAAAAAATATCACATAAAGTCGCCTCATATATATAATGTGCTTAGTCAAACAAATTTGCTAAGATTTCTTGCCAAAAAACTGTTACAGAACGATAGCTTTGTGATATCGGAGAACACTTAAAAGTATAATACCAAAAATAGCTGATGTAAATATATTGAGTAATAAATCGAATCCAAATCCACATAGTAAATATAATACACCACTAATACTTTAATTAGTTGTAGAGTTATATGTTAATTTCCAGATACCCTCTACACAAAAGTATGATATTATCTCTTACAAAATGTACATAATGTCAATGGACCGTCAAACGAACACCCAAATTTTTAATCAATTAGTTTGATGCAAAGTGTAAAAGTGTTACAGAAGGGACACACTATTACTCTGTAAGATCCGTAATGAAAAAGTCAAATTACGATTCATTTTGTGTAATAAATTGAAAAAATATTCCACTGAAAAAGGATCAATACAAAAATCTGACACTTGAAGAACGAGATAAGTAGAGCGAGATATGAAAGATATGGATGTAAAGTAATTCCATTCAAACTAGCCTTTTGATTACAGAATATCGTACATTCAAACGAAGATGTTTATTCATGGAGGCATCGTATTTTGTTTTATTTGTTGGGGCACAAAAAGTGTGAGCCATTCGAGATCATAATAGGTTAATGTCTCTATAACTCACTATCTCTTAATAGTAGATATTACTTTGAACATATCTTAGATATTTATTTCCAAAACTGCAAAATGTACTTAAGCATAGTTACGACTGTATTTATTAATAGTAAAGAGAAGGATACAACGTGGTTTGTATCATCTATTATACTTCCTCTCAAGATAGTGTTTTAAGCAAGTTAAGGTTAACATTAAAACCAATAACATTCATTGTCTTAATCTCCGCACCCTATGCAATTCAACGAAAGCTGGATGAAAGTACTGCATACGTTTCTTAACGAGTATCTTAAGAAATAATTTTAATATTTGAGTTTCATTATTGAAAGGTTTTTTATAAAACCTAAAAAAAATCCTATTATATATAAGGATGCTATCACTATCTAATATTGGAGTGTTACAATACTATCACTTGAACCAAAACTTTAATATAATTTCTCAAGTAATAAAATTATAAAATATATAGTATATAAAATATATCAAAACTGAGCTGTCTTTTGTATTCAAAGTATGTAGAAACCAGCTGATGATAATTAATTAAAGTTGATTTAATATGCAACACATATAATTCTTTTTACAAATTTGTTAAATGAATTCTTTTCTACTCAGAAGAGGAAACCATTTTTATATATTTAAATATATTATTTTTTTTTGTAAAATCAAAATTATATTTTAAAATTAAGACTGAGCTAACTCAGCCTCAGTACGTCAGTGTCGACAACTAGACGTTTTCAGTTCAGCTGCTACGAGAATAAAATAAACTAATATGAAGTAAATATATATAATACTTGTATTTATATACATGCCTACTTAAAAGTATCTCAAAAACTTGACAAAAATGATTTTCGTTTTTGTTTAATAATATGAACGAAAAGATAAATACTCGTACGCTCTTTCCGGAAAAATATTAGCAGGAATATGACTAGTCAACAAGTTTTAAGTTCAGTCTATTTCGGTGTGCGGTCCAGCGTGGTACTTAAAAGTATTCGACAAGAATCCTAAAATCGTGCCGGTACAGGAAAAACGAAAAATTTGTACTTTTTGTCATTCAGATAGAGGAATATTTTGGAAGAAAATATTCCATTCTATTTTTAAAATTTATGCTTAAAATCGCGCGCGTTAACTTGACGGTTGAAGTGTGTCATTTTATTTTAAAATACCAACAAAACACATACAAAATATTACAAACTGAAGTGTGCCCTCAAATACCTAATATAATTTTAATGATTATAACAGAGGAAGAAACATAGATTATATAGTGCAGACAGTGTACTTTTTGAATACCAGAGAAAACTCATTTAAGAAAAGTGCTTTATGGCAACTTGCTTTGTTATTAATAGAAATGTGTTAATATCTATTGTTAAATTTATGGTTAATAATTTAAAAGAAATAAAATAGGAAAAGAAGTTTCACTTAAAATTACGATTTTTTAAAAATGTATTAAAATTAAAATTTAGTATTGGCAAAAGGCCATAAACGTGTCACACTAATTACGTAAATAATTGGTAAATCGATAAGATCATTATTCCATTAATGACTCAGTAATTTAGTTTAAAATTTTTTCTAATAAAAGAAGTACAGTAAAATTATAGAAAAGTAAAAATGTTCGCCAGATTTCGTAATTTATTTTCAAAATCCAAACCGGATCCTGAGCCAGGACCGGAAGATAATACTGGCGCTACAAAAGAAAATGGTATCGAAATTCCTATAATTGAAGTGACAAATGAAGATGATAAAGATGAAATACTAATACACAGTAATGGAATATTAGAACAAGAAAATAAAAAAAAGATACAAAGTTTAGATGATACCATAGATGATCTACAAAAAACTGTAGATGAATACTTATCAAATGATATAGGAATTGAAAATGGCATTATAAATAATATTTCTGAAATCAAAAGAAATGAAAGCAATAATGAAAATAATCTTACAACGACAAGTGATTTCAAAACTATTTTACAAGATATTTTAGATAACTATGGTGAAAGTGAAATAAATGTTGACAAAATTAAAGAAAATAATAGCACTGAAGAAAGTGCAAATAATTTGGAAAGCACAACTTCTTCAGCAAAGGGTGTTGAAGAAAAGCTATTAAAAAGTACAGATCTAAGTGAAGTCAATAAAACTAATAAAGAAACTGCAGAAGTTGAAGAAAAATCTCAAAATAAAATTAGAAAAGAAGTTAAAAGTGTTTCCTTTGATTTGGATATTGAGTACATAGATGACAACGCCAGTGAAGTTGAAAATGAAATTGTAGAAAATCAGCCCGAATCCTCAGTTGACAATAGTAATGAAGCTGAAAAAGCTGATAATCAAATTGTAGAAACTGCATCGGAAGCTTTAGCTGACAGCATTACTGTTGATAATGATACTGCAGAAGACATGCCCAGATACTTAGACGACAGTAGCAATACAGCTAGCAATGATATTAGAGAAAATGCACATGAAGCCTCAGTTGACAGCAGTAATGAAGTAAATAATGAAACTGTGGAAAATTCACCCAGATCTTTAGCTGACAGTAGTAATGAAGCTGAAAGTGAAATTATAGATAATACACATGAGACCTCAATTGACAGCAGTAATGAAATTAATAATCAAACTACAGAAAATGCACATGAAGCCTCAGTTGACAGCAGTAATGAAGTTAATAACCAAACTGTGGAAAATTCACCCAGATCTTTAGCTGACAGTAGTAATGAAGAAGCTGATAGCGAAATTATAGATAATGCTCATGAGATCTCAATTGACAGCAGTAATGAAATTAATAATCAAACTACAGAAAATGCACCTAAATCCTTAGTTGACAATAGTAATAAAGTTAATAATGATATTGTTGAAAATATAGCTGAGTTCTCAGTTGAGAGCAGTACGAGTAATGAAACTGAAAATGAAATTGTAGAAAATGCAACCGAAATCTCAGTTAACAGCAATAATGAAGTTCATAAAAATATCGTAGAAAACGCACCAGAAGCATTAGTGGAAACTGACACAAATGTTATTGAAAATTTAAAATTAACTAATAATAAATATAATATAGATGAAATTAGTTCTATAGAAAACGATAAAGATATAACTAATGAAACCGAAATAAAAAGTTATAATGTAGAGAACGATAATACTTTCATGTCCACTGAATATCCTAAAGTTGATACCATAGAAAATTTACAAAACTTAACTTTAAATAATTACAGTGTTGTAGCAGATGATTTATCAAGTGATACCCCGAATTCTGTTGGTGAGACTGATGTGGAAAACAATGCGCAAGACGAAAACACTAGTGCAACCACATCATCCACAATAATTGTGCAACCGACAGCAAATAATGAAATTGGTTGCAAAGCAATTTCACAAAAATTAACTGATATTGCAGAAGTGGCAGAATCATTGGATGCTGTTATACGTGATATACAAAATGATAGTGATGTACTGGATATTAACTCAAATTCTTCAGAAAGGAAACTTGAGACCTTACGCAGCAATAGCAGCGAAGTAAGTATGGAAGACAAATAAATGCTATATTGTTTAAAATGTTAACATCTTTTTTTTTTTTAATAATAAAATTAAAAATCAATAAATTAAAACAATAACAAACTTTAATTTGCTTCAACAGGATTGGCACTCTCGCTCTACTGAAGATGATTCATTTGCAACCGCATCGGAGGGTAATTTTACACCGCATTCACAATCTTCATCGTTTCAAACAGCTTCAGGACGCACATCGTCTTTTATCAGTTCAGATAAAAATTCATTTGATGCAAGCGAAGCAGATGATTCGACTTTTGCATTTGATATGCCTGAACTTGCTTCACCGGTTAACATGTCATATGACGGCTCAGAACATAGTTTTTTATCAGCATTACAGACTTCACCCATTTTATTGCAACACCAGCAACAACAACAACAATTACTTTATGAAAATGATAATGTTATAGGTGCAGCAGCAGGAATACAAAATGCCAATAATGATGATCAGGCAAGTGTTGCTGATATAGAAGATTTACACAGTGAAAGTGTTACACCCACACCGGATGATAATCAACGAATATTTAATAGTATACAAATCGAATCAGAAACCGAATTAGAATCATGCATCGCAGATGCACCATCAATGGAAATTTTGACTGAACTTGAACCGGTCACATCGGTGACACCAGAGGTGAGCTCCTGTTCAAATCAAAGCCAGCAAAGCTCTAATACTAACCAAAAGCCAAACGCTGCATGGCGACGTAGTAAATATTACGAAAATATAACAAAACAAACTATTAAAGGATTTTTATAAAATCGATTGTAAAATTTATCTAATATAACTGTTTATTTAAATTAATTTAATATTTAATCATTTAACCATTTTTTTTTATTTTGTTGTTATTATCACTTTTTTATAATTATTTATTGAGTTCAATTTAGTATATTTAATAATCCAAACAATTAATTTTTTCCATTTTTTGTTTTTATTATTATATTATTTAATATTATTTATTTAGATTAATTTAATATATTTTATTATTAATTCTAATTTTTTTGTTTATATTATTAGATAATATATTCTACGATACTATTTTTATTTATAACTTTCATGATAATTGATATAGTTTGTTAATAACAATTCTTGTTTTGAATTATTTTTTATTCAGATTAAAATAATACATTTAATAATTTATTCAATTGAATTTATTCAATTTATTCATATTTACAATTAATTGAAATTTTTATTTTGTTACTTTTATAAATAAATATTTTAAAATATAATATCGCTTATTAATTTCCTATATTTGTACGATACTAATATTTAATGTACACTTTAATAGTTTTCATAGACTTGTTATAATAATTCTCTTTGAGTTATTAATAACAATAATTTAATATAAACATACATATTTAAAATCCATCAATTGGATTTCTTTAATTTTATTTCATATATATAAGAATTATATACTACCTAATATTATTTATATATATTATATATACAATCATAAATATGACATTATTAATATATTTTATTTCATTATTATTTATTAATTTAGTATATTTATAATTTTATTTCTGTTTATAATTTTAGAAATTTTAACATATCTTTTTACTTATCATTACTTATTCATTATCTCATTATTATTTATTCATTATTATTTATTTAGATAAATTTTATATATTTTTAAAGTTGAAACAATTTTTTGTAAATTTTGTTATTATTATAAATATCTTTTCTTTCATTATTATTTTATTTGCTAATTCATTTAATTATTTTTTTTTTGTTTTTGTTTTTATTATTATTAAATATTTTAATTAATTATTATTTATTCAGATTAATGTAATATATATAATAATATAATTAAAATAATTTTTTATTTTTTTTTTAATTATTATTTTTTTTTTAGACTAATCCTCCTCAAAAAAAAACATAGAATTTGTTCAAGTGCAATTTTTTTGAAATAAAAGAACCCTGAACTTAAAAAGTTTCGTCTTTTAAAAGTTTTATAAAAACGATATGTTGTTGTCTGAAACATATGGAAAAGAATTTTTAAAAGTAATAGTTAGCTAAAAATATTATTCATAAATTAAAATGTTTCATTTGATTTTTGTGTTTACATATGAAGAGTTTGCAGAGAAAAAAATGTTTATTTTGCTTATTGACCACAGACGCCAATTGGCCGTCTACCTACGCAAATTTTATTATAAGTTGTTATTTAAATTGTTGATATAAAGCTATTTATAAATTAATATTATGACATTTGTTATATTTGTTATATAAAATTAAAAAAATAATTTTAATTAGCTTAATAATTCGATAAAGAATTCCAAATTAAGCTTTTAGTTTTAAGTCGACTGTTTGAATTAAATTCATAAGCGTAACCAATTTTAATAATTAGATTTTGAAATATAAGTTATAAGTATTTAAATTAAAGTGAAATATAAAATGAAATATAAAACAATTATAACAATTATAAAAAATTAACAGTTTTTGTTTAATTATTGATGAACGACATGAAATGGTAAACCAAAATATATAAAATAAAAATAATTAAAACGATGTACGACTAGTTTTATAAATATAATAATTATAAATGTCTTTAAATAACATTTCATTTATAGTAATATTGTTTTCTTTAATATTAAAACCACATAAGAAATAAATATAATTTATTTAAGGTACGTATATTAATAGCCAAATTTATATATTTATTCAATATTTATATTAATAACATGATAAAATATTTATACATTAAAATAATATATAAAATTACAATATACATATATTTTATTTTATATATAAAATAAATTGTTATAAAATTTATACAATACTAAAATCTTAAGTATAATTTCTTGTAGAGTTATTTCGTGCACACAATATAATATTTTTTAAATATATTATTTTACTAATATATAAAAACAAATTTTCTGTCTACATCTTAAATTTTCCACATATTAGAAAAATAATATGATTTTGAAGAAAGAAAAAATTTCTATACTTTGGACATCCGTATTGCAAATATTTTTGGTTTATATATTTTGGCAGCAAGTATTTATAATACAAAAAAAGAAGAGAATAAATTATACTTATATAATAATTAAACTGTTTAATTTCAAAATTTATATTATGTAGTCTGTAGCTGACTCCAGTGCACCTTGATTCACTCACGATCCCGTTTTCATATTTATTCAGAATTGACTAATAGTATGCTTCCACTGGCTTTGTTAGACCAGTTTATTGAGTTAAAATTACAAATGAAATTTGATTAACCATACGAATAGCTTTTGTGCTTTTTAACTTAGTTAAGAATAAATCAAGGGAATTTAGACGAAAAATCTGGAATGCAACATTGCAAAATATATTTCCCAAAACGGAATGATCCAAATTTGACATATTTGACACGAAAACAATGTAAATAAGCAAAAACCATTCATATATATGTACTGTTGTGAACAATTATACAAATATTATTTCTGCGTTTACAATGACGAAATAATTAAATTCTGCTAACGATACAAAACTAAATGTTATCTGCTTAAAACTGAAATTCAAATATACGAAAGCTCTCCTAGAACTTTCACAGAACTTTTTGACAAATACATATATAAGTTTATGCAATAATAAGTTAATGCCAATGTGAACGACCAAATCTTAAGTTATTTAACAAATGTTAGTTTAGCTGCAGTGGAAACACGGTATAAGACAAGCTTTAGACCTTTGTAATCTGAGAAAAATATTGGCGGTAGAGTCCTGAACAAATACTTATAGAGATAGAGTCTCGCATTGGAGAACAGTGTACCTCATGAGAACTGAAATATTATAATTAAGTTCTCATGAGGTACACTGTTCTCCAATGCGAGACTGATTTTTAATTTAACCGGGGACATTATGAGTCTATCAATCATTGTGAAAATTCCGTAGATCATGTATAGTAGCAATTGCATTGTTGGCAAAGTTCCTTTTACGACAACGTCTATATGTGTCTAGCTTTTAATCAACTAGCTGTATTTAAATTGAATGTTATTAAATGTTTTTCAAATGTTTAAATATACGCCAAGTTACTTTATACTTTTTATAATCCTATGACCAAAGATATTTCTGCTCTTAAGATTTGATTTTACTACTCAGTTTTTTATCTGAGTGTTTGTTTTATACAGTGTGTATCAGCCACCTTTGTTTATTCTTGATAAAAAGAACTCTTTTTAGTAGAATGCCGCTGCAATATGTACTAAAAGTTATACATTATTAATGGTTCTCCAACATAAGTATTTTAAGGATAAGCGCCGGTATCTTTTTAAAAATATCTATAAATTATGAATTATAACAGTAAATACAAATTTTCTATAGAAGATTAATACATTTTAAGTAATGTCTAAATACTTAAATTCAATAGTTTATTTTGAAACTACCGTAAAACACACTGTTTTAAGTGCAACTGACAGACTTTACTCCCAAAATTTTTTAAACAATAAATGATTATTGTAAAAATATTTCATTATCATTAAATTAATATTTAATATTTTTTATGCATTATTATTCAAAACTATAACATCATTTTGAAATAAAACATTATTATTTAAGATTTAAAGTAAATTTCATCCTATATATATAAAAATTTAATGAGTCTTATACTTTACAATTCTGCTTATACTGCGAAATCCGTCAGTTGCGTCTGTAGATACAATTTTTAAATTCATTGGCAAAATGCCGTTACTGCATTTAAGCGTATTAGTTGCACTTAACCAAATGTTAAAAATTTTAATTTATAAAAATTTGTACAAATAAATAGTCTAGAAGATCTATATATATTTTTATAGATCTATAAAATTATTAGGATTTTCAAATGAGGTTAGTATCATCTTTAAAATTTTATAAATATTAATGTTAATTTTTTTTTCGTATGTGACGCGTCTTACGATAAAAAGTAACTAGAATGGTTTAAACAATAATGAAGATGCAACAACAAAAATTTGATTAATTTATTGAAATTTAGCTGACCATACAATGCCAATAATAATGGCTAAACATACAATAAACAGCGTTGTAGGTCAGTCAAATTTCAATAAATTAATTAAATTTTTGTGGTTGTTTATTTATTACTATTCGAACCCTTCTAGTTTTATAAATATTGTTTCATAGTTAGTCGTAACCATGTTGTTTAGATATTCATATGTAGTCCTAGAGATTATCATGAATTTATTTTTGGAAATTTTAATTGAGAGCTTCATCACTCATTTCCTAATTCCAATAATTGTATTCAATATATCAAAACGTCTCTTCTAAATGGGAGGAATAAGTTGGTATGAACTTGTATAGAAAATTTGCACATAACATAACATTTAAAATTAATTTGATTTGGTCTCAAAAAATTTTTATCACTACAAGTCAGTATTATTTAGGAAATATTATGAATATGCTTCACTAACTACAGCGTTTTTTCCTATTCTTCTTCTTGGGAATCCAAGCAATAATTAATATTCTTCATTCAGACAGTTAATTGACCTTAAGATTTAGTACAATTAGGAACTGAGCAAGTTCTCAAAAAAAAATTATTAAATTTATCGGCCATTAACTCAGGAATTTCTTTAAAAAAATACTATAGATATTTTTCAGAATTAAAGTATTTAAAGAATTAACTAAGAAGATATAGTCGTACTTGAATCATATAATCTCAAAAATGACAGTTACTAAATATTAACTATATACTATATAATACGAGTATATTTAAGATTCTGTCAAAAAACTGTTTTACAAAGTTTGAGGTATTTATTTAATCTGTTCAAACAGATCTATTTTTATCTTCCAGAGATGCAAAATATTATTTGCTATTGATATCCCTACTTAGCTTTTTAAACTGCTTTTCGAACATTTGATTTAGTTATAAATTGTGCATTGTAGTTAATGTATTTTGTTAAAAAATTTAATAAACGATCTGATTGTTATAGTAACTTCATAGAGCCTGATGATATTATCTCTGTTGAGAGTGTCACTCAGCACTTCCTCATCAAAGTAGAGGAATGGTTTGGCACGTATATTCAGTCACTCTGTGAACTTTTTCCTCTTGTCATTATTATTTTTATAAAAAGATATAACAAGTATAAAACAAAATAAAGATCTAATTACAAATTTTGAAAAATATGTTTTTATTTAATAAAAAAATATTGAAGTTACCAGCAAATTTAATTCAAAATCTTTGCATAGTTTTAGGCTGTTAGTTATTTGCAATTAAAGTGTGGGAGTTTCTTAATATAGTTTCATTTTTATTTTAAAAATAGTAACTTTAATTAAACGTAACTCGCCATTATTTTAACTTATAAGAATTTTGTATTATACATTATTATTATAAATAAATCAATAAAAATTAAATATCAGTAGACTATGCTTTTAAAAATTTTAAATAAAATCAGTTTGAGTGCTATCTAGATACAAGGTGGTGCAAATTCGGTGCAATAAATCGTGTTTGAGTTTTAAAATCTGTATTAGATATTATTATTGTTATCATTGAAATTGAATTATTTATGTAGAAAATAGAAATGTTCTATATCAGATTCAAAAATCAAATTTATGGACATTTTCAAATAACTAGAGAAATTGTCAGTATATTCTATACCTTAAAATGACTTTTAAAAGTTTAAATATACATCATTCTATTATATTGTATTGAACTATATGGTATTTTTTCTAAATGCATTAAAATTTATAAATATTTTTACATTTAATATTGTTCAACATATTAATAAATCATTATTTAAGTGGATACACTATCACCAATTTAAACATTCTGTTGACTGTATTCTATTATTCACGTACCAAGTTTTTCCTTGAAAAGTAAAAAATCACTTATAAATTTCAATAAACATTTTCATGTATAGGCATTCCATAATTTACAAAAAGTAAAATTTACATATTCACATTTTCTTAACAAGTTTTCTAAGTTATCTCTTTATAATGTCATAACGATGAAATGAAACATTATATTAAAGACCGATTATACTGCCACACCACTTATGTTTTCTAAATTCGTTATTATTTTTGGCATATGTAGAGTACGAACACTTAAGTGGCTTTCAATTGTTCCTCTTATTTCACTGTGGGTACTTTCATCGCGTCCATTAATCTCAATTAAATTCTAAATGTTTAAGTTCAAGTAGATATTGTAAACATTTACAGAAAATAAATCACTTCTTGGTTTTTTTTAATATTCATAAAATATAATTCAAATTGGAGATTGAGGAAAAAAGTATTTATATTCTATGTAGTGTCCACAAGCTTTACACAAATTATTTCAAAAAAAAGAAATATATTAAGCTTGATAACCTAATTGTAAAGCGATTAACGAAAATTCTGAGACCATTGTAAAGCGATTAAAGAAACTTCGTAGACCATATATACTATACGTACCACATATTCTTGATCAGTATGACAAAACAATTATATTTAACAATGTTAATTCATCTATTTCCCTACTGTTAACCAATGTAATCGCTTGGTTTTTAGTCGACAAACGGATGAAAACGATTAATACGTTATGTAGCGATAATAAAATATTACTATAAGAAGGTGTTTAAATTTTTTGTAAGATGGGATTAGCTGAAGATAAATTAGAAAAAACAAAAATAAAATTTAGAATTAATAACACTAGTTATTTTTATCATGGACAAAATGTTTTAATATAACCCGATTCCAAAAAAGAAAAGATATAGCCGAATAGAAAGTTGTCGTAAATCTTCAATTTGCAAGAAAGCTAAAAATTTTCTGCGGGTCAGATAGAGAATAAAGAAAACACCGCAAGAGTATTGAGGCCCACTTGATAGTGCTCAATAGGATTACAGCACTATTAGTCAGGTCTCTTAGGTACTTATATCGCTTAGCACTGAGGGAAGCTTATCCGTGAATCTATATTTTTAACTAAAATTGCTAAATAGTTAAGGTCGAATAGTTAAGGCTAAATAGTTAATCGAACTGGTTTATAATTAATTTCTAACAACACTATTTGTGTGTAGAGACTTAAAGCTTCAGAAAGCCAAACCTAATTATCATTATTGTTTGTTCTTGACTTATATTTGTATATGACATTATTTTAAATTACTTATATATAAACTATTTCTTATAAATAATGTAAAAAAATGCTTCCAACAAGTGGGTCCACTATTACGTCCCTTACTGTTGATTGAATATTCAGCGCCAAAATAAAATTTATGCCACTCACAACAACAATAGGACGAAGTGATCATGCAACTTAAACACCGCAAGTTAGCCTTCGTGACTTTAAGTATCAGCCATTAAATTCGGCGAATATTTGTAAAAATTAAAAAGAAAATTTATTAACAAATGAAGAAAATACATTAAATTGAAAATTTTTTCTTATAACAAAAGGAAAATATTTAAAATATCTACTCACGATTTTTTAAAAATTATGCACACTTTCATTTAGAGATTTTTGGTAGTGTTGAAAGGTTGTAAAATGTTGAAATAATAGCTACTGTATAGATTTATTATTTTGAAAAGAAGTAAAAAATAATTGTAATGGAAAGTATAATTCAAATTATTATGTTTAGAAAATTTTTTATTAAATATTAAATATTTGTTTACGAAGAGTGACTCTCTATTAACTTGCTTTAAACGAGAGAAAAGCTCTCTTGCTTTGAAACCTACGGGTCTAGTTGGAATATATACCGAATTGCGGGGTCCACCACAAATTCAAAGACGATCTTTGATCAAAACTTCTATTATCTCAAAGAATGTTCATCCAAATAGATTCAGTTGTATACTAATTTATAGTGCATAAATCATATCTCTAATTTGGTACCTAATATATCATATCGAATTAGATTTAAAAGTTATTTTAGTTCAAAATTAATAATTTCAGATAATTTTTAAGAATGCGGTTATTAAACACATATATATGAAATATAGTATGAGACATAAAATTTTAAAGATAATTACTTTGAAATATTTTATCTTACTGTTTTGGGAAAATGTGTCGAACTATGAGTGTATAAATTTGTATATGAGATATAGTATATATATTAAGCCCTGCTTGGCGTCACGTGATTCCAAGCTGCCTCTATAGCTATCTACAAATTGCCTCCATTTTTGCATTCTTATTGGCACTTCTCTGAGCTCAACAATATTGGCGTATGATCTGCCAAGGTGTATTGATTGGCTGTTGATTTCGTTTATTGTTGATCAACACCAGGTAATCTTAGGCCTTCCTCTTCTTCTACTGCCTTGTGGATTATAAATATAAATATAGAGATATCTCTAATAGATATAGATATAGTATGTGACATATAAAATTTCAACGATATTTTCTATGGAATATTTTTTTTGTTATTGTTTTGAAAAAATATGTCGAATTAGGATTACATACATATATATATATAACATATAGTACGATATTTATAAAATTTCTTAAATAATTACTTTGAAATATTTGCTGTTTTGGTTAAATATTTTGATATATTTTTTCACAAATTTTTGTTAAATTTTACAAGTTGTTTCTTTTTTTTTGTTATTTTATTATGAATTAGTTTTGCGATGCGCTCTAAAAAACGAAAACGCTGTTGGCGGGCTTTTTTCACTACACCAAAGTGTGCCATGACATTCGCACGAACAAATGAATTTATTTGAGTTCTCACAAGATACAAATTTTTTGTCATGAAAAAGGTCTATTTTTCCTTTTTTTTGTATTTTTTTTATTGTATAAAAATTTTTTTAAAAGTCATTTTTTAGCATCACTCTATGGTTAATTGTTAGTTTGATTTAAGTCACAACAACCGGCACTAGTAACAAAAACAATAACAAAGAATAAAATATAAGCTTTAAATAAGCACGAATATTTTTGTTGATTTGAGAGCACTTCACTTGCCGGTTATTTATAATTTTTCTTTTTATTTATTTTTATTTTTTTATGAGCGAATTGTTAAGCTTTAATATGCCAACAGATACGACTACACATAGATACAAAAAAACTATCTGCAACAATACTCAAGTGATCATGTTAGCTAACAGTAACTGTTAAGTTATCGCACAGTGGCACTGTTCGTTTATTTATTTTCTTAAAACTTTACATACATTTTTATTGCACACTCAAAGCTCTCAAATCTCTCCCCCATACAACTACAACATTGCTAATAATTCTTCCGCCTTTTGTTAACAGTTTGTTAACATATTGGCTTCTGTTAACATTTGTTTACAAAATTTTGCCACAATTTCTGGCACTGTTAACATTATGTCTTCTTCTTTTTCATTTTCTAATGCTGTTGAAATCATTTACCATGTTAAGCGAAACCAGAATAAAGCGTCACCTTCACTGCCGCTGATGCTGATCACTGTTGATGCGCCGCGCCACATTGCAGCTAACCATTAAAATTTGTGCATAGCCCAGTTAAGTTGGTTTATGCCCTCCAAGCTTTTTGCTTTTTTGCTTGCTGTTGCTGTTGTTTTTGTTATTGTATTTGTTTGTTTGTTTAGGTTTGCTTTTATTGTTTTTGCGCCATGTACGACGGCGGTACAAGTGATCGTCGTGTCTGTTGTTTGTTCCTCCATCGCAATTCAGTCTCGTCAGTGTATCGTGTGTGTGCAGAGCGTGTTTTCTGAATTGTCGTGATTTGCACAAAAGAAATAAATTTTCTTAAGAAATTTATTTAAAATTAAGTCAAGAAAAAAAAAGAAATAAAAATAAATAAGAAATTGTGTACTTTATATAATTGTAAATAGTAAATTATTGTTGCTAATCCTTCGTTATTGTGTTTCACTTAATATGTGCAGTTTTTTAAAAATCCTAACAGTGCGTAAATTTATTAAAAAATGATAAAAAAAATTTATTTTTTATTTAAACCCTTTGACCTTTCTACCCCACTAAATTAATTATTTCGTTTTTGTTGTTGTAAATTATTTAGAAAAAAATTCATTCTATAAATTAATTTATTAAGTAATAAATTCGAAAAATTTGTTTAAAAATAAATATTATATAAAACAATAAAAGAATATTTATTGCGCGTGCTATTTTATTAGATTTTATTTTTATATAAAACTTTTTATTTTTTTAAATCCAAATGCTGCTTTGGATAATATACCGTGTGTTCGTATGAATAACTAAGGCCTGCCTGGCTGCTATAATAAATAATTGAAACGTCAGCGTTGCTAATTAGCATAATTTTGCAATAGAAAATGATAAAAACAAATTCAATGTCAATTGAAATTATTATTAATTATATCTCAAAGTCCTATATAAACGAAATGAATGAAATGAACATGTAATAAATATATGTTAATTAAGAAAATTATTAATATATTAAGTTTTTAATTTTTATAAAGATTAATTTTGACACCTAATTAGGTTTGCTGTAAAAACAATTTTGTGTAATATCGAGGAAAGAAATTATAATTTTATTTAAATAATTGATTTTGATTTTTAGCAAGCGTTTTGGCGAAAGTAACTACCATATATTCTTTATATAAAATTTTGTTTTTAATATTGAGGTATTATAAACAAAAACAAATAAAAAATAATAATATAAAAAAATAATATAATATAAAAAAAATAATATAAAATAGTTAATAAAATAATAAATTTTTTTGTTGTAACTAAGTGCTGTTAAAAATACCTCGAATTATTGATATAAACAAATTTTTTAAAAAAAGTTTTTAATAAAAACATTATTCTTTTTGGAAAAGAATGTTTGCTAGTTTCTATTAAATATAATAGCCGATTTCGACGTCAAATTAAAACTTATATTATTCTTTTTGTAAAATAAAAATATATTATTATTTCATATTATAATAATGGTATAAAAAAATTAAATAGGAATAAAATAATTACTATTTAATATTATATTATAATAATATAAAAATAAAAAAAATAAGAATAAAATAATATAATAAAATTAAGTAAAACGAAAAAATAGTATGAATAAAATAATAATATATCGACACTGAAATTCAATATCAATAAAATAAAATAATAATTAATAAAAATAAATATGAATAAATAATAAAATAAATAAAATAAATAATAAATAAAATAATGATATAATAAAAATTTATATAACAAAAAGAATAATATAATAAAAATAATAATTTAATAAAAAAAAAATATGATAAATAATAAAATAAATAATATAATAAAAATAATGATATAATAAAAATGATAATATAACAAAAAGAATAATATAATAAAAATAATAATTCAATAAAAATAAAATTATGATAAAAGTGATAATTTATTAAAAATAATAATATTTATTTTTGAAACGGGCTAATTGATCGATTGTTCAAATAATACATTTTGTAAATTATTTTTTTCAATTACATTTTATGTTCACCAATATTTTCACTATAGCCTATAGTCATAATCAGGGTATTTCGAAATATTGGTTACAATAATGCACATTTTTTTTAAAAATAATTTAAAAAGTTTTGTATTATTGAGCATAAATCTGAGATAACATATATAATTCTGCAAAAAGTACAAGGAGTTATTCAATAAAGAACAATTTTCATGTCTTTCTCCTTAAATTTGGTTAACAAAGAAGTTAACAAACTAAGAACCTTGAAAGTACTATGAGTAGAATAGACTAGAATAGAAATTCATGAAATACGATCTCAATGGAGCAAGATATAGTTATCACAAAGAATGCTTTGTATTGCTGTATACAACTAATCATAACTGTATATATGTTATACCTATATAAGCTATTCAGTTTTTTAAGTAAGTTTTTAAGGATTAACTGGTGCTCTCGCATCAATATCCTCCACCTCTCTCAGAGTAAAATCGGATACTCACAAATAATATGATAACAAGTCCCAATTAATTTCAATTACAGATGATATTAATATTAGTATGATATTAATATCCTACAATAGTAACGCTGGATACCATTAATAAGATCGTTAAAAGTCCATATCCAAACAGAGATGAGGATATGCTACTTTAAATAGACACATTTTGTTGAAATGATAACGCAGTTTGGGTTGAGAAATCTAGTGACGAAACACATATAAATAATTATGACTAACCTTTCAGTTAAAGACCAAAACACCTTTCGGTTAGGATTTCTTAATCTTAGATGCTTAATGCAAATTCCTCCAACATTAGTATAGCATGCTTTAGGATGAGGATTTTGCACTTGGGCCAGACTAAAACCGAATACTTTCAGAAAAGTTGATTAAAAGTCTTCTCACAAGAGATAATATTTTATCAGTAACACTAATCTGGTTAAAAAGCTTACGCAAGTTGGATTGTCACATTCGGGAATCTGTCAAAAATATATAAATAATTTTGATTGAAATAATTAAGGTTTACAATATCCATTTCGATGAAAAATATTTCTCTATCAATTATTTTCTAAAATTTTTAAGATATTTTTTTTTTATTATTTACACAAAATTGTTCCATTTTAACTAAAAGCCTTGTAATTGTAAGATTTCGTTGCGCTAAATAAAGTGGAAAATATTGTAATATATACAATAATAGAAGCAATGAGGAAATGTTCCATGTTACAATGAATGTTTATATAATTTAAGTATGTTTATAGATAGAAGTACTAAAACTTATTACCTAATTTTTCTTAAGGCAATATTTAATGTGCATTTCTCTTGAGAATTTTGCAATTGAATTCAATTTATATTTACACAAACAGCAAATGGAAAGATACTGACAAAAAAAAAACTAATAGAAATCAGTAAAGTATATTTGTGGAAATGGGAATTGAAAAGCACAAGAAATAATTGTGAAGAACGCGGTCTGATGTTAAACTCACTGAAGGAGAAAAAATCAAGCGTAACTATGAGATGCGCGAATTGTGACGGCGTCAACGATCAGTGATCGCACATATGATTATTTCAAATGACGAGGCTCGCACAATCACAGCAGATTTCAACGCAGATTTGTGTTTCAATGATTTTTCTATAAAATGTCTTATAATGTTTTATAGTAGAGAAACGAGATCAAATTAAAAGGAAATAAAGTTTGTTTAATTTAAATTTTATTACTGTAAAATAAATAAAAAATATACTTGAGTAATACTGATACATAAACTGCCTTATATAAAGCTTATTTTAAATACCGAATACATAATTTTGAAAATAATTTTTTTTTAAACATAAATTTGCAACAACTGGGCATGTTTTTATTTGTGTTTTGTAATCGTAATTTTGCTATTTCTTGATAAAAATAGACTAGAATAGAGCATAGAATGAGCGGACCAGAGCACTACTAGTGGCGGACCGATTGAAATTTCTTAACGAAAAATAAACGCAAAAATCAAAAATCACACGAAACTAGCGAATCTAGCGAATCTAGCGAAAAAAAACAATACATTTATAAAAGCAAATGAAAACAATATTGAAACATAGTATGAAGTCATAGCAATTTTTACTTTTAATTTTATTATTATTATTATTTTACGATATTCGCAGCAGTGATCGCATGTGAGGAGCGTTTCAGTTGGCAGTAGGAGCGTTCAAGCACAGACGTTCAGAAACGGTGAAGTCGCGAGCATTTGAAAAAACGAAACTAGAAATTTATTTATTTTACGTGTTTATTTTTGTCAAATTAAATTTGCCAAATAACGAAGTTTTTTTCCCTATTTAATTTATATTTAATTATTAATTGTATAAAATTAATTAAACGAAATTAGAAAATAAAATTTACAACGAATTTTTGATCAACAAAACGAAACGAAATAATTTAATTTATTTAAAATATCACATCAATTAAAGTGTAAACGCATTAAAAATATCTAAGCTTTAATGTCAAATAGTTAAAATTGTTAATAATTAAAGTACCAATTAACAACAGGATTGCATGAGAAATACTTCGACACCTACACAATACAATAACAGCAGATATTCTTAATTTCGTTATTTGCCTTATTATATGCGAGACACGCTAATAGCGCACACGACTACCGTTAGAAATAAGCCACAAAATGGAACGTCATAGACCATTGGACTCATCGATGTCTTCGCTTTATTCTGGTTCAAATATCTCAAATACTCCCTCACGCCAACATGAAAATTTTAATTACCAAACGATGTCATCATCAGTATCACCAACTCCAAGTGGTTTATTAGTGGCTGCCAGCAGCAGTATGGCAGCTGGCAGTATTGGCGGCGGATTTGATTTTCCTAGTGCAACAAATGTCACATTAGACGGCGATAGTACAAGCATTGGTCCAACAACTGGTAATGGTGGCGTGTATCAAGGCATGCGCGCTACAACGATCGGCACAGTTGTTGTACGCTGCGGTCCAATACAGTTGGTGATCGCCTTATTGCAAGTACGTATATACACACTTATGCATCATAAAATATTTTATACAAGCACTTTGAACATCATCATATAGAAATATTTTGCCTATAAATTTGTACAGATACTTTCTTGTGTATTCTCTTACATACTCCTCTCTACTCTATATATAGTGTACAACCACATTGTATAAACTAGTATGTAAACATGCTGTACACTTATTCAACTCAACTCAACTCAACTCTACTCGACTTGACTTGACATTGCTTATCTGACATTTCTAGCATGAAGTTTGGTTTTCTGCACTTCACATGCCTTTACCCAGCAGTTCAACTGTAATTTTATTTTTATAAATATTTCATTATTATTAAGTTTATTTTTCTAAAGTATGTTGCGTTGTGTTTTGTCTTGTCTTGTGACGTAAAAAAATGCAGTAAAGGGTCCCTCTTCTGGTATCTGGGTTTACGGCATGCCCACGCGCACATTTTTCTTTACTTGCACGAATGAATCTGTAAGTTTTTCAGTTTGTTTGTCTTCATCTACTATTATTATTATTTTTGAGTTTTTAAGCTTCAAAGGTGTTAAGTGAAATTATGTGGTAAAAGTAACATCAGAGGTGTTGAAAAAAATTTTTAGTGCAAATAATTAAAACGAGTAAATACTAAATGTATTTGAAACTCATTTCCAAATGATATTTAAATATTTGAAAATGTAATATTTATAAAGAGCTAATTAGTAGATGATTTTGAACTGCTAAACTTCAATTTCTAAATCATAAATAGTTAGCTTTTTCTAATAAAATTTATTTAAAGTCAGCATTGACAAAAAAAACACTATTTAAAAAAGCGGCAAACGGTAATGAATAATAAGCCATCATCAATATGGGTTAATAGTACATATATGATTTTTGACCATTCAGGCCTACAATTCTGAATCTGTCGAATTTGAAACAGTGACTCAATCGTTAATAAGTAGGTAGGTAGGTTGGAGTGGCGGCCTTGTTTCCAAAAAGCCCACTAAAGCTCAAATAATGATCCATTGTGGTACAAAAGTAATAGCATTGATATGTACACAGATTTAAATCAGTATACAACCAAAGCCGAAAAAGGTAATGACTCACCCATTAGGTAAAGGAAAACCAAACTGACAGTTCCATAAAATTAGCCAGGTCCTATTTTGTAGTGGCCCGTTAGTACAGATACCGTAGTGCTGAAGTGCTGAGCAGATTCCGCCTTTGTTGACTAGTTCGTTTCTTGTCTTAATTAGACTAAGTCAATCAATTATCTGGCAATGAGGTTCATCAGCCAAGTATTGCTTGGCTATGCCCAGGTATTTTTGTTTCATTGCCAGTTTAACTGTAGCAAGTGGAACGCCTATATATGAGAAGTGAATTTTAGGCAAAAGAGCGCCTATTTTGGCAAACTCGGATGCCCTACAATTAGCCGAGATATTTCGGTGACCCAAATCCAAATGAATTTAACCCTAACAAGCCTAGCTAGATCATTGAGAAATCATTAATAAATAAGCTAAAAACTAAAAATGATCTAAAAACTGAGCCATTTTTATTTACGAGTAGAATAAGATTATAATTTTAAGCCATTGCTTTTATACTACTACTACTACTATTGTATACATTCCCCAGTGGGCATAGGGCCTCAATAATTCTTGTCAATCTGACTTTATTTAGCACTTCTCTATAGATCCAAGTGTATCGTGTTTCATATAGTTCACTTTCGACCATTCTTCTCCATGTTTTGTTGGCCCACAAGGTCTTCTGCTACCTTGTGGATACCATGTCAGTTTGTGCTTTATTGTTTATTTCAGTTTGTGCTGCTTTTTGATTCGTTTGGTTCAGCGGGTTCTCATATTAATGTTAGATCAGGCCACCATATTTTAAGAATTCTATGTAAACACTTGTTGACAAATACACACATAATAATATTATTAATTATTAGGAAAGACTTAGCTGAAAAAAAATAAATAATTTTATGCATCATCACTATCAGTTCTCTTAGTTCTTTAAGGATCTCTCTAAAACACCTGAGTCGTGTGTGATTTTATGCTAGTCGGTTAATTTCGTTCCAAAAGCATCAGTACTTTATTCGCTTCTCTCAGTAGAATACAGAGCCATGTTTACTTCATTTTTGCTATTCTACGGTTGACTTATAGGTAGGTTACTTTATTTATGTCAAATTCATTCCCATTTGCGGCCCGTGATTATGTATGTGGGATAGATCAGAATTATTGATCGTGTTTTATCATTAAATTTTTGTGGATTTATCAAAGACAATTATTAAAAGCATTGCATATAAATACAAATACTAAACAATAATAAATTGAATACCGACCATTTGCTGACTTTAACGATAACTCAATTTATTCCTTGAATATACCGACAAGCTTGAGAAAAATCAGATTTTTTTATTAATATGTTTTTATTTTTTCAATGAATTTTGAAAATTACGACAGCTTTTATAAACAAGTTGATTTACATCTGACTGAAAAATTATTTCTAACACATAAACTTTTTCAATTAGAATTGAAGAACGACTTAAAACGTAGAACTGCTGTCACTAACGAGTTGATTTATACCTGATTTAATAGAGGCATATTAAAAAATTATTTCAAGTTTATTAGTTATTCTATATCAATGCATAGTTAAAATAAAATCGTATTTTATATGATGTTTCTCTAGTAAAATATTTCATAATACACAAACCTTTGACTAGTAGTTCACCAAAAGCTGTATAGTGATTATTAAAATAGTGATTATAAAAGAATAGTGATAAATAGTGATTATTAAAAGAAAATACACCATTACTAAGCATAACATATACCTAAATAGTAATAATACGAATATATTATATATGATTCTTATAACATTTAAACTGATTATAAATCTTGTAGGAAATCGAACAATTTCAGGATTAGACTACGAGTAATAGCCTCTTTAAACTGACGCTAGCTAAACATGTTGAAATAAAATCTTCATACTTAAACTATTCTTATTAATACAATAAGTATCTTTAACTTTGCATTTAACCAAAAAGTTGTTATTTAAATAAAAAATATTAAAAATTAAGTTACATTCTAAAAAACACATTTCAACTAAAATAAAAAGACTGGTGCTATACATAATTTTGAAAATCATTCGACAGGAAGATTAAGTGTAGTTTTTTTGTATTCACAATGCCCGTTGTTATTACATACGTAGACACTAACAATTACATACCCTTAAACATGTTCAATTAATATTTTTAGCATTTAAATACCTTAATTTAGAGTTAAACATGTTTAACTAGCCTGTTTGTGAAAGCTATCACAGTCTAGTTTATTTTTTATATAAAAATGGTTTGTTTATATAAATATATCCTAGAAGCAAACAAATTTTTTTACTTTGCATTTGATTAAAAAGTTAAGATTTTTTTAAATAGACCTTGGCTAAACATATTTAAAACACTATATATATATAAAACACTTTAAACGAAGTAAACATGTTTAACTTTGACATTTCATTTCTCATTTTCTTGCATTGTTACAATCAGCTGTTGTGATTTGATTAAGATTAAAGGAGCATTGATTTCGCATCTCTTGTAACATCTTTGCAGTTCTTGATTAATATTATCCCACTCAATTTTCTATTTTCATGAAAAATTGTAATTCTTTTTCGTTTTCAACACAATTGTTCAATTCAATTAAAAATAAATGTAACATATATTGGATTTGTAAAAATGTTATCGATTATTAGATAAGTTTAATGACTGCTGCCGTATGCTCCTCCTAGGAATTAAAGAATTCAATATATGTAATGGCTAACATTGTAGTATTTTGTAAGCATTTAAGAAATTTTTTGAAGCAACCCTGTGTAGCAACACGTTCGCGAACATGTTTAAACACTTAAACATGCTTCACCCAATTAAATTGGTTTAATATTGTTGTTTGAAACAATTATTTCCTTATAAACTATAAGGAAATAAGAAAAAGCAAAATTAAACAATTCTTCTAATCGGTGACGCTATCATTGGTAGAATAATAAAATTTGTTCACAAGGAACTCATTTTTAACTATGCGTTTTAAATAATAATCTTGTCTTTTAAGACAGAAAAATTCCTGTAATCGTTAACAAACCACATTGAAATTTAATATACTAACTAAAGTTGAAAGCCAAAGTTTGTTGGAAAAAAAAATCTAATTAATCTCTCTAATTTATAGCCTATTTTATATTGGAATCAATTATATTGGAAACTTTCTTAGATTGAAGAAATGTTTATAAATATAGTAAAAATTCTCTTAATCGAACCGATGGGACCAGTAAACGTGTTCTAAAGTATTATCTAAGGCATTCATTCAAAAAAACATACCCACTTTGTATGAAAAATGTTAATTAACCACTAGCAAAACAGTGTATAGTTAGAAAGATGTCCGTTTTTGTCCGCTTTTATTAAATGTTAGAGCTTTTACTGTATGAAAAACTGCTTCAAACCTAAAGTATCTATCGATTTTGTTAATATGAAGGTATATAAAATTCAATTATAAACTAATTCTTCTTTAATTTGTGAAAATTGCTTGAAAAACATCTCAAAGGTTTTTTATACTTATACTTAAATACACCAAAAACAATATGCATATTATGTATTAAAAATGGTTTATTAAAGATGTGTAATACAATTTTATTATAGTATTCTAATAGTATACAATAATTTGTAAAGTATGTATAATTAAAATTAATTGAATAATTAATGCATTGGTATTATTTTGCTGCAATTTCTAGTTTATTGAAAGTGAAGAAAATAAATTCTTTAATTATATATCAGGTTAATGATTAAAAAATGAAGAGTAACTAACAGAAATTTAATTACTAAAGATAATAAAATAAAGTGCATATTTAATTAAAACTCAATAATTGGCGATACGACAAAATTACTATAAATATTTTGAAGTTATCAAAGCATCACTGACAAGAAGCATAGCTCCCATTTATCATTAAAAAAAACACACAAGCGCCGAACGTATTTTATGGCTTTGAAATATATTAAAACGCAAATTTATAAAAAAAAAGATACAAAATAAATTTGAAATGAAGTTATTAGTTGACTTTCAAACCGAATTAAAGTTGTTTTTGCGAAAACTAGTTTCAAAATATTTACAAGAGAATCAGGAAGCAACGGAAAGCACTTCAGCGAAGAACTAAAAATTTGTTGAAATTTTTGTTTTGCCAACTTGTTTTAAAGTTGAAAAAATTCAAAAAAAAAAGATAAATAAATAAAGAATTCTAGAAAAAATAAAAATTTGTAGCAAAAACACAATAATTGTTAGAAGCTGAAACGATTTTATTTTCTGATTACTTCACACGTTTGCATAAAAATGATTCAATTAAAGTTCGTTAAAAAAGTTCAAAGTAAATATTTATCTCTCTTCAAGCAAAAAAAAAATAAATAAATAAATAAAATAAATTGTAGAAAAAAAAAGCAAAAGTGCTAAATAATAATAAATATTTTTATAAATGAAAAGCACAATAAGTTCAAGGTCATCAGTTAAATTGATTATATGGGTTAGTTTCATGCAAATATGAAGATTTTATATCTCTTGCTTCTGTGTATTTGTAAACATCTATCTGCCGCCAAGCTACCGTATCTAGATATTGTTGCTAAATTGCCATACAAAAGTTTTTTACCTGCTTTCTTGGTCAACGTCGCCTTCCTACACTGCATAAAAACCTTAAAAGACCTTTAGGAATTCGTAGCAATACTCAACAGCATGGCAGAATCCAAACAAGTTAAGTTGAAAAGGCATAATTATAGACGCTATGGCTGCGAGGGGATTGTTTCTTGTACAAACTAACAATTTAAAAATTGTTGCATTGACTTTGCTGGCCACTCTCCATATAAGCAAGCAATCGAGCAGCAATCTTGTTGCAGTTAAAATTTTATAAATCGCCTGCAACTGTTGTTAGCTCAGTTGCCTGCCACAATAAAAAAAAAATATATATATAATAAATTCAATATGAGTTCACATTTTAATTTTACATTTTTTTTTTTTTTTTGAGATTTTTAAGTTTGTATATGACTTGAATTTTCGTATTCTTTCTTTCGTATAACAAAAATATATATTGTATATAAATATTTCCAGCTAAAAAAATTTTTTTCAAAACATAAATTAAAAACTAAAAACAAAAAATTTTAGTACCATATGTTTGCAATTAAATTTTCGGAAAAAAAAATATTTTTTGTAGAAGCAAAAATTTCTTCATTGAAAGCATTTTGGGAAGTGTATTTCAACACGTTCCATAATTTCCATACGCCTTCTTATTCCTTGAACTAAACTGAAAATATTTCTTCACTTGTCTTCAAGCAAGCAACATACAATAATTTCAAAAATTTCATTCAAGTTTGCGTAATTTTAATTAAATTTCTATGCATAAAAATTATATATACTATAGTGTGTATCTTCCATATATATTGTAATACATATTACAAAAATTTTAAATGTACAATATGTATTGTATTTGTAAAAAATACAGTCTAAAAGATAAAAAATAACTTAAAGTCAGATAAACACAAAAAGAAAAAATTAATAAAAATTATACATATTGTTTATTTTTGCGACTAAACGAATATATAACAAAACCGAGTTTTCTCTCAAACATTAAAAAATGTTAAATAAATAAAATAGCAAATTGCTTTAATAGAGATACAAAATTTTTCAGCCGCACATGAAGTTTTATTGCCATTATAACTCAATATACAGTTGAGCAGACAGTCAGTCATTTGTATTAATACCAAATAGCATAAATTGATTTATGACAATACCTGGTACCAGATCGTCTTAAAAGTGCTAAAAGCAAATATCTAAAATAAACAAATTTTAACAAAAATGTATCTTTTGGAACATTTATGTTTTTTATTTACATAAGAAATTCGAAATAAAGCTACTAAAAATTTTTAAAACACATGGATACAACTACTCTAATATACACACATATACACACATACCGTATAATATAAACTCATTTTTGTTAATTAATTTGTAATGCATTATTAAGAAAAAAAAATAATAAAGTTATTAGCTATTGGTAGCATTTTTTAGAAATATAAAAACAAAATTAATTTTACAAAAAAAATATAGTATATAGTAATTATATAAATTATAATAAAAACAATAAATTTTTAATTTTAAAATTTATTACTCAAATATTTTTATTTTTAATTTTTAAAAAAAGTTACTAAGTTTTTTTAAAACACATGGATTAATTTACTCTAATATACATAGATACACCGTAGCATTTTTTAGAAATTCAAAAGAAAATAAAAATATAGTTTAAAGAACAAAAAATAAAAATATTTGAGTAAAAATTTCAAAATTAAAAATTAATTAATGTTAATGTTAATTAATATTAATTTTTGTCGAAAGTGACGCGTCTTATGATGAAAAGAAACTATTTAAAAGTTAGAAGGGTTCGAATAGAAATTAAAAGATAGCATCAAAAATTTTAGTTAATTTATTGGAATATTCTATACATTATATAAAACAGTAAGGTTGAGATTAGTGAAAGTATATCTTTTTTCACAATTTTTCTATAACTTTTAAAAATACAAAATATAGAAAAAAATCTTAATAAAATTGTTACTTTGTTCATTACTTAAATTGACTCAAAAATAACGAATTTTTGGTGTGGGTGAATGTATTCTCAGGGTATTGAAACAGGATTATTCACAAATTGTTGCATCCAATTTGTACAAAAACACCACTAATATAGTTATATTAGTTTGATAGTAATCTTTTAACAAAATTTGTTTTAGAAAAAAAATTGATCTAACCGCTTTTTGGATCATTGCCGGACACAAACTAGTTTCGGAACCGAAACACTGAATTCACACCACTCCTTACATTTCTTATTTTGATTCAACATCATTGTGGAAAATAATCTTTTACATCTTTTACATGCTCGTGATTTATAACGAATTTGAAAAAGTTACCCCTATAGTGCATGTTAACTGATGCTCATCGAAAAGATAGCAGACCACCTTTTGTGTATATGTCTACGCTTTCCCAGAACTAAGCTTAATGAGCTTAAGCTATTGGATGCCCTATTCTTCTAGCATTCTCGGCGATACTTCCAGCATTACCATTAGACAGATTTTCGCATCAACGCTTCCAGTTGGTTCTAACATGACCATTCTCCATCCTACCCACCATTAGGGGGAATTGTGAAATAAAAAAAGTTTGCTTAGCTAACTGCGGAGAATTCGTTCATCCGTTTACTTGAACTTACTTAGCTTAAACAATGTGACATTTATTCGCCTTTTTATAGCATTGTTCAAAAATCCATACATCTATTATATAGCAACATTTTTGAAACTTAAAATTTAACATAAAATTTGGCTCACTTAGCCAAATTATTCATGATCAATCTACTATTATAGAAGATGTTATACTCTATTGTTCTTGTGGAATGTGTACAAAATTTTTTTAATAGAATAAACACTGTTTATAAAAAAACGTGTTATATTAACACATTTATTGTTTATAAACTGCCTTTAAATGAAATGAAATTTTGTCCATATTTTTATGCCACATGAAGTATTGAAATGACGTTGAAATTTTTGTTCTACCATTGAGACAAATAGATGATGCTCCGTGAAATTATTGAACACAGTATATCAAATGGATTGCTGAACTCATTGGAAAAGGACGTAAATTATAAAGTATTTTTGACCAAAAATTTTTGTTAAATGCTTTAAACATCAATAATACAAGTTCATTCTCTATTTTTATAAGAATAGAAATAGAATTATAAAGTAGAATTAATAATAAAATAGAATTCACTAAAGCAATTGAACACATACTCAAAACAAAGACTAAAGTTGTTTAAAACTATCTTGAAAAAATATTAAACCAAAACTAAAAATATAAAACTTTATTACGATTGCTTTAAAATGCATGAATTCAATTACTCATGTCTATAAATAAAATTATTGCACAATTGTACATTAAAAATTAATGGAAATGCGATTAAAATAAATAATTTTTATAAAGTTTGTGTTGAAAAATGCTAGTCAATTATTTATGAATTTCCATAAATCACCCAATTACAGAAGCATCACCCAAAAAACAGACAAATCAGTACGCATTTATCAGCTAAAAATTACAGATTTCAATAGTTTGAAAATATTTTAGTATTTTTTTTATCTTAGTTGCAAAATGAGGTAATTATTCCCCGACAACATTTAAATCATATATACACACACATTGAAGTACATTTTTACATATTTTTGTAACTCTTTGAGATAACAAATTACACGTGTATCTTTCAGATACTACAGTGTTTGGTTTTGTTGCGTTGTTAATGTTTTTCCATTTATTTTGTTGGTTTGTAGGTTTTGTAGTGGCAAGAGCACCATTAATTTACTTTAAGTAATTAAAAAAACAAAGAAAAACTTTGGGAAAAAAGCAGAGAAGAACTTAAGAAAAAAAAACTAAAAAAATTAATAAAAAATAAGAAACAAACTTCAAAGTAAAAAATTTCAACTGGACCGTGGCGTATAGCCTCTAGTGTGGCGCTCATGTCTGTAGCTGATATGTATCTAAGGCGTTTGTATAATTCTGAACTGATTTGGCTTTTGATTTTCCCTATAAAATTTATAGCAAAATTGCATGTTACTTTTAAAACGGAAAAATAGAAAAATTAAGAAAAATCATTGTTGATTTTGGAGCGATGATTCAATGAACCAAAAGGAAGTGGTGGTGTTG
>NC_051846.1:35320634-35332431 GCF_002237135.1 Teleopsis dalmanni
AGAACACGTTTACTGGTCCCATCGGTTCGATTAAGAGAGTTTTTACTATATTTATAAACATTTCTTCAATCTAAGAAAGTTGCCAATATAATTGATTCCAATATAAACTAGGCTATAAATTAGAGAAATTAATAGGATTTTTTTTTCCAACAAACTTTTATATGTAATGTTAGCCATTACATATATTGAATTCTTTAATTCCTAGGAGGAGCATAAGGTCATTAAACATATCTAATAATCGACAACATTTTTACAAATCCAATATATGTTACGTTTATTTTTAATTAAATTTAACAATTGTGAAACGAAAAAGAATTACAATTTTTCATGAAAATAGAAAATTGGGTGGGATAATATTAATCGACAACTGCAAAGTTATTCCTTTATTCCAATGTTATTCCTTTAAACTTAATCAAATCACAACAGCTGACGAAACTAAGCTTTTGGTGAACTACTAGTCAAAGGTTTGTGTATTATGAAATATTTTACTAGAGAAACATCATATAAAATACGATCTTATTTTAACTATGCATTGATATAGAATAACTAATAAACTTGAAATAATTTTTTAATATGCCTCTATTAAATCAGGTATAAATCAACTCGTTAGTGACAGCAGTTCTACGTTTTAAGTCGTTCTTCAATTCTAATTGAAACAGTTTATGTGTTAGAAATAATTTTTCAGTCAGATGTAAATCAACTTGTTTATAAAAGCTGTCGTAATTTTCAAAATTCATTGAAAAAATAAAAACATATTAATAATAAAATTTGATTTTTCTCAAGCTTGTCGGTATATTCAAGGAATAAATTGAGTTATCGTTAAAGTCAGCAAATGGTCGGTATTCAATTTATTATTGTTTAGTATTTGTATTTATATGCAATGCTTTTAATAATTGTCTTTGATAAATCCACAAAAATTTAATGATAAAACACGATCAATAATTCTGATCTATCCCACATACATAATCACGGGCCGCAAATGGGAATGAATTTGACATAAATAAAGTAACCTACCTATAAGTCAACCGTAGAATAGCAAAAATGAAGTAAACATGGCTCTGTATTCTACTGAGAGAAGCGAATAAAGTACTGATGCTTTTGGAACGAAATTAACCGACTAGCATAAAATCACACACGACTCAGGTGTTTTAGAGAGATCCTTAAAGAACTAAGAGAACTGATAGTGATGATGCATAAAATTATTTATTTTTTTTCAGCTAAGTCTTTCCTAATAATTAATAATATTATTATGTGTGTATTTGTCAACAAGTGTTTACATAGAATTCTTAAAATATGGTGGCCTGATCTAACATTAATATGAGAACCCGCTGAACCAAACGAATCAAAAAGCAGCACAAACTGAAATAAACAATAAAGCACAAACTGACATGGTATCCACAAGGTAGCAGAAGACCTTGTGGGCCAACAAAACATGGAGAAGAATGGTCGAAAGTGAACTATATGAAACACGATACACTTGGATCTATAGAGAAGTGCTAAATAAAGTCAGATTGACAAGAATTATTGAGGCCCTATGCCCACTGGGGAATGTATACAATAGTAGTAGTAGTAGTATAAAAGCAATGGCTTAAAATTATAATCTTATTCTACTCGTAAATAAAAATGGCTCAGTTTTTAGATCATTTTTAGTTTTTAGCTTATTTATTAATGATTTCTCAATGATCTAGCTAGGCTTGTTAGGGTTAAATTCATTTGGATTTGGGTCACCGAAATATCTCGGCTAATTGTAGGGCATCCGAGTTTGCCAAAATAGGCGCTCTTTTGCCTAAAATTCACTTCTCATATATAGGCGTTCCACTTGCTACAGTTAAACTGGCAATGAAACAAAAATACCTGGGCATAGCCAAGCAATACTTGGCTGATGAACCTCATTGCCAGATAATTGATTGACTTAGTCTAATTAAGACAAGAAACGAACTAGTCAACAAAGGCGGAATCTGCTCAGCACTTCAGCACTACGGTATCTGTACTAACGGGCCACTACAAAATAGGACCTGGCTAATTTTATGGAACTGTCAGTTTGGTTTTCCTTTACCTAATGGGTGAGTCATTACCTTTTTCGGCTTTGGTTGTATACTGATTTAAATCTGTGTACATATCAATGCTATTACTTTTGTACCACAATGTTTGATTTAAATTTTATTAGAAAAAGCTAACTATTTATGATTTAGAAATTGAAGTTTAGCAGTTCAAAATCAACTACTAATTAGCTCTTTATAAATATTAAATTTTCAAATATTTAAATATCATTTGGAAATGAGTTTCAAATACATTTAGTATTTACTCGTTTTAGTTATTTGCACTAAAAATTGTTTTCAACACCTCTGATGTTACTTTTACCACATAATTTCACTTAACACCTTTGAAGCTTAAAAACTCAAAAATAATAATAATAGTAGATGAAGACAAACAAACTGAAAAACTTACAGATTCATTCGTGCAAGTAAAGAAAAATGTGCGCGTGGGCATGCCGTAAACCCAGATACCAGAAGAGGGACCCTTTACTGCATTTTTTTACGTCACAAGACAAGACAAAACACAACGCAACATACTTTAGAAAAATAAACTTAATAATAATGAAATATTTATAAAAATAAAATTACAGTTGAACTGCTGGGTAAAGGCATGTGAAGTGCAGAAAACCAAACTTCATGCTAGAAATGTCAGATAAGCAATGTCAAGTCAAGTCGAGTAGAGTTGAGTTGAGTTGAGTTGAATAAGTGTACAGCATGTTTACATACTAGTTTATACAATGTGGTTGTACACTATATATAGAGTAGAGAGGAGTATGTAAGAGAATACACAAGAAAGTATCTGTACAAATTTATAGGCAAAATATTTCTATATGATGATGTTCAAAGTGCTTGTATAAAATATTTTATGATGCATAAGTGTGTATATACGTACTTGCAATAAGGCGATCACCAACTGTATTGGACCGCAGCGTACAACAACTGTGCCGATCGTTGTAGCGCGCATGCCTTGATACACGCCACCATTACCAGTTGTTGGACCAATGCTTGTACTATCGCCGTCTAATGTGACATTTGTTGCACTAGGAAAATCAAATCCGCCGCCAATACTGCCAGCTGCCATACTGCTGCTGGCAGCCACTAATAAACCACTTGGAGTTGGTGATACTGATGATGACATCGTTTGGTAATTAAAATTTTCATGTTGGCGTGAGGGAGTATTTGAGATATTTGAACCAGAATAAAGCGAAGACATCGATGAGTCCAATGGTCTATGACGTTCCATTTTGTGGCTTATTTCTAACGGTAGTCGTGTGCGCTATTAGCGTGTCTCGCATATAATAAGGCAAATAACGAAATTAAGAATATCTGCTGTTATTGTATTGTGTAGGTGTCGAAGTATTTCTCATGCAATCCTGTTGTTAATTGGTACTTTAATTAATAACAATTTTAACTATTTGACATTAAAGCTTAGATATTTTTAATGCGTTTACACTTTAATTGATGTGATATTTTAAATATATTAAATTATTTCGTTTCGTTTTGTTGATCAAAAATTCGTTGTAAATTTTATTTTCTAATTTTGTTTAATTAATTTTATACAATTAATAATTAAATATAAATTAAATAGGGAAAAAAAACTTCGTTATTTGGCTAAATTAATTTGACAAAAATAAACACGTAAAATAAATAAATTTCTAGTTTCGTTTTTTCAAATGCTCGCGACTTCACCGTTTCTGAACGTCTGTGCTTGAACGCTCCAACTGCCAACTGAAACGCTCCTCACATGCGATCACTGCTGCGAATATCGTAAAATAATAATAATAATAAAATTAAAAGTAAAAATTGCTATGACTTCATACTATGTTTCAATATTGTTTTCATTTGCTTTTATAAATGTATTGTTTTTTTTCGCTAGATTCGCTAGATTCGCTAGTTTCGTGTGATTTTTGATTTTTGCGTTTATTTTTCGTTAAGAAATTTCAATCGGTCCGCCACTAGTAGTGCTCTGGTCCGCTCATTCTATGCTCTATTCTAGTCTATTTTTATCAAGAAATAGCAAAATTACGATTACAAAACACAAATAAAAACATGCCCAGTTGTTGCAAATTTATGTTTAAAAAAAATTATTTTCAAAATTATGTATTCGGTATTTAAAATAAGCTTTATATAAGGCAGTTTATGTATCAGTATTACTCAAGTATATTTTTTATTTATTTTACAGTAATAAAATTTAAATTAAACAAACTTTATTTCCTTTTAATTTGATCTCGTTTCTCTGCTATAAGACATTATAAGACATTTTATAGAAAAATCATTGAAACACAAATCTGCGTTGAAATCTGCTGTGATTGTGCGAGCCTCGTCATTTGAAATAATCATATGTGCGATCACTGATCGTTGACGCCGTCACAATTCGCGCATCTCATAGTTACGCTTGATTTTTTCTCCTTCAGTGAGTTTAACATCAGACCGCGTTCTTCACAATTATTTCTTGTGCTTTTCAATTCCCATTTCCACAAATATACTTTACTGATTTCTATTAGTTTTTTTTTTTTTGTCAGTATCTTTCCATTTGGTGTTTGTGTAAATATAAATTGAATTCAATTGCAAAATTCTCAAGAGAAATGCACATTAAATATTGCCTTAAGAAAAATTAGGTAATAAGTTTTAGTACTTCTATCTATAAACATACTTAAATTATATAAACATTCATTGTAACATGGAACATTTCCTCATTGCTTCTATTATTGTATATATTACAATATTTTCCACTTTATTTAGCGCAACGAAATCTTACAATTACAAGGCTTTTAGTTAAAATGGAACAATTTTGTGTAAATAATCAAAAAAAAAATATCTTAAAAATTTTAAAAAATAATTGATAGAGAAACATTTTTAATCGAAATGGATATTGTAAACCTTAATTATTTCAATCAAAATTATTTATATATTTTTGCCAGATTCCCGAATGTGACAATCCAACTTGCATGAGCTTTTCAACCAGATTAGTGTTACTGATAAAATATTATCTCTCGTGAGAAGACGTTTAATCAAATTTTCTGAAAGTATTCGGTTTTAGTCTGGCCCAAGAGCAAAATCCTCATCCTAAAGCATGCTATACTAATGTTGGAGGAATTTGCATTAAGCATCTAAGATTAAGAAATCCTAACCGAAAGGTGTTTTGGTCTTTAACTGAAAGGTTAGTCAAAATTATTTACATATTTTTCGTCACTAGATTTCTCAACCAAAACTGCGTTATCATTGTATATAAAATGTATCTATTTAAAGTAGCACAACCTCATCTCTGTTTGGATATGGACTTTTAACGATCTTTTTAATGGTAACCAGCGTTACTATTGCAGGATACTAATATCTTACTAATATTAATAACATCTGTAATTGAAATTAATTGGGACTTGTTATCATATTATTTGTGAGTATCCGATTTTACTCTGAGAGAGATGCAGGATATTGATGCGGGAGCACCAGTTAATACTTAACGAAGCAGGCTTCACTTAAAAAACTGAATAGCTAATATATATATATACAGTTACGATTAGTTGTATACAGCAATACAAAGCATTCTTTGTGATAACTATATCTTGCTCCATTGAGATCGTAATTTCATGAATTTCTATTCTAGTCTATTCTGCTCTACGTAACTTTTAAGGGTTTCTCAGCTTTGTTGTACTTCTTTTAAACCAAATTTAAGAAGAGAAAGAAATGATGATCACATAGATGAATTTTTAAAGAAAAATAAGGTGAATATACTGTAAAAATTAGACCTCGGTATCGATAGCTGAGCATAATAAAAGCGAACTTTATATTCTTGAGCATACAAATTATGGAATGAATATCATCAAGCGGAAAAACAATAAATAATGTGATACCTACTAAATAGTTTTAAAGTAGAAAATAGTTATTGAAAAAGTCATATAAATATAATGAAATTAAAGAAAATTATTCTGTTTATTGAATAACTCCTTGTACTTTTTAGCAGAATGTAGAGTATGTATATTCTAGTTCAGATTTATGCTCCTATCTCCGAAATATCCCCAATTTGTTTCTGTGGCATCCTGAAAGAAATGTAATAGCTCACAGAATTTTTCTGCAGTTTACAAACTATTTTTTTAAATATGAGTTTATATTTTTGGAAAGAATAATTTAACGAAACCATTTCCTATAATTTTCAAAAAAAATAATGTCATAGAAGACTAAAATATATTATATATATTATTAAAATGAATGTGTATTCCACGGAAGATTTGGCGCTAAATCCAGAGATCGACATGGGTTGAAAAACATTGTTCTAACTTCTTGTGAACACCAATATAATACTACTGTTTACTTAGACGGGACTACATTCTTTTTACTTAAAGTATTTTATACACATAACTAGTTATTATGTAAATTCAGTAAATTCAGAAGTTGCCGTACAATTAAAAAAATGAAACCTTGTTTTATAAAACAATGTTTTTCGTAATTTACTCATATTTACTAATTATTTTTATACAATTTTGTTTGCAACATTAATTTTCACTGTATTGATTTAATAGTTCTATATTCTAGTATTACTTCTGTTATTTTATTATTTTTATTGTATATAATTATTTATAAAACTTTTTGATTTAAT
Source organism: Teleopsis dalmanni (assembly GCF_002237135.1). Lineage (NCBI taxonomy): Eukaryota > Metazoa > Arthropoda > Insecta > Diptera > Diopsidae > Teleopsis > Teleopsis dalmanni. Next base: position 35,327,265 of record NC_051846.1, read on the forward strand.
GACCAAACCTTTTTATTTATTGTTTTTATTTTTTAAACGGACTAATGGGTAAATCGTTCAAATAATACAAAACTTTTTAAATTATTTTTAAAAAAAATGTGCATTATTGTAACCAATATTTCGAAATACCCTGATTATGACTATAGGCTATAGTGAAAATATTGGTGAACATAAAATGTAATTGAAAAAAATAATTTACAAAATGTATTATTTGAACAATCGATCAATTAGCCCGTTTCAAAAATAAATATTATTATTTTTAATAAATTATCACTTTTATCATAATTTTATTTTTATTGAATTATTATTTTTATTATATTATTCTTTTTGTTATATTATCATTTTTATTATATCATTATTTTTATTATATTATTTATTTTATTATTTATCATATTTTTTTTTTATTAAATTATTATTTTTATTATATTATTCTTTTTGTTATATTATCATTTCTATTATATCATTATTTTTAAATATGTTATTATTGTTATTTTACTATTATTCTTATTATACTATTATTTTGTCATTATTTTTATTATTATTTTATTATATTATTAATTTTCTTATATTATTATTTTTATTATACTATTTTTTGTTTTTTACTGTTATTTTTATTATTTATTTTATTCTTATTTTTGTTTTATTATTATTTTTTTATATTATTATTTTTTTTTATATTATTATAATATAATATTAAATAGTAATTATTTTATTCCTATTTAATTTTTTTATACCAGTATTATAATATGAAATAATAATATATTTTTATTTTACAAAAAGAATAATATAAGTTTTAATTTGACGTCGAAATCGGCTATTATATTTAATAGAAACTAGCAAAAATTCTTTTCCAAAAAGAATAATGTTTTTATTAAAAACTTTTTTTAAAAAATTTGTTTATATCAATAATTCGAGGTATTTTTAACAGCACTTAGTTACAACAAAAAAATTTATTATTTTATTAACTATTTTATATTATTTTTTTTATATTATTTTTTTATGTTATTATTTTTTATTTGTTTTTGTTCATAATACCTCAATATTAAAAACAAAATTTTATATTAAGAATATATGGTAGTTACTTTCGCCAAAACGCTTGCTAAAAATCAAAATCAATTATTTAAATAAAATTATAATTTCTTTCCTCTATATTACACAAAATTGTTTTTACAGCAAACCTAATTAGGTGTCAAAATTAATCTTTATAAAAATTAAAAAATTAATACATTAATAATTTTCTTAATTAACATATATTTATTACATGTTCATTTCATTCATTTCGTTTATATAGGACTTTGAGATATAATTAATAATAATTTCAATTGACATTGAATTTGTTTTTATCATTTTCTATTGCAAAATTATGCTAATTAGCAACGCTGACGTTTCAATTATTTATTATAGCAGCCAGGCAGGCCTTAGTTATTCATACGAACACACGGTATATTATCCAAAGCAGCATTTGGATTTAAAAAAATAAAAAGTTTTATATAAAAATAAAATCTAATAAAATAGCACGCGCAATAAATATTCTTTTATTGTTTTATATAATATTTATTTTTAAACAAATTTTTCGAATTTATTACTTAATAAATTAATTTATAGAATGAATTTTTTTCTAAATAATTTACAACAACAAAAACGAAATAATTAATTTAGTGGGGTAGAAAGGTCAAAGGGTTTAAATAAAAAATAAATTTTTTTTATCATTTTTTAATAAATTTACGCACTGTTAGGATTTTTAAAAAACTGCACATATTAAGTGAAACACAATAACGAAGGATTAGCAACAATAATTTACTATTTACAATTATATAAAGTACACAATTTCTTATTTATTTTTATTTCTTTTTTTTTCTTGACTTAATTTTAAATAAATTTCTTAAGAAAATTTATTTCTTTTGTGCAAATCACGACAATTCAGAAAACACGCTCTGCACACACACGATACACTGACGAGACTGAATTGCGATGGAGGAACAAACAACAGACACGACGATCACTTGTACCGCCGTCGTACATGGCGCAAAAACAATAAAAGCAAACCTAAACAAACAAACAAATACAATAACAAAAACAACAGCAACAGCAAGAAAAAAAGCAAAAAGCTTGGAGGGCATAAACCAACTTAACTGGGCTATGCACAAATTTTAATGGTTAGCTGCAATGTGGCGCGGCGCATCAACAGTGATCAGCATCAGCGGCAGTGAAGGTGACGCTTTATTCTGGTTTCGCTTAACATGGTAAATGATTTCAACAGCATTAGAAAATGAAAAAGAAGAAGAAGACATAATGTTAACAGTGCCAGAAATTGTGGCAAAATTTTGTAAACAAATGTTAACAGAAGCCAATCTGTTAACAAACTGTTAACAAAAGGCTGAAGAATTATTAGCAATGTTGTAGTTATATGGGGGAGAGATTTGAGAGCTTTGAGTGTGCAATAAAAATGTATGTAAAGTTTTAAGAAAATAAATAAACGAACAGTGCCACTGTGCGATAACTTAACAGTTGCTGTTAGCTAACATGATCACTTGAGTATTGTTGCAGATAGTTTGTTGTATCTATGTGTAGTCGTATCTGTTGGCATATTAAAGCTTAACAATTCGCTCATAAAAAAATAAAAATAAATAAAAAGAAAAATTATAAATAACCGGCAAGTGAAGTGCTCTCAAATCAACAAAAATATTCGTGCTTATTTGAAGCTTATATTTTATTCTTTGTTATTGTTTTTGTTACTAGTGCCGGTTGTTGTGACTTAAATCAAACTAACAATTAACCATAGAGTGATGCTAAAAAATGACTTTTAAAAAAATTTTTATACAATAAAAAAAATACAAAAAAAAGGAAAAATAGACCTTTTTCATGACAAAAAATTTGTATCTTGTGAGAACTCAAATAAATTCATTTGTTCGTGCGAATGTCATGGCACACTTTGGTGTAGTGAAAAAAGCCCGCCAACAGCGTTTTCGTTTTTTAGAGCGCATCGCAAAACTAATTCATAATAAAATAACAAAAAAAAAGAAACAACTTGTAAAATTTAACAAAAATTTGTGAAAAAATATATCAAAATATTTAACCAAAACAGCAAATATTTCAAAGTAATTATTTAAGAAATTTTATAAATATCGTACTATATGTTATATATATATATGTATGTAATCCTAATTCGACATATTTTTTCAAAACAATAACAAAAAAAAATATTCCATAGAAAATATCGTTGAAATTTTATATGTCACATACTATATCTATATCTATTAGAGATATCTTATAAGATATATATCTATATTTATATTTATAATCCACAAGGCAGTAGAAGAAGAGGAAGGCCTAAGATTACCTGGTGTTGATCAACAATAAACGAAATCAACAGCCAATCAATACACCTTGGCAGATCATACGCCAATATTGTTGAGCTCAGAGAAGTGCCAATAAGAATGCAAAAATGGAGGCAATTTGTAGATAGCTATAGAGGCAGCTTGGAATCACGTGACGCCAAGCAGGGCTTAATATATATACTATATCTCATATACAAATTTATACACTCATAGTTCGACACATTTTCCCAAAACAGTAAGATAAAATATTTCAAAGTAATTATCTTTAAAATTTTATGTCTCATACTATATTTCATATATATGTGTTTAATAACCGCATTCTTAAAAATTATCTGAAATTATTAATTTTGAACTAAAATAACTTTTAAATCTAATTCGATATGATATATTAGGTACCAAATTAGAGATATGATTTATGCACTATAAATTAGTATACAACTGAATCTATTTGGATGAACATTCTTTGAGATAATAGAAGTTTTGATCAAAGATCGTCTTTGAATTTGTGGTGGACCCCGCAATTCGGTATATATTCCAACTAGACCCGTAGGTTTCAAAGCAAGAGAGCTTTTCTCTCGTTTAAAGCAAGTTAATAGAGAGTCACTCTTCGTAAACAAATATTTAATATTTAATAAAAAATTTTCTAAACATAATAATTTGAATTATACTTTCCATTACAATTATTTTTTACTTCTTTTCAAAATAATAAATCTATACAGTAGCTATTATTTCAACATTTTACAACCTTTCAACACTACCAAAAATCTCTAAATGAAAGTGTGCATAATTTTTAAAAAATCGTGAGTAGATATTTTAAATATTTTCCTTTTGTTATAAGAAAAAATTTTCAATTTAATGTATTTTCTTCATTTGTTAATAAATTTTCTTTTTAATTTTTACAAATATTCGCCGAATTTAATGGCTGATACTTAAAGTCACGAAGGCTAACTTGCGGTGTTTAAGTTGCATGATCACTTCGTCCTATTGTTGTTGTGAGTGGCATAAATTTTATTTTGGCGCTGAATATTCAATCAACAGTAAGGGACGTAATAGTGGACCCACTTGTTGGAAACATTTTTGCACATTATTTGTAAGAAATAGTTTTTACATAAGTAATTTAAAATAATGACATATACTAATATAAGCCAAGAACAAACAATAATGATAATTAGGTTTGGCTTTGCTGAAGCTTTAAGTCTCTACACACAAATAGTGTTGTTAGAAATTAATTATAAACGAGTTCGATTAACAATTTAGCCTTAACCATTCGACCTTAACTATTTAGCAATATTAGTTAAAAATATAGATTCACGAATAAGCTTCTCTTAGTGCTAAGCGATATAAGTACCGAAGAGACCTGACTAATAGTGCTGTAATCCTTATGAGCACTATCAAGTGGGCCTCAATACTCTTGCGGTGTTTTCTTTATTCTCTATCTGACCCGCAGAAAATTTTTAGCTTTCTTGCAAATTGAAGATTAATACAACTTTTTATTCGGCTATATCTTTTCTTTTTTGGAATCGGGTTATATTAAAACATTTTATCCACATTTTATAAAACATTTTATAAAAATAACTTGTATTATTAATTCTAAATTTTATTTCTGTTTTTCCTAATTTATCTTCAGCTAATCCCATCTTGTGAGACTGCAATTTTAAAAGATAGTATCCCATTGAGGCACCATTTATTATTCTGCAGTTGTTTCGAGGAAAAAATTTACAATTTTGGAGACTTTCTGAAAGTATTGAATGCTGAAAGTATTGTTCTGGCTAACTTATAGATATTAAGACTGTCATTTGTTATATGTTTTGTTTTTTCTTTTCTTCTCA
>NC_051846.1:35332531-35341650 GCF_002237135.1 Teleopsis dalmanni
TATACCGGCAGCAAATATAGTATTGTAGCGTTTAACAATTAAAAAGATGAAATTATATGTGAAATAGTAAAATATTTTAAATCTAAATGCACGTTTTGTAATTCAAAAATTTGTATATGAAAATTTTGCATTATTTTTGGCACAAATTCTACATTAACTTAAATTTTATTTTTCCATTTTTGATTTTTTTAATTTTCTTCTGGTTGCCAGATAGTTTGCTTACCTAAATTGTTTTCCATGTAATAAAAATTATATCCTGTCATAGACACATTTAGATAAATTTTGTATTACTTAAGTTTTTCATACTTTGAAATATTCTATTTATGATTTAATGATTTATTCATTCTTTATTTGTTATTTCTATAAACAATCCCAAGCCCCTTTTACTATACATAGAACTTCATACAATTAATTATATTTACGAGTATCTGAAATAAAAAGAGCAAACCATTGACATTGAATCGCAAATATAATGACGCATTAATGTGTACAGAACTTGGTTTTACTTTTAAATATTTTTATATTTAATTAATTTATTTTGTTGTTGTTGTTATTTTTATAATATGATAATTAATTTTATTACGAACGACACATGTGATGTCACCATTAAGCTGCCTTTTTATATCACTGAATTTATTAAATTTCTAGCTTGTGATTTTTTTTTGTTATTTAAATATTCGTTACATTATCTTAGTAAAAGGCTTATATTCTTAAGTATGAAGACCAAAGATCAGATCACATTAAAATCTGGTTTGAGAATTAAAAATTGCAAAAATAAAATTACTTGTTTGTCAAAAATAACCACGAGCTCTTATCGATAACTTTTGGAAATAAAATAGCGTTGATTAAATAATATTTAAAAATATCAAATTCTTATAGAAGACAAATAGAGCGTGTAAAAAAATTCGAGAAACACTTACTTGTTGTATAAATCTATAAAAATAAATAATGAAGCATAAACTAGGTGCTGTCTTTAACATAAGTATGTGGTGAATGAATCTAATATGCGTAACATAAGATTCTGAAGCATTGTTAGTAAATATGGAAGATTAAAACGCAGTCTGGCTATCTCTTAGAGTCGTGTTGGATGTATATTTCTTATCGGTATAATTCCTTAAAGAGAGTTTAAATGTTACATTCAAATGCTGTGTAAAAACAATAAAATTTGAATGAATAGTTGAATTTAGAAAATTTGTCATCTAACTAAAATTTTTTATATTATTTACTATGGTAACTAGTCTCTAAATTGAAACTATATAGTAATTTTATCAATTTACATACTTAAAACAATACTTAATATTATGTGAAGTCACGCTAAGTTCACATATCTTATACTAAACGGTCTTATTGGTATCCCCTTAGCAAATTTTTATGTTTTATAGGTTCGTCATCTTTTTCATTGAGTCGTCAATGTTAAACAATTTTCAATTCCGAGGCATTCTTACGTCCTACTGGAAAGAAACTATTGCTACTGTTAAAAATGTGCATCGCTAGTGCCTTGGAACTATACTTTCGAATCTTTTAAGGATTTCATCTCCCTTGGCACCGTCATGACGAACAACAATGATGTCAACCTGGAGATCAGACCAAGAATCAACATTGTCAATATGTGCTACTATGCGCACAGTAGGCAATTGGCATATAGGGCTCTTTCTTGACTACAAAACTTGAACTGTATAGGTCGCACATCCTTCCTGTGCTTCTGTATAGCGCAGAAGCATGGCTTTATCACAGAATGGTGAAGCAGCACTGGAATTGTTGGAGAGAAAAGTTTTTCGTAAGATCTTTGATCCTCTACGAGTAGGCGACGACTACCGCTCCGAATGAATCACGAGCTGTGTGAGTTTTATAACGACATTAATATAATTCAGCAAATCAACATCCAGCATCTTTGCTAGCTTGATAATGTCGTGAGAATGGATGAATATGCTCCAGCGAAAAAGGTATTTGAAGCAATAGTTGGAGGAAAAAGGTGTGGATATAGACTTTGGCTATCAGTGGAGTGATCAAGTTAAAGAAACGCTAACCGGATTTGAGATACGAAACTGGGGAAGGCACATCGACGCCTGTAGAGACTTGTTGCGTCGAATAAGTGACAAATGTTGGTTATGGCGAATAAGTGAGTAAGTAATCTTTGTTATTAGTTAAGATTACAAGTCGTTGCTTTGAGATTTGTAAGCCCTTATTTTTTGCGTTCACTTATGAACTTTTAACAGCTATGTATGTGTCAGCATTTTAACCACATCTCTAAGTAGTTTAATTTGAAAGCATTTTATTACATGTTTGCTGGTTTGATTAATGCATTTTTAAAGTGAATTACTGTTAAAAATGATTATAAAAACAGCTTTCAAACCTAACTACTGGTAATTGCTGTCCCCATCTGATATTAAGAACTTTTTTACGTTATACATTGGTTTTTATTCGTTATCCTGAAAGTTTTTGCATCTGTCAGTGGGAGTCTATGCTTTTATTGTATTCTAATGAAAATAAAACACGTCGATTTGACTTTAGCAACCTTCATTATGGAAAGTAGTCAATTACCTAAACATCAGCATTAACATAACTTTGCAGATTCTGATGTGATGAGTAAGAGCCTATGAATCATCTGATCATCAATTGTGATACTAGGATGAAGACCTTCGAAAACTCTCTCCGAAGAAGCTGGTTCGATTCCTCAAGATACTAAATATCTAAATACAAAGGGACGCACAATAGATCAAACTGGTCGCAGTGCATAGGGGCTTTAGCCTAACGCCCAAAACCCTCAAATACCATTGACCATTGACTATTGCTTCAACAATAAATATATTTACTAAGCTGTTATTAAAGTATATCTAAAAGATGTTTGTTAAACTTTCGCTTTTCATTAATTTTCATAATTTAAACTTTTTACTATTAATTTAAATTGTTTTTTAAATGCTTTAATAATATTTTTATTAATATGGCAATTTATTTTTATCACGCTCTGTCGTTTTCGCAAAATAACTTGTTAAGTATATATTTTTTTTGTTCAATTCAATTTAAATTCAATTCATTTAACAATTGGATCGGCACACTTAGCACTTGCATTGCATTAAAATGAAATCAATTGGCACGATTATATCCAGACTTTTTTTTATTTTATACTTTTTTTCTTTCAATTCAATTTTCATGCAGTCTTTCTCATTATTTTTTCTTTAAATGAAATCATCGCATTCAGAGGTGCGGTCTTCTTAAAAGGGAGCATGAATAATTCGCTGTTGTAGACAATGTAATACGATATTCTCATTTTATAAATCTGATGTCAACTGTATGTCTACTGTCGTATAGACTATACTACATTTGTATACATTTGAATTGATAGCGCGTGTAATGACCTTTTAAGTTGTGTAAAGTGTGTATAAATGCCGATAAATTGTTGTAATAACTTACAAAACAAAATACTATGAATTTATCATAAGATTATACGTAGATCTGTACTGAAGATTATACAATTTATACAATTTACGAATAGATATACATATATGTATGTACATACAGAAGTGTATATAACATAAGGTGTGTTATAAGTGTTAAAGAAAAACTCTTTATTTTTTAATGTTAATAAAAAATATAGGTAATGAGTAAATTTTGCTATTTGTTGAAATAGCTAGAATCGATTTACTATATTCATATATAGGACATATGGTTCAATTACAGGATTGTAAAAACTCAATTTGTTTTTAACTGTTATTATGATTTTGTTTATAGAGAGGTTTTCGAACAGTAGTAAACTGCAACGACAAAATTTTTTTATTATTTTAATTATTTAAAATTTTTGACTGACCATATAGCTGTTTCGAGTATAACCAAATACCCACCATCAGTGGTCCTGAAATTAGTTATTGTACTTAATTATTCGTAATAATTCTTTTGAGATTGCAAGAACCAAGGTTTATAGTTATAACTTCCTATAGTTTGTTGTAGAGCCAAGTGTCTCCATAAGATCTCCATCTCCATTCTCTATTGAGAAATATTAATTTATACACAACTTTCTATATTCAAGTACTCTTAAAAAATAGATTATTGAAAATTTTGTCATCTTGATTCGAAAGGTAATAGACTAACGTTAACAATTTGGAATTTGCTTAAGACTACATTATATATGTACTCATTATATTCATTTTATTTATTGTATCAATCTATGAATACCTAAATCTACTAACAATGGATTTATGGGTAATATTATTCATTCATTTTGATTAGGGTCAAGGTTGAGCTCTGTTTAATTCGTGCATCTATTAGAAATCAACTTAGTTTTCGATTATGTCATCGAGTAAAATTAAGTCAATTACAATATATTTTATTTGAGAAGAGAGAACTGAATAATAAAACTAGTGCTCTCCATTATTACTTCTTACATCAATTACATACTTATTAATAACTTATTATGTGAATTTTCGTTGAGACTGCCAAGATTACAGTTGAGCATAAATTAAAGATATCCTTACATAAACTTAACTTCATTGAAAAAACTTACTGATTAAGCAGGTATCTTTTGTTTAATGTACTTAAAAAATAATACACCAATTCTACAAAAGAAGGTGTAAGGTATATATTTTCTAAATAATACTGCAAAATTTTCTCATATTTTTTCTCCTCCAAAACTGTATTTATTTAGCTAGAAAACTCATTTTTGTAAGCTTTATTCAGTTTTAACTCAACCAAAAGAGTTACTGATTCCTAAGCGTTTAATGAAGTTCGTGGATAATCTTCATTTTTGTGAGTTTCGATTAAGAGAATAAGAAGTCTTTAATAAAAAAATATTATATTTATTCAGATTTATATATTTTTGTACAGGCTAATTGTTCAATGTTAGATAATATACAACTTTTGAAATAAGTTTTAAAAAATATTTTATTGCTGCCGAGATGTTTTGACTATAGTCTATAAACATCTTCAGGGTGCTGATATAATAAAAAATTTTATAACAACAAAACAAACTTTGTGACAACAACTTAAATACATTGTAGAAATAAGTAATTCCACAATATAATAAGAATCAAATGGGGAAATAAATATTTAGATTTATACAGAAATTATATATTTATCTGTTTTTGTATATTACATATATTATATCAGTATAATATTTATATATTACATATATTATTCTATTATATGTATTACATATATATATATATATATATATATATATTATATATATATATAATATATATATATATATATATATATAATTATTATTATTATAATTTATATATGTATTATATTATGTATATTACATATATAATATGTATATGTATTTTTATACATTTAAGCACAGTTTAGTATATTTTTTTTAAATTATTATTGATTTCTAACAGAACTATGTCCGGGTTGAGTAATGAACCTATCATAAGATTTTTTAATTGAAAGTAAGATTTATTTGTTGATGAAAGTAACTATTTTTAAGTTACCTATTTAAGTTAACTATTTTTAATTTTATTAAATTTATACTAAAAAATTTTTGTTTGATGTCTCATTATATTTGAGTCATAAAAGTTTTCAATATAACAAGCCAACGATACCTCTAAGAGAATAACCAACTTTAAATTGTATATGTTTATAATTAAAAAAGTAATTTCAATTGAATTAAATTAAAATAAAGGGAAATGAGTATTGCATAAGATATTTTTACATCTGCAACATTATATATATAAGTTTTACTGAACTATTTGTATCAAATACTGTCTCTATGCAGATATTATTTTTCACATGTTCGCATAATCGTACAATTTAAACTCGGTATTTATTCACACATACCAAAGATATTTAGCTTTTTCAGTTGAATTATATGATGAATACAAAACTAGGAAAAGAAAATGCAAAAATGTATGGTGTAAAGATACGTTAAACGTAAACATAACCATAAATTGATAAATAAAAGATTTAATCGCTATGCTTAATGAAAATAAATTGAATATAAAATCTGCAACTTCACTTAATTTTTTGCATATATTTTGTAATTTGTTACAGCCATTTAAGTGCACTTGAAAGCCAGTAGATTACGTAGTACTCGTATATATTGTAACGTGTGTAGCTCTAAAATGCACATACATGCACACGTGCATTAGCACTCATTTACAGTCTGTTTGAAAACGCATTTGCGCACGCGCATATTGCATTTGATTGTCAATCATCCGAATTGATTGTCATTTTGTATGGGTTTTGCGTGCGGAATACTTTATGAAATTCAAAGAAAACGGCAACATATTAGCGAATTTCTCTTCTCAGATAACTCAAACTCCACTTACTAATATGTATCTATCATATAGTTTATGCAAGTACATACGATTGCATATCTTGAATTTATTTTGTTTACTTTCGTATTTTTTTTAATTTACTTTCGGAATTTTCTTATGTTGGCAAAAAGGTACCGTCAGTTTCGCCAGTTCCTTGAGTTGACATGAGTCAAAGGTGCGCTGCTTTCAGCTTTTATAAATTTATTAACTTGTTCAATGCATAAATTTTTCTTAAATTTTCAGTTTCCTAGATAAAAAATAAATTTCAAAACGTAATTTTGACTTCTCCTTACTTTGAATGTATATCTACAATATCTATGATACTCGTATCTACTTTTGCGGGCAAAGTAGTATGAACATAAAAATTTATGTTATATTTTACGATGCACTCGTAGACACCCACTCCTAGAGAGAAATTTTTGCCATAAACAAAATTGTTGCATGTGTGCTTGGTTCTAACACGAAGCTAGCGGAAGCCTTATTTTCTTGAGGGTCATTTAACTTTACGTATTTAGAAATTATTGTCTTACATTATTACTTCCTTGTTGCCATTATTTTGCGAATTATATTTATTAAAATTTGTTTCTTCAACTTGCTAATCATAGTTTCCTAACAGTGTTGGAGTCCAAAATTTTAAAATATTTTTTTTTTATCAAATTAGATATAACCTTTAGATATTAATGATCTTCAAAATGAGCTAGAAGCAAAAATTCACATTATACTGATTACTATAAATATTATCTATATAGAATAGAAATACTTTTTACACAGTCTAATGCACATGAAGTAATTGTCCCTTTCTATACTTCATCTTCGATTATGACGATAGGGGGAAAAATGTGTTATCTTCAATTATGTCAACTCTATTATAGATAAGTAGGAAAGTGTGAGTGCAGAGCTGTTTCAATACATCAAATGATATAATAAAATCCGATTTTTATCTATTATTTCCTTAACTGTAACTTAACTTTTATTAACATATAAATATTCATTCATACCAGAATAACAACCCCTATCAGCTTTAGTATACACATGTGGGTGATTAGAAAGGCAAATATATAGTGTATAAAATAATATAAAATTCGGATATAAAAGTTATTCTATTTTATTTCAAATATTCCATTACACATTATTATTACATTTTCTTATATTTTTTCGACTCAAACATTGAGCTTCTTTTTACGACCAGATTTATTCTGAGTTTAAACGCTTGAAGCATCGACGATATTTATGTAGAGGACTATTTGAAAATATAAATAAAAACTAATTTACATTATTATTATTATGATATTTCCTAAGCAATGTGAGGACTGAATACGTACTGGTCTGCTTGAGCATTATCCATAATTTTATCGATTTTTTCCATATTGCGCAGATTCTGTCAAGGAACTGAAGTGTGTGACTCTATGACTATTATTCACATTCCTGGCAATTTATATTGCTTAATAAGCAATATACTACATATTGCCACATTCCTGGCAATTTATTTAAAAGCATATTGCTTAATAAGTAATAAAATAATTTCATTCCGTTGATTAAATTTTCTTAAAAAAACTTCAAAATAAATCTTTAGTTTTATGAATTTGTTATGAATAGCCTCAGATTATTTTTAGAAAATAATTTTTTTCAGCATGTAGTAAAGTAAAAAATTCATAAAATTTTTTCAAATTAATTAGGTCCAAATGCCGAAGCATATCTACTGGCACTCGAAGAAAAAGCACCAGAAAACCTGTTTTGTCTATGTTCAGACTTGTGCAGAACCAGGCTAATGATTTCTGGTGCTCCCTTCTTTAACATACTCAGCTATATTTCCCGTATTACTATAGACCGCACACTCGCATTTATCAATGCTTCTGGCTGGTCCTGACTTGTACATTATCCACGCATTATTTTGAAAAATTGTGAAAACAAAACGGCTTTCTTAGATAATTGAGGAAAATTCGTTTCTCCCTTCACTTCAACTAACTAACTAACTACCATAATTAGGTTAAAATTCGTACTGAACAACTGTCAACCAATCTATAACTGGACCAACGAAACCGCTCCCTATTCTGAAAAATTTAGAGACATAAACAATACGAAAGCAGTTGAAGAACAGAAGTTAGAACCTAACAACACTTAATGGAATCTGAACTATTTTTTTAGTCTCGCAAGGGGGCGAATTGTGAAAAATGTAGGTACAGGGAGAATTTAAGAAACAGTTGATAATTCAATCATGAACTAATACAAAACAGTTTTATGGCAGTCTCATTGCTTGCACTGATTAGGGTGTATTTTAAAATTGTACAAGGACATTGCAAATGCCAATTAACAAAATTATATTTTTAAAGACCAATAGCTGACTCTTCTAAAAAATAAATGTTGAAACATTTAAATACATTTTCAGTAAATACCAAGAACAGATCAGATATTTACTTATACTTATACTAAATGAATAATTATCTTTGAAAACATAAATTGCATTTATGCATCACATATCGTACATAAAATAAACTAGTTTATTACTTTTTGACCACCTACGCATCACTAAATATTTGAATATCTTCTTTCTTTTTTGGAGGGGAATTATTTAATTAATTATTTGGTGAGAAAATATGATTTTAACAAAATGCAAACAAACCTGAATTTGGAACTAGTGCATAAAACTGTTATGTGTACAATCATTAAATGCTTAATTTGCAGTACAAATTAGAGCAAAACGTTGAATATTTTCAAAATTCAATTTATAAAAACAAACAACACAAAAATAACTCAAAAAATATAGAAAAATATAAATCAGGTCACTAAGCAATTTTAACCGCTAGCAATAATTATACCAATACCAAATCCACATCCATATCCAAATCCGACAAGACCGCCGCC
>NC_051846.1:35341750-35363891 GCF_002237135.1 Teleopsis dalmanni
CTTGTCGGATTTGGATATGGATGTGGATTTGGTATTGGTATAATTATTGCTAGCGGTTAAAATTGCTTAGTGACCTGATTTATATTTTTCTATATTTTTTGAGTTATTTTTGTGTTGTTTGTTTTTATAAATTGAATTTTGAAAATATTCAACGTTTTGCTCTAATTTGTACTGCAAATTAAGCATTTAATGATTGTACACATAACAGTTTTATGCACTAGTTCCAAATTCAGGTTTGTTTGCATTTTGTTAAAATCATATTTTCTCACCAAATAATTAATTAAATAATTCCCCTCCAAAAAAGAAAGAAGATATTCAAATATTTAGTGATGCGTAGGTGGTCAAAAAGTAATAAACTAGTTTATTTTATGTACGATATGTGATGCATAAATGCAATTTATGTTTTCAAAGATAATTATTCATTTAGTATAAGTATAAGTAAATATCTGATCTGTTCTTGGTATTTACTGAAAATGTATTTAAATGTTTCAACATTTATTTTTTAGAAGAGTCAGCTATTCTTTCTTCCTTCTTTAGTTGCTTTCTGACGCCAGTTGGTAGTACCGAGCGCCCCCAAATCGTTGGTCACCTGGTCCTTCCACCGAAAATGCGGACGTCCTCTACCGCGTTTTTCACCTGCGGGTACCGAATCAAATAACTTTCTAGCCGGAGCACTTTCTTCCATTCGCACGACATGACCAAGCCAGCGTAGCCGCTGAATTTTTATGCACTTAACTATGTCAATGTCGCGGTACAGCTCATACAGCTCATCGTTCCATCTAATTCGATACTCGTCGTCAACGCGTAAGGGACCATAGATCTTCCGAAGAATTTTTCTCTCGAATGCTCCTAACGCCTTCTCATCACTGTTGGTAATTGTCCAAGCTTCTGCACCATACAGCAGGACAGGCATGATAAGGGATTTGTAGAGCGTGAATTTTGTTTGTCGAGAGAGGGCTTTATTTCTTAATTGCTTACTTAGCCCGAAGTAACATTTGTTGGCAAGAGTAATTCTTCGTTGAATCTCTAGGCTGACGTCATTTTTGGTGTTTAAGCTGTTTCCTAAATAAACAAAGTCTTTCACAACTTCGAACTTATAATTGTCAACAGTGATGTAGGTCCCAAGACGCTCAGGAGATTTGTTTGTTGACAGAAAGTACTTTGTTTTGTCCTCATTTACCACAAGACCCATTTGCTTTGCTTGTTTTTCTAAGTTTTCTAAGGAAAATACACCACTGACGACGCGGGTGTTCAGACCAATGATATCAATATCGTCGGCATACGGAAGCAGCATTACACTTTTGTAGAATATTGTGCCAGTACGGTTTAAATCTGCTGCTCGAATTATCGTTTCCAACATTAGGTTAAAGTAGTCACACGACAAGGAGTCACCCTGTCTGAAATCTCATTTGGTATCAAACGGCTCGGAGAGGATCTTTCCAATTCTAAAGGAGCTTACATAGCCGTATAAGTTTTGCTGGGATACCAAATTCAGACATAGCGGCATAGAGTGTGCTTCTAGTCGTAGTGTCAAAAGCAGCTTTGAAGTCGACAAAAGGTGGTGTGTGTCGATTTGTTTTTCTTGAGTCTTCTCCAGAATTTGACGCACTGTGAATATCTGGTCTAGAGTGGATTTGCCAGGTCTGAAGCCACACTGATAAGGTCCAATCAGTTGGTTGACGATTGGCTTCAATCTTTCACATAGTACGTTTGATAGAACCTTATATGCGATATTTAAAAGACTGATCCCGCGGTAGTTGGCGCAGTTTGCAGGATCACCTTTTTTGTGGATTGGGCAAAGCACACTTAAATTCCAATCGTTAGCTATTGGTCCTTAAAAATATAATTTTGTTAATTGGCATTTGCAATGTCCTTGTACAGTGAGAATTTTAAAATACACCCTAATCAGTGCAAGCAATAAGACTGCCTTAAAACTGTTTTCTATTAGTTCATGATTGAATTATCAAGTGTTTCTTAAATTTTCCCTGTACCTACATTATTCACAATTCGCCCCCTTGCAAGACTAAAAAAATAGTTCAGATTCCATTAAGTGGTGTTAGGTTCTAACTTCTGTTCTTGAACTGTTTTCATATTGTTTATGTCTCTAAATTTTTCAGAATAGGGAGCGGTTTCGTTGGTCCAGTTATAGATTGGTTGACAGTTGTTCAGTACGAATTTTAACCTAGTTAGTTAGTTAGTTAGTTGAAGTGAAGGAAGAAAGGAATCTTCCTCAATTAGCTAAGAAAGCCATTTTGTTTTCACAATTTCTCAAAATAATGGGTGGAATAATGTACAAGTCAGGACCAGCCAGAAGCATTGATAAATGTGAGTGTGCGGTCTATAGTAATACGAGAAATATAGCTGAGTATGTTAAAGAAGGGAGCAACCAAAATCGTTAGCCTGGTTCTGCACAAATCTGAACATAGACAAAACAGGTTTTCTGGTGCTTTTTCTTCGAGTGCCAGTAGATATGATTCGGCATTTGGACCTAATTAGTTTGAAAAAATTTTATGAATTTTTTACTTTACTACATGCTGAAAAAAATTATTTTCTAAAAATAATCTGAGGCTATTCATAACAAATTCATAAAACTAAAGATTTATTTTGAAGTTTTTTTAAGAAAATTTAATCAACGGAATGAAATTATTTTATTACTTATTAAGCAATATGCTTTTAAATAAATTGCCAGGAATGTGGCAATATGTAGTATATTGCTTATTAAGCAATATAAATTGCCAGGAATGTGAATAATAGTCATAGACTCACACACTTCAGTTCCTTGACATAATCTGCGCAATATGGAAAAAATCGGTAAAATTATGGATAATGCTCAAGCAGACCAGTACGTATTCAGTCCTCACATTGCTTAGGAAATATCATAATAATAATGTAAATTAGTTTTTATTTATATTTTTAAATAGTCCTCTACATAAATATCGTCGATGCTTCGAGAGTTTAAACTTTGAATAAATCTGGTCGTAAAAAGAAACTCAATGTTTGAGTCGAAAAAATGTAAGAAAATGTAATAATAATGTGTAATGAATATTTGAAAGAAAATAGAATAACCTTTATAACCGAATTTTATATTATTTATATTATTTTATACACTATATATTTGTCTTTCTAATCACCCACATGTGCTGATAGGGGTTGTTATTCTGGTATAAATGAATATTTATATGTTAATAAAAGTTAAGTTACAGTTAAGGAAATAATAGATAAAAATCGGATTTTATTATATCATTTGATGTATTGAAACAGCTCTGCACTCACACTTTCCTACTTATCTATAATAGAGTTGACATAATTGAAGGTAACACATTTTTTCCCCTATCGTCATAATAGAAGATGAAGAATAGAAAGGGACAATTACTTCATGTGCATTAGACTGTGTAAAAAGTATTCCTATTCTATATAGATAATATTTATAGTAATCAGTATAATGTGAATTTTTGCTTCTAGCTCATTTTGAAGATCATTAATATCTAAAGGTTATATCTAATTTGATAAAAAAAAACATATTTTAAAATTTTGGACTCCAACACTGTTAGGAAACTATGATTAGCAAGTTGAAGAAACAAATTTTAATAAATATAATTCGCAAAATAATGGCAACAAGGAAGTAATAATGTAAGACAATAATTTCTAAATACGTAAAGTTAAATGACCCTCAAGAAAATAAGGCTTCCGCTAGTTTCGTGTTAGAACCAAGCACACATGCAACAATTTTGTTTATGGCAAAAATTTCTCTCTAGGAGTGGGTGTCTACGAGTGCATCGTAAAATATAAAATAAATTTTTATGTTCATACTACTTTGCCCGCAAAAGTAGATACGAATATCATAGATATTGTAGATATACATTCAAAGTAAGGAGAAGTCAAAATTACGTTTTGAAATTTATTTTTTATCTAGGAAACTGAAAATTTAAGAAAAATTTATGCATTGAACAAGTTAATAAATTTATAAAAGCTGAAAGCAGCGCACCTTTGACTCATGTCAACTCAAGGAACTGGCGAAACTGACGGTACCTTTTTGCCAACATAAGAAAATTCCGAAAGTAAATTAAAAAAAATACGAAAGTAAACAAAATAAATTCAAGATATGCAATCGTATGTACTTGCATAAACTATATGATAGATACATATTAGTAAGTGGAGTTTGAGTTATCTGAGAAGAGAAATTCGCTAATATGTTGCCGTTTTCTTTGAATTTCATAAAGTATTCCGCACGCAAAACCCATACAAAATGACAATCAATTCGGATGATTGACAATCAAATGCAATATGCGCGTGCGCAAATGCGTTTTCCAACAGACTATAAATGAGTACTAATGCACGTGTGCATGTATATGCATTTTGGAGCTACACACGTTACAATATATACGAGTACTACGTAATCTACTGGCTTTCAAGTGCACTTAAATGGCTGTAACAAATTACAAAATATATGCAAAAAATTAAGTGAAGTTGCAGATTTTATATTCAATTTATTTTCATTAAGCGTAGCGATTAAATCTTTTATTTATCAATTTATGGTTATGTTTACGTTTAACGTATCTTTACACCATACATTTTTGCATTTTCTTTTCCTAGTTTTGTATTCATCATATAATTCAACTGACAAAGCTAAATATCTTTGGTATGTGTGAATAAATACCGAGTTTAAATTGTACGATTATGCGAACATGTGAAAAATAATATCTGCATAGAGACAGTATTTGATACAAATAGTTCAGCAAAACTTATATATATAATGTTGCAGATGTAAAAATATCTTATGCAATACTCATTTCCCTTTATTTTAATTTAATTCAATTGAAATTACTTTTTTAATTATAAATATATACAATTTTAAGTTGGTTACTCTCGTAGAGGTATCGTTGGCTTCTTATATTAAAAAGTTTTATGACTCAAATATAATGAGACATCAAACAAAAATTTTTTAGTATAAATTTAATATGATTAAAAATAGGTAACTTAAATAGGTAACTTAAATAGTTAATTTAAAAATAGTTACTTTCATCAGCAGATAAATCTTACTTTCAATTAAAAAATCTTATGATAGGTTCATTACTCAACCCGGATATTGTTCTATTAGAAATCAATAATAATTTAAAAAAAATATACTAAATATATACATAATAATATATATATGTAATATACATAATATAATACATATATAAATTATAATAATATATATATATATAATATATATATATATATATATATGTAATACATATAATAGAATAATATATGTAATATATAAATATTATACTGATACATATATTATATGTAATATACAAAAACAGGACAAATATATAATTTCTGTATAAATCTAAATATTTATTTCCCCATTTGATTCTTATTATATTGTGGAATTACTTATTTCTACAATGTATTTAAGTCTTGTCACAAAGTTTGTTTTGTTGTTACAAAAATTTTTATTATATCAGCACCCTGAAGATGTTTATGGACTATAGTCAAAACATCTCGGCAGCAATAAAATATTTTTTAAAACTTATTTCAAAAGTTGTATATTATCTAACATTGAACAATTAGCCTGTACAAAAATATATAAATCTCAATAAATATAATATTTTTTTATCAAAAATTTTAACAATATTTAAAAAAAATTATTATTAGGGACAGTAGTACAGTAAACCCATTATTTTGTATCTAAATAAGGTTCTTCTTATTCTCTTAATTGAAGTTTCACAAAAATGTTAAAATGTTATTCAGTTAAAACTGAATAAAGCTTGCAAAAATGAGTTTTCTTGCTAGATAATAACAGTTTCGGAAGAGAAAAAATATGAGAAAATTTTGCAGTATTATTTAGAAAATATACATCTTACACCTTCTTTTGTAGAATTGGTGTATTATTTTTTAAGATACCTGCTTAATCAGTAATTTTTTTCAATGAAGTTAAGTTTATGTAAGGATATCTTTAATTTATGCTCAACTGTAATCTTGGCAGTCTTAACGAAAATTCAATAAAAAATAAGTTATTAATAAGTATGTAATTGATGTAAGAAGTAATAATGGAGAGCACTAGTTTTATTATTCAGTTCTCTCTTCTCAAATAAAATATATTGTAATTGACTTAATTTTACTCGATCACATAATCGAAAACTAAGTTGATTTCTAATAGATGCACGAATTAAACAGAGCTCAACCTTGACCCTAATCAAAATGGATGAATAATATAACCCTTAAATCCATTGTTAGTAGAATTAGGTATTCATAGATTGATACAATGAATAAAATGAATATAATGAGTACATATATAATGTATTCTTAAGCAAATTCCAAATTGTTAATGTTAGTCTATTAACTTTCGAATCAAGATGTCAAAATTTTCAATAATCTATTTTTTAAGAGTACTTGAATATAGAAAGTCGTGTATAAATTAATATTTCTCAATAGAGAATGGATATGGAGATCTTATGGAGGCACTTGGCTCCACAACAAACTATAGGAAGTTATAACTTTAAACCTTGGTTCTTGAAATCTCAAAAAAATTATTACGAATAATTAAGCACAATAATTAATTTCACGACCACTGATTGCGAGTATTTGGTTATACTCGAAACAGCTATATGGTCAGTGAAAAATTTTAAATAATTAAAATAATAAAAAATTTTTGTCGTTGCAGTTTACTACTGTTCGAAAACCTCTCTATAAACAAAATCATAACAACATTTAAAAACAAATTGTGTTTTTACAATTCTGTAATTGAAGCATATATAGGGCATATGAATATAGTAAGTCCATTCTAGCTATTTCAACAAACAGAAAAATTTACTCATTACCTATATTTTTTATTAACATTAAAAAATAAAGAATTCTTCTTTAACACTTATAACACACCTTATTTTATATACACTTCTGTATGTACATACATATATGTATGTCTATTCGTAAATTCTATAAATTGTATAATCTTCAGTACAGATCTACGTATAATCTTATGATAAATTCATAGTATTTTGTTTTGTAAGTTATTACAACAATTTATCGGCATTTATACACACTTTACACAACTTAAAAGGTCATTACACGCGCTATCAATTCAAATGTATACAAATGTAGTATAGTCTATACGACAGTAGACATACAGTTGACATCAGATTTATAAAATGAGAATATCGTATTACATTGTCTACAACAGCGAATTATTCATGCTCCCTTTTAAGAAGACCGCACCTCTGAATGCGATGATTTCATTTAAAGAAAAAATAATGAGAAAGACTGCATGAAAATTGAATTGAAAGAAAAAAAGTATAAAATAAAAAAAAGTCTGGATATAATCGTGCCAATTGATTTCATTTTAATGCAATGCAAGTGCTAAGTGTGCCGATCCAATTGTTAAATGAATTGAATTTAAATTGAATTGAACAAAAAAAATATATACTTAACAAGTTATTTTGCGAAAACGACAGAGCGTGATAAAAATAAATTGCCATATTAATAAAAATATTATTAAAGCATTTAAAAAACAATTTAAATTAATAGTAAAAAGTTTAAATTATGAAAATTAATGAAAAGCGAAAGTTTAACAAACATCTTTTAGATATACTTTAATAACAGCTTAGTAAATATATTTATTGTTGAAGCAATAGTCAATGGTCAATGGTATTTGAGGGTTTTGGGCGTTAGGCTAAAGCCCCTATGCACTGCGACCAGTTTGATCTATTGTGCGTCCCTTTGTATTTAGATATTTAGTATCTTGAGGAATCGAACCAGCTTCTTCGGAGAGAGTTTTCGAAGGTCTTCATCCTAGTATCACAATTGATGATCAGATGATTCATAGGCTCTTACTCATCACATCAGAATCTGCAAAGTTATGTTAATGCTGATGTTTAGGTAATTGACTACTTTCCATAATGAAGGTTGCTAAAGTCAAATCGACGTGTTTTATTTTCATTAGAATACAATAAAAGCATAGACTCCCACTGACAGATGCAAAAACTTTCAGGATAACGAATAAAAACCAATGTATAACGTAAAAAAGTTCTTAATATCAGATGGGGACAGCAATTACCAGTAGTTAGGTTTGAAAGCTGTTTTTATAATCATTTTTAACAGTAATTCACTTTAAAAATGCATTAATCAAACCAGCAAACATGTAATAAAATGCTTTCAAATTAAACTACTTAGAGATGTGGTTAAAATGCTGACACACACATAGCTGTTAAAAGTTCATAAGTGAACGCAAAAAATAAGGGCTTGCAAATCTCAAAGCAATGACTTGTAATCTTAACTAATAACAAAGATTACTTACTTACTTATTCGCCATAACCAAGCTTTAACAGTCTTCACCTTGACGCAACAAGTCTCTCCAGGCGTCGATGTGCCTTCCCCAGTTTCGTATCTCAAATCCGGTTAGCGTTTCCTTAACTTGATCACTCCACTGATAGCCAAAGTCTATATCCACACCTTTTCCTCCAACTATTACTTCAAATACCTTTTTCGCTGGAGCATATTCATCCATTCTCACGACATTATCAAGCTAGCAAAGATGCTGGATGTTAATTCGCTGAATTATATTAATGTCATTATAAAACTCATACAGTTCGTGATTCATTCGTAGCGGTAGTCGCGTCGCCTACTCGTAGAGGACCAAAGATCTTACAAAAAACTTTTCTCTCCAACAATTCCAGTGCTGCTTCACCATTCTGTGATAAAGCCATGCTTCTGAGCTATACAGAAGCACAGGAAGGATGTTCATAAAGTTCAAATTTTGTAGTCAAGAAATGTTGACAATGTTGATTCCAGGTTGACATCATTGTTGTTTCTCATGACGGTGCCAAGGTCCTTGACAGATACGAATTTGTATTTGCAAGGCACTAACGATGCACGATTTTAACAGTAGCAATAGTTTCTTCCCAGTAGGACGTAAAAATGCCTCGGAATTGAAAACCGCTTAAAATTGACAACTCAATGACAAAGATGACGAACCTATAAAACATAAAGATTTGCTAAGGTGGATACCAATAAGATCGTTTAGTATAAGGTATGTGAACTTAGCGTGACTTCACATAATATTTAAGTATTGTTTTAAGTATGTAAATTAATAAAATTACTATATAGTTTCATTTTAAAGACTAGTTACCATTGTAAATAATATAAAAAATTCTAGTTAGATGACAAATTTTCTAATTTCTATTAACATATTATTGTTTTTACAACAAATTTGGATGTAACATTTAAACTAAAAAATTATACTGATAAGAAATATACATCCCACTCGACTCAAAGAGATGAACTGTTTGTCTACTAGTCTTTCACATCCACTAACAGTGTTTCAGAATTATATGTTAAGTATATTAGAGCAAGATTTCACCACATACTTTAATAAAAGGAAGCACCTAATTTATGCTTCATTATTTATTTTTATAGATTTATACAACAAATAAGTGTTTCTCGAATTTTTTTACACGCTCTATTTGTCTTCTACAAAAATTTGATATTTTTAAATATTATTTAATCAACACAAATATTCTTTTTTATTTCCAAAAGTTATCGATAAGAGCTCGTGGTTATTTTTGACAAACAAGTAATTTTATTTTCGCAATTTTTAATTCTTAAACCAGATTTTAATGTGATCTGATCTTTGGTCTTCATACTTAAGAATATAAGCCTTTTACTAAGATACTGTAACGAATATTTAAATAACAAAAAAAATCACAAGCTAGAAATTTAATAAATTCAGTGATATAAAAAGGCAGCTTAATGGTGACATCACATGTGTTGTTCGTAATAAAATTAATTATCATATTATAAAAATAACAACAACAACAAAATAAATTAATTAAATATAAAAATATTTAAAAGTAAAACCAAGTTCTGTACACATTAATGCGTCATTATATTTGCGATTCAATGTCAATGGTTTGCTCTTTTTATTTCAGATATTCGTAAATATAATTAATTATATGAAGTTCTATGTATAGTAAAAGGGGCTTGGAATTGTTTATAGAAATAACAAATAAAAAATGAATAAATCATTAAATTATAAATAGAATATTTCAAAGTATGAAAAACTTAAGTAATATAAAATTTATCTAAATGTGTCTATGACAGGATATAATTTTTATTAAATGGAAAACAATTTAAGTAAACAAACTATCTGGCAACCAGAAGAAAATTAAAAAAATCAAAAATGGAAAAATAAAATTTAAGTTAATGTAGAATTTGTGCCAAAAATAATGCAAAATTTTCATATACAAATTTTTGAATTGCAAAATGTGCATTTAGATTTTAAATATTTTACCATTTCACATATAATTTCATCTTTTTAATTGTTAAACGCTACAATACTATATTTGCTGCCGGTATAGAAATGCATCTTTTTTTTTAAACATTCGCAAAAATAATGGATGTGTCTGTGCAATTTATAAAAATAGTTTTCCTCATTAAAAGTAGAGCATTTAGTATATAAGAGATTCATATTCAAATATTTTGTGATAATAAAAAAATATGGCAATTTGCTTTTTTGCTATTTTTACACTTGATTTTACAAAGCATCAGAGGTTGGCTTCTATATTTTTGAGATTTGAGATTAAATTTATTTTAATCGAAATGCATACTCGCATCTCCGCTTAATCTTTTTATATTTTTACTAGGAAATTACTCATTCGTATTAGGTTTAATTAGAACTTTGATTTCTTAATTGTAATAAAGTCATTGTAATATTGAAGTCACACTATATACATTAAAATAGATTTATTGTAAAGTTAATTGTAGAAGTTTAATTTTTAAGTAGTTGAGATCGTATATTACAAAAAAATGTTAATCTACAAGTTGTTTAATGTTACTAATTCATTTGAGTAGATTAGTAACTGTATATAGCCCAATGGATCCCGTGCAATCAGATATTTTCTGGAATAATCTAATCGTGACACACTCATAGATATTTCACTGTTTTATTCAATCCAAAGCTGTTGCATAACAACCCTATATATAGTCATGGACCTGTTACGCTGCCTGTTAACCAACAGAAACCACGAAAAAATATGGGTTGATGTCTTCGCTAAGCCATAAGCTAAAAAATGCTATTCATGTTCAAATAATTAAATGCATCAATTATAAACTTATTTGCCACTTTAAAAATTTAAATCGCTTTCAAATGAGGATGACAAAATCTTAAATAAAGCAGATGTTAAGTGATTTTGCAGAATTGAGACACGATGCGGCACAAGGTACTTAAGTTGCTTTTACGAACTAAGGTGTCAATGACCCATTTATAAACCCTATGTCTAGAAACAAAGTTGTTAACTTTAAAATCAAATATCTAACAAAATAGCTTTTATATTTGAGGTACTTTGAGCACTGACTGCATGCGTGTATAAAGCTTAGATATTTGCTCTGTAATTAAAGAAGTCTTCTAATGTAAATCTATTCACTAAAACAATTGTCAAAATAGTTGCTACTAGAAAGAGTATTATTAACTAAAAAGTTAACCATTATACTTCAGCTAAGTTGACCACTGACCGAATGGAGTGAATAGTTAGGGTAAGAGATTTCAATACTCAAACCAGTTTTCTCGTGCAAGGCCATTCCTAATGAAATAGCAATACATCCTGAGTACAAAATATAGAATGTTATCATATAGAATTGTTATCAACTTTAAAATTAAACCTTTAAAGAAGCACTCTTTATATATTTTAATTCAGTTATTTATGTTTTACACAAATAATCACTTTTATTAGTAAAAATGATATAAACAATAAAATGTTTTAAAAAACAAGATTTATTCTCCAAACGAACTCGTTTTTACTTACGAACATATAATTATAAAAGCTAAATCAATTTAAACCTAAAAAAATTATAAATAAAATAAATAAAAATAAATATTAAAGAAACGTAAGGTTATTTGCAGGCTTGAAACAATATGTAAGTAGGTCATATTTAAACTTTCTCGGTAAGACTTTCTGAAGGTGAAAATTTAATAAAATTAACTTAAAATTTTATCATATTTGATTGAAACGACTTGAGTTACACTTTTATATCACAATTATATAGGCGAATGTAAAAGCGAGAAGGTATATGGCTCTCTCTCTCTATAAGATATAATAGAATAAAAAGGTCCGTTATGTAAAACCTTGTCCCCTTAAAAGTGATGCCTTGATTGTAGTTTTGAATATTTAATGAAATTTAAACATTGATTATTTCATTAAAATAACTATGCAGCACTCCCTGTCTCGGTTTCTGACTACACCCTTGAGCAATTAAATTTATATATAAAACCGAATTCACTTTAAAATTTTGAAATGTCTCTGTGCATCTTAAATGAGTAAATTGCGAAATATTTTTAATATCATTCAATACTTAATATACTTTTATATATATTTTGACATAATTCAAATCAGACTTAGAACTATTTATGTCACAATATTTCAAATATAAATAATAGTGAAAAATATACATTTAATACATTTTATACACTATTTCTATGAATCAGTTTTTAAAATATTTCATTTTGCCTAGAACTAAACACCAAATGTACTCTAATTTGATATTAATTAAATCATTTGAAAATTTTATAAATAAATAAATTCGAAATTTTTGCCTGAAGGCCACATTTAAAATAATGAATAAATTTATATGTTTGGCAAAAGTGCCAAAATAAAATTACTCAAAAAGTATGACATCAACCTTATGAAAGGAAAAAAAATTAAAATAAAATATATAATTTGTACAAAATTAAATTGAGATCACTACATTATCTGCATAACTAATTGTAAAAAAATAAGGTAAATTTATAAAATGTTTTTGTAAAAATACAGGTACAAAATGTGTTTTAAAGACGTGAGGTGCATTAACCTCATTGAATAAGTAATTACTCATTAAATTATGGTACCTTAATGTGTTCAAATAATTATAAAAAAATTTAGGAATTTTTAATAAAAGTATATTTATGACAGAACATTAATGCCATAAAATACATTTAAATAAAAATTGAAGTTCGATTGTTATGGGATTTATAAAAACTTTTGTATAATACTTAAGAAGACACGAAGACAATAAGAATAATATATTCTTTAATTTCAATATTTTTTTATTTCTAGTTAATTATCAATTATTGATAAATTAAATAACTGAGTTTACGAAATAAACTCATAAAATACATAAAAAAATTGCAACGCATAAATTTTTTATTCGTAGCAAATTTTAGTTTGCGAGAATCTTCAGTTGTCCGACTTGCATTCTATGTTTCTATAAAAGTTTGCAATTTAGTAGTTGAGAGCATCAAATTTATATTTGTCGGTAAAATAATGAATTAGTTACTAACCTTAACAACTCATTACCGTATTGCATTCTGTACTCTGTCTTTGCATTCTCTATTCTGATGCAACAAGAATAGTTAGATTAACCTTTACGTAATCTCTCCGCGAAGGCAAGGTCTCCCTCCAAGTCTTCCTGCGACTGCTAATAAAACAGATAATTAACATTCTGACATCACCAATTCTTCGAAACCGCTCAGTGTTAATTCGTTAAATAATCTCAATATCAAAATTAAGCTCATACTGTGACTTCTGTGATATATGTTAATCAGAAAAAAAGACAATAAGTAATTCATGTTTTGTTACTCGAAAGAAAGCTTTATATCCTAAATGCTTTCTGAGTTCCATCACCATCTATTAGAAATATCAATTTTTCATCCGACCTCCAATCTGGCATTATTGTTGTTATTAATAGCGGTGCTGAAATTCAACTGAAGGTTCGAACGACATATACTTCGCTATCACTAATAAAAACTAAATCAGTTGATGTAGACATAGACAAAGTCAAAATAACCAAAAAGTGATTAGTTGTATTATAACTCAATATATAAACAATGAAAAACAATTTAAAAACGTAATCAACTGAGTTAATATATCTCATACGATCAAAATTCAACAGATCTATACGCTTCCCTCTACTTGTACGTCAATTACTAAATTACACTAAATTAATTCCCACGATTCAGAACGAGTCAGCTGATTTCTTACTGTACAAGTTATTGAATACATCAGTAAAATAGACAATTTATACTATTACGATAATCAACTGCCCTGCGTATGATCACAAAAATGAAGTGATCAATGATTTGAACACAAAGTAATGAGCTTCTGACGCAGCATTTCTTTCCAGGCACCTTTGCTGCGTGCACGCCTTTTCTAGTCTCGTACATCAAGTCCGGTAAGTGCTGCCTCTACTTGATTAGTCCACCGGAGAGGCCTTCTACCTTTATGCGTTCTTCTCCCAACTACCGTTTCAAATACTTTTTTCGCTGAAGCATCTTCATCCATTCACACGACATGACCAAATTCGCAAAGCCGCTGAATGCTTCGTACAGCTCGTGGTTCAACTCGTCAGCAACTCGTAGACGACCAAAGATCTTATGAAGAGCTTTTCTTTTGAAAGCTCATAGTGCCGCTTTTTCATTCTGTAATAATGCCCATGCTTTTGCATTTTTTTCTTACAACATATAGTAAGACCACAACTTCTTTCCCATCAATGACCTCGATTATCTATTGTTCGATAAATCCTAATTTCTAAACTATAATACTATTTGCAAATTTTTAATTTTTATTTCAATCTTCTTTCAATTATTTGATTTATAAATGTAAGTTTTAAACTTTAATATTAATATAATTTAAAGACAAATTTAAATAATTAAATATTATTAGATATTATAACATGACTAAAATACAATTATGTTGAGATATAACAATAGCTCAGAGGTTCACAACCTTTTTTGACCAAAGACCACTATGATATTTTTGTTTTTTGTAGGGGCCACAAAGTTTAAAAACAATAAATTTTATGATTTTCTTAATATGCTTTATGCATCTCTGGTATAATGTATAATGAATTGTACAAGTGCATAGGCACATTATATAGGCTACAAAATAAGTATATAATTTCTTAGACATTTTTTGTACTTATTTTCTAATAACTGAGGTCTCAGTGGACAAACTGCAAACTATATACTTATACCATTAAAATTTGATACACGGACCACCTGTGTTCCGCGGACCATCGTTTAGGAACCACTGGCCTGCATATATAGGCTTTAAAGTTTTTTTTATTTTTTAAACGAAGATACATACTAAGATGTGTTTTATTATTTATTTTATTAATAATTATGAATTCCTTTTAGCAAAACAATATTAAATTTGAACAAAAACAATTTGTAAGATAATTTTTTTTTTAAAAGTATGAGTAAGAAGGCTCTAAGTGATGATCTAATTATATACCTTTTTCGAATTGTTTACAAACAAAAAGACATTAATTTAAGTAACCTGATTATAAATAATTATTTTTTTGTTCTTCTTATTTAATCTCAAACACTATTTTTTGTTGGGTAATATACTTTTTGTGAGGTAAATGAGAAGTCATATTTTGATTCCAAATCTCTTTGATATTTTGACAAGAAAATGGATGCGAAAAAATTGCTGACAGCTTCAATGTCTAATAAATTATTTTCATTAGTATTGTCAACACCTACGCATTCCTAATTCTTCTACAATTTTTATAATTTAAATAGGTATTATTGGTTCTAGAGATATGTACTCATATATTATCGGTACCTTGAAAACATTATATCGTTTTTATTAGGTTATTTTTTTTTATATCGGTCCCTTACTGTAAATATTTGTTATCAATTCTTAAAGCCTAATAAATTTTTCTATTTCTTTTGTTATATTAACTATATCAACTATTAATTTGTAGTGCATTTTGAAAACCATTAAAGTCTTAACACATACCACTGACACATGTCGAAAATTTGTACTTAATTCTTCTTGTCTATTTTCTGGAGACATAGAAATCGGCTTAAATCATGCTTTAGGTAATAAACTTTTTTACAAACCAGCTAATTTTTAAATGTCATTTTGTTAATGTTGTGTTGCTTTATTTTTAAGATACACGTAATGGTTATTGTGAATAGTTGTTATTATTGATATTTCAATTTTTATTAAAATTAGATTTTTATTACGGCAATCATGTACTTGTTCAGTTTCATTATCAATATACAATAATTTCAATATAACAATTTACATTTATAATTATGACTGATGAATACAAAATTAATTTTTTATGCACTGCAATTCCATGGAATATGCCAGTTGAAATACTAGTAATTCATGCCTCACGTTAATCGTTTATGGTAAATGTTTTGAAATGATGTCATTTTGCTAACCGTATTTGGATCATATTTCAACTAAGATAGACGTTATGAAAACGTGTTTGTAAAATTAAATGTTGCGGTTACAATTTACGAAATGGTCAAATGTACGCGTATCTGTTTGCCGTTAGCAATTAGGTAAAGTTTATTAGCCGCAAATTACGTTCATGTTTTTATATTTGCTTTGTTCTTAATTGTAAATATTTTTATATTATTGTTGATAACAGTTTTCAAAATGTTTATAAATAAATCTGTAGGAAATAAGATGATTTGTCTTCATAGATTTTTTTTACAAACATGTTCTGATCATAGCTAATGAAGTATTCTATGAACGCAATATAAAATTCTTTTAAATTCCATATACAAATGTAATAAAGTTAAGATTAGATAGCCTAGATAGAGGTTGACCCGAGAGGGCCAACCATCGGATATCGTGGTGATTTTAGTGGGTTAAAATCTCACACTGCCATTGTTTTCCACCTCGTTAAAAAAAAATGACTAAAGATTAATGTGGACATCTTATAGGGTCCCCCGTGAATCAGATTGAGAATACAAAATAAACACCCAATGATTAGTTAAGCAAAATATTTCAGTTGGTGACCACAATTAATGTACATCACTGTGATTAGAGCTTCGGCTAAAAAGTATTCAAATTAATGTTGGCATTCAAATGCTATTGTAACCTGCGATTGTCAACATATTTTAATAAGCAGTAAGTGTGTTCACAGTTTGGTAAGCAATGATTGTGATTACAGTTTAGGAAACTGTGATTGCCTAGCAAACAGAAGTTGTGATCACAGTTAAGCAAACATTGATTATGATAACAGTTAAACAAATTGCGACTATGATCGCAATCTGGGAAACTGCGAATCTTATCACAGTTTGGCAAACTTTGGTTCTGATCGCAGTTAATTTATATTTAAAGTTTCTTTCATTAGTATTATTAATACTTTTCTGCAGTAAAATATATTTGTATTATACATCGCCTAATATTAAATATATAGCAATAAATGTATATACAATATATTTATTTAAAAACACAAAAACAGTAAACACAATACAAAACTAAACAAAATTTTTTCTTCTTCTTATGTAAACAAAACAACAACAAAGCATTTCCAACAACGATGCATAAAATGTTTCTCCAACACACAACATTATACTATCCTCAAGAAATGATCTCTACAAAAGTTCACTACCTTCGTGAAAAGATCGTTCAAAAGTTCACTACCTTCGTGAAAAGCACACTAACGAGAACATTAAAATTTTTATATGAGATATCGGAAACAGTACACTATTTTAGTGTTTCGGTCGTTTCGCTGTTATTTTTAGTGTACTGTTAGAGGTTGTATTCATGAACAGGAGCATTAAACATTTTTTACTGTGTTTCAGTACACTACAATACTATACTGTTTAATTTCGTTCACTGATTAATATATTAATATAAGCAAATTTAGTAAATTGGTAACATTACTTATATTATCATAAATGATTATTGAATACTCTCTGAATATCATCTGTAATTTCATCAATCAACGATAAATAATTTTTTATAACTTCGAAGTAAAGTACTTCTTTTACTTCGAAAAAAGGAGAAGTTCTTTTACCCACATATCAAAGTCATGTCATGTACCTACATTGTTTTATTAATTTATTTAAATTTTTTTTGAACTCTTTTCAACTAAAAATGTTAAATAATAACTACTTTAGTTCATAAACATAAAAAAATAACAGTTTTTAAAATTCAAATATGACTAATAATTATTTAATTATTTTAAATAAACAAAATACGTAGCAATAATAGAGTACGAGTTGAACATTTGTTAGTTATCATTTAAAGATTATTTTATTAAGTTGAAAGATTTCGCATACAGTTTTATTGAGCCAACAATAAAAATTCAAGAAATATTTCCAAAAATCGCTGACGATGGGTGTTGTGCAATACCCAAAATAGCTGAGCTGTATGGTAAGCTAAAAGCATATTAAAATAATTAAACATAAAATTTTATTATCGCTCTTTTATGTTGAATAAAAAATCATCTTAAAATATCTAATTACCTATACTTATAGATTAGTAAAGAATTCGAATTTAATTTATTACTTATAAGAGTACTAAAAGTGCTGAAGGTATTAATTTCGATTATTGGGCAAAAAGTTGTTTTTTAAGTGATATTTTATTTTGTAGCAATTATATTTTTCCCCGCCTACTTTCAAAACAAAAAATAAAAATGTATACGTATACATGAAAATAGTTAAACTTCTTCCGACACCTATAAACTCAAATTCAAAATGCACTACGAAAATAAAATTTAATGCACGAAAAGGATGGGTGGATTACTAGTAATTCTTAAAGCTAGCTATGCACCTTCGCCTTGTGACATGGACACTAACAAGATAATCCTCCTGCTTGTTAGCCGCAGCTATCCAGTATGGCAAATACAAGCCATACTCGAAGGCAAACTTTTGTTTTGTATCTAAAATATAACGAGATATGCATCTTTCATTAACATTCTTTGTAGGCAGTAACTTGGTGTGCAATCATGTGTGCAAGAACAGGATTGAACTTACTGTTTTGATGTAAGTCACACAATTAAACTTTTCATTCATCGTATAGTGTAAGTTCTCTTAGGTATATATTTTTAAAAACAAACATTTAGAATAATCAAATTTAAGTAGTTCCAAATATTTATTTATTTAATTTTTTTTCCGCTTCTGTGTTTACTTAAAATTTATTTATAGTTTCTTTAGTAATATATCCCAAAAAATAATTAAAATCTTTTCTGTAAAATAATATTATTTTCTTGTTTTACAAATATTTAATTTATTTATTTTGCAATATATAAATTTTAAAACATTGTTTGTATACTATTTACAAATTAAGAAAAAATTTATTGCAGTTCAAAAATATAGATGAATTAATGAATGAATTGGATGCAGACTTTTTCAACATTCTGTAAAATGATATTTAATATGTTTAAAAAATTGTAAAATTTTTATATATATGATTTTTATTTTATTTTAAAAATATGTATAGATGTGCTTTAATGTAGTATTTAATGTCTTTTATGAATAATTCGTCCGTCACTTCTATATGGATGTGTAGCATTAAGCAAAGTTTCAAACACTACTAATCGCCAGCTAGAATTTGCACAAAGCTAGGTTCTGAGAAAACTTTTCAGGGCACCATAGTACGTTAGGACGAATGACATCCTCAGGGACCTTAAGATTGATCCGATCAAAAAATACCTAAAGGATAGAGCCCTTAAATTATTTGCGAAAACTGACAGACTTACCAACACCGCGTTATAAAATCTCAGGTTACAGGCTCCTCGGGGAGGTATGCAGATCTAAGGTCAATTATTGATTAGTCTGATGAAATGATAAACATTAATTCAGTCAAGGCGTAAAAAGGGGTTTTGAAAATACCTCGAGTTAATAAAGAGTAAAGTGCTCAAATACACTGGCTCAAATAGCTTCAATATAGAATGAATTAATATATTAATCAAACAAGTTTTATAATTTATTATATACAATTCAAGTCATTTATTCATTATCATACTAAAAAAAATTTAGATAGAGATTACAAGCTTAGATATTAATATCATGATTATTATATTGTTTTGATTATTAAATGACCTATAAATCTTAAAAATAAATACATGATATGCCACAGACAAATTTTTAATTATCGAACCCATAAAACTTAAGTAGTCTAAAACTAGAATGTAAAAAAAGGTATACAACTTATTTTTGGTGATTTAAGGTTACTTTTACCTAAGTTGGTATATACTACTGGTTGTTATCAAAACACCACGCATAGACCTTTGGATCATTAGCGAAATTAGTTAGATAATTAGATTAAAAAATTGTAGCCTCAATAAGGTTTGCGATTAAGAATAATTTTCAATGTGGTCCCCATTGCCACTTTAATTTGTTTGAAGTTATCCTAATTCGCTGTGTTTTTAGTAAAAAGTTTTTTTCTTTCTTTCAAATTTATTGGTAAAAGAACTTCAACAATTTCCAACAGAAATAATGTTTTACGCAAATATCGATTTCCGCGAAGCCCATCGCTTGAGCGGTTTCCTCCTCTTATTATGAGGAAACGAGTAGAAAATTGATGAGTTTCCTATAACTGAAATTACAAATAGATTACAATAGTTGACTAACAGGTTTTAGGCCTCTAACATCTATATTTTTTTAAGTATGAATGTAAGTTAAGAAAGACATACTTCCTTTTCTTGTTTCAGTATCATATCGTTAAACACATGTTTTGTGGACATGTTAATCTCAATTAGGCTTATCTCTTAGTTATAGAAACTTTTAGTTACCTTACAAGTATTAAACGTTTGCTACTGTTATTTTTGGTTTCTAAAATAGCCTGTTTAATCGTTATATACATGTTTTGTAAGCATGCTAATGTTATTGCAATTGCTAAGTGCTATTTAGAGTTAGTCCCTAGTAAAATCATCTGCTGCTTCATTCTCTTTCAAATCGTTTTGTACAGTAATATCTAAAAATGAAGTTTTCTTTCGTCCTGGTTCACTTACATATGAATATGCTTTTGAAAGATGCACTGTCAGTCTGATTATAATCTGAATAATCTGACTGATTATTGCGTTTATTCCTTTTTGTCCACTAATTTAAATTCGTCTTGATCTGCTGATTTTTGGATAGCAAATATTAGCGATAGTAAGGTACTGCAGCAGTTTGGTAGCTGTTACAGATAGATTGTTGCACAATTAATATCACATTTTAAAAATCACTTTTTACTACAAACATTTTTAGTGTGTATTTATGTGAATATATGTAGGATAAAAGAGAAAAAATACACAAACATAAAGCACAAAAAAAAAATATTAACCAATTTTTAATAAATTTAATATATAACTACTTAATTCAACACTAAAAATCATTAAGAAATGATACATATTTACATAAAATATTTTCTCATAATTTGAATCGTTTTCTGAAGTTATCGATTATATTTTTTATTACTTAATAAATCATTTACAAAGTATATATTGAAACTGTTTTAAATAAAATATGGCAATTTATCATATTAAAAATTAACACTGAACTCTAAAATCATCTGTTATTCTTGTGA
The DNA here is from genome assembly GCF_002237135.1 of Teleopsis dalmanni. NCBI lineage: Eukaryota > Metazoa > Arthropoda > Insecta > Diptera > Diopsidae > Teleopsis > Teleopsis dalmanni. The sequence goes on from NC_051846.1 coordinate 35,363,029, forward strand.
AACGTTCCAAGTAATTCGTGACTGCCACTTAAAAGCTTCAACTCCCACGCTTTTCGCATAGAAAACAAAAAGTATGGCAATTACTTCAGTAAACAAATTGAACCGTGCAGTCATCGTGACAGAACCACTTAAAACCATTTAGAACCAATAGAAAACACTATTAAATAGTAATTTACACATATAGGAACAAGATTTTCATGCATGTTCACTTGCACACCGAAATGCATTTCTGAGCCTACACTGCAGACACTGCGTCAGCGAACATATCTTATAGCATTCATAAAGAATTTGTAAATCCATTCAAGTTTTTTTTTTATTAATTAATCGATTGATAAGATAAAGAGGAAGCAAATTCCAAAAATGTATTCATGAGATTTATATACATTGAACCGTTAATTCAATTAACCTTTACCCAAAGGAAGTATTTGTAGTATATGCAACGTGGTTCATTTATTTATTTCTATTTGAGCCAATGCACTTGATCACTTTTACTCTTTCTTAACTCGAGGTATTTTAAAAACCCCTCTTTATGCCTTGGTTCTTTTTGTTATTAAAAACAAACAAAAAAAAAATAATAAAACAGTAAAAAAATTAAGGAAGTGTCGCCAAAAAGTATTGTATATATTTCTTTTCTTATCTATCATTCTTCAAACTACTAACAATTTACAATCTTCAAACAATAGGGAGCAAATAATAAATATATATTTATATATATACTTCCGCAGTAATATAATGATTGTTTTATATAGTCAAACCGAGAATCCAGAGAAAGCATTGAACGCATAAGGAAAAATACTAGATGAAGAAACTAGATTAATACCGACAAAGCAAAATTTTAAAAGTAACTTATTTTGGAAAACAAA
>NC_051846.1:35363991-35407336 GCF_002237135.1 Teleopsis dalmanni
GCAGTGCAAAAAATCCCAAAAAATCTCCCATTTGGTTTAGTATCAACTTAGCCTAACTCGCACACGTCCTTAATTACCAAATTTTAGCTGGAATTTGAAAAATATACACTTGAGTTTAAACAAAAGAATGAAGAAAGTGTCTATAACCTCAAAGACCAAAGGAATTTGCATATACCAAAGTTAAAATCTTATTGAATTATAACAAAATATATATTGAATAGTCAAAGGATAAAATTAAGAATATTTCTTAGAATCATTGTTACGCGTATAATAGTATGGCATATTAACACTGTAAACAAATTTATTGAGTTTATATATTATTTCACTAATTTTAAGGGAAAAAAAATGTATTTCATTCTTTTTAAAATATATAATTGTTATAATTATAATTGTTTAATCATAAATATTTGAAATTACTCCAAATAGAGACAAAGGATCCTAAACACCCTAAACAGGCAGGAGCATGCCCATTTAACAAATATTTTATATAAGTTTATAGCTTAAAATAATACATTCTAATAAATATGATATAAAATTAATGTAGAGTAAATATTAAATCAGTTATATATTATATCTGATTTAAATAATCAGATATTATATCAGATGTCAGATAGATAATATATTAAGTATATTGTATATTATATTTAATATTATATATCTTCATATATATAATTTATATCATGCCTTATACTAATAATATTCAATGTATTAAACATAATAACTCTATTAAATTATTATAATTGTTTAATTACAAATTGCCAAAATTGCTCCAACATAATGAATAGTAAATAACTGAACAATACGGATGATGGCTCCCCAAAAGAGCAAAAGCTTTGCCAATTTATTTAAATTTTTAAATAAGTTAAAAGTTGAAAATTAATTATACTTATTAATGACCGAAATGTTAATTAATTGAAGATTAAAATTTGTTGCTCTCCTCTAAGACCAACGTTAAGCTAAACATTTATACGGGTTGTGAGGAGTAGTCTTATCAATTGCAGAGAGATAACACTTATACATGTTAGACTGACCTTTCTAATTCATTTAAAAGAGGAGGCTTAAGCGGCACGTTAAGACTCTCATTATGAGTATTAAGTCTGTCATATTAGGATTATTATTTTAGGCCCTTTTAAGATAATACACAAATGATCAAATTATCACTTTAAATTTATTAAAATTTTGAACAAGTAAAGAGTTTCTCGATTTTACACTATTGTCAATTAGAGAATTAATTGTAAAATAGTTAATTCCACAAAATTCTGGTCCATGCAAAAATACAGTACCTGATACTTGTGAGATGAGCCAGAATTTTATAGTAATACTTATTGCTGAATAGATACCAAAAGGTATTTGATAGCGTATCATTACATTCTGTCAAATACACCAAATAGAATCATATATTAAATTTTTATATAGATTACTTTAAAAATTTGTATATCCTGAATTTTGTCAAGACTCTTGCATCGTCAAATCGATGTTTTTGAAAAATTCTACAAATATTATGGTACAAATATTTTGGTCAAATCCGATATTCTATAATTCTTTATGTATTTCAATATTTTGATATGAAACTGTCAGTTTCCTGAAGACGACTTTAGATTAAAGTCGAAATATTGGTATTAAAATAAAAATTAGTGTGAAATAATTTAAGATGATTTAATTAATTTTTATTTATTGGCCAATGTGAATGAATCTGTATGGAGAAGAACGACTGTCTCAGAAATTTCAATCCACATTCGCAGGCATTCGGATGAAATTGCCGTATATTTTAAAAACTAAAACATGATATTGCTCAGGCAGTTTTTTAATACAGTCCTCAAAGTAATAGGACACTAAGTATTCATTCAATTTTACGAACCCTAATCCACACAAGGCATTTTATTATTCACATCATTATCACATCATTACTACCAACGGAGTTACTTTAAAATAGTAATACTTTCATCCATTTATTCTATCCTGCACTAATCTTTACTTGTTACATTGTTATTACAAATCATTAAAGCTTAACTTATGGGTCTTCGGGGAGCTGACGCAACATGGTCGCTTCAGACGCCTCTTCTGCGTACGCGCCTATATCTAGTCTTGTATATCAACCCCGGTTACTGCTTGCTCAACTTGATCGCCCCACCGGAGACACGGTCTACATCTATACCTTCTTTCTCCAAGAACCGCTTTCAAACACCTTTTTCGCTGAAGCTACTTCATCCATTCTCTTGACATGACCAAGCCTCGGGATGTTAATTCGCTGTATTAATTCAATATCGTGATAAAATTTGTAAGTGGCACGTGGTTTATTCGGATGTGGTGGTAGTCGCCAACTCGTAGGCAACCAAAGATCTTAGTAAAACCTTTTCTCTCCAAAACACCCAATGTTGCTTCATCATTGTGCGCCATACAGAAGCACAGATAGAAAGCCACCTATAGAGCGTAAATTTTGTTTTTCAAGAGAGAACTCTACATTCCTATTGCCTACCAAGCCTATAGTATCACCTATTGGCAATAGTGATTCTTCGTGTGATCACCAGACTGACATCGTTGTTGTTCGTCACGATGGTACCAAGATAGATGAAATCGTTGACAGATTCGAAAGTATAGTCAGCAACGACTAGCTCAGCCTCCGAGTATCACATTTTTATCAGTAACCGACATCATTTTTTCCTCATTCACAGCTAAACCCGTTTTTACAGATTGAAACTTTAAACCTATTTAGAAACAGACATTAATAAATCCATCATTCGTTTGCAAATTCATTCTCTATTGTATGTTCACAACGGAACAAAATATTAAAAAATTAAATAAATCCCTGTTTACTTGTCGATAGTGTCAGTTTTCTGAATTATGTTCTTCCATAAGATTTTTTAAACTCGAACTAGGACAGTTTCAATGTCCTACTTAATACTCGCACACTTAATTTTTCTATATATTCCTCTACTTACATTCTTTCCCATCCCACCCCAAGTGCTTTTCTTCCTCGCTTTCAGGGTACCGGCAAGGCTTCATACAATCTATTACAAATTTATTCTGTAGTGCTTTAACTTCTGAAAGAAAAACACGATTAAATAAAAATTAAATACTAAAATTTACAACTATATTCATTATCGCAACCAGGAAGCAAGTCATGGGGAATGGGCCCATATTTTAAAAACTTCAGCAAAAATGATGAAAAAATTAAAATAGTTTATTTATATGAAATAATCAGTATCTATCTAAAGAAAGGTCATAGGGGTCATTAAATTTAAATACACCTATCCATGCCTTCGTCATCAATATATTTTATTAAGAGGGTGTGAGTTATTTCCTTATGGGACCTCTTATTATTATTAAATTTAATGAAATACAAAATTTACTTGAGTATATGTTTAAGGTTAGACTTTATCCAATACGATCCCTTTCACCTACGACCTGTATTGCATAAATCTGCAAGTGAACACCTAACACCTAATCATTTAAATAGCTGTCAGGATTCTTAACTATATGTTTCTATTTGTTCAGTTATTAAACGGCATGGTACGAAGTATAAATAATAGATAATAGAATGTCGGTTCTTTTTTATTTTTTGTTTGAATTAAGAAATATTCTTCATGTATGTATTGATTTAAAAGGAAATGTATTGTTTATTTATTCTAAAATCACACCAGACGGTTTCAGTTACGATCTTTATAACCCATTGATTATAAAAATATTTCTTTATACATTTAGATATCTATATAGATATGCTTCCAATACATAGATTTGTACATATGTATATATTTTTAAACAAATTTTAATTAAAATATTTAATTGAAATTTTTATATGCTTTAACAATAGATATCTAGATAGATAATAGATATCGAATATAAATCTATATCCGTATAAAGAAATATATTGTTTATTTATTCTAATAATCGCCAGACGGATTTAATGTTTATTACACATTAAAGATGGCAATATTTCTCCATATACAGATAGATAACTTGGTATATATAGATATTGATATAAATTTTTAAACAAATTTTTATAAATAAATTTAATTAAAATTATATCAAATTTAAATCTAGATTCTAAATATATATATCTATGTTGATATCTATATATATAGATACGTTTGCAATAGATAGGTATGTGTATAAATTTTTAAACAAATTTTAATAAATATGTTTAATTAAAATTTGCATGTCCTTTCACAAGAAATCTATATCAAATTTAAATCTAGATTCTAAATATATATATCTATATTGATATCTATATATATAGATACGTTTGCAATAGATAGGTATGTGTATAAATTTTTAAACAAATTTTAATAAAAATGTTTAATTAAAACTTCAAGGTCCTTTCATAAGAAATATATATCAAATTTAAATCAATAATATATATATATATCTAGATTCTTTTAAATTTAAATATCTATATATATATAGATATAGATCCTATATGTTTAAAGTTAAGAGATTTCATTAGGTTTTTTTCATATAGATATATAGGCTTGGTCATGTCGTGGTAATGAAAGAAAGTGCTCCGGCTAGAAAGGTGTTTGATTCGGTACCACCGGTGGAAAATGCGTGTATACACATAAGTGTATTAGATATTTATAAATATAAATATATAAATATATAGACACGTTTGCAGTAAATAGATATGTATATAAATTTTTGAACAATTATTAATATTTTCAATTATAATTTGTGTCTTATGACAAGAAATCTATTTCGATTAGAAAAGGTGGGAAATAGAGAGAATATTTTTAAATTAAATCAAAATTAGATATTGTAATCAATTGAATCTTTAAGTCTGTTGATAATCCTGCCAAATATCCTTCATCTATGTTTTTCGAAATATCTTATTTTTTAATTATCGGTGTTTAATTTAAAAACTGCAAGTATCAGGAACTAAACCCTGTCATATTTCAAATGTAGTCTTGTGTGTTACACCCTGGGCCAACGTTACACTTTATAAATTTAGAATTCTGTTCATTTTTCTTATTTATTCATGAACAAAACACGAACTCTGTAGACCTATTTTTTGAAACTAATGCACAGACCAAACCTATATAAATTCACTTAACTATTACAAATTGGTTTTATTTTTCTCAAATTTAAAAACTCTTTTTTAGTTATTTTTTTTAAAATATTCAAAGCGTATATGAAATATATATATGAAATGAAAATAAATATTATTTGTGCTTAATAAGACTTTTCCATCAGTTTATCCATTAATTTTAGTTAATTATGCTAACATTTCATAAATGCGTGGGTAAACTAAAGACCACAACATTCCATATACTCGATAGCATTTCAGAGTATAAAAATATTACAAAAAGTATCTTTGAAAAAAACTGCTGAAAGCGGTTTTTTTGCTTCGTCAGATAAATAGAAAAATTCAGTTCATTTAAAAAATGAAGCATTTATGTTAACATCAACATCATTTTACTGATATAGATTTGTCAAAGATTTCTTCAGAAATGTTAAACTAACGATCTGGAGGACATTGCCTTTAAGCGATTCGTGTTTCCATCGCAAAATACATAACGAAAAAAAAAATCGCTTTAAAACAAAAAAATTTTCTATTATACATATTATTTATTAATTATTATTTCATACATTTGTTACATTAGTACTAATAATGATAATAATAATAATAATATATTTATTTTTATCCTAATAGAAAACAAAATTACTTTACTTTCGAATGATTTTTGTTCTTTGCATATGCAATAGTTTTTTTTATATAATTTATATTTATTAATAATAGTCTATAAATTATTTACGAATAAAATACATGTGAGGGGAGAGTTTGTTACTTTTTTTCTTTTTCTCCTCCACGCTTTGTTCTGTACTAAATTATTTTCATAAAACACTAAATTTAACATTTTCACTATTTAATTTATTGAAAAGTAAATTGTTTAATTTTTTATTTTTTTGTTTATGATTACAACTGCAAAAATTAACAGAATTTAAATCGATTTAATTTATGTATAAAATAGTTTACATTGGATTTTGAAGCATTTGTGTTTGGAGTTGAGTTTAATTAAATTCAACATAAACTGCAAACGGCGTTGTAGGTTTTTAATGGGTATTGCTGCTTTATTTGTTGTTATTGGTGACCCGAAATCCTCGACTTAACATATTGCGGCTGTCGTAGTTGTGGTCGTTGATGTTAGTTGTACTTAATAGCGTTTTTGCTGACAGCTTAAGGATGTTGAGATATTATATATGTTTAAGCTCGTCATTTTTACAGTTTTTATAAATATAATTATAGCTATTATTAAGTAAACAACTGAGGTTGATTTAAAAGCCGTGAACTTTGAGTTGTTCAGGCTTAGCAAGGCCCGCCTTAGTCAACCATTGACAGATGTTCTCACGCTGATCACCTTGTAGCTGAAGCACCTCACCGTATTCGGCGTGTTCAATTACAGTGCCGTTGCAAGCGAACTCCTATAGGTATTTGTAAAAATATAGAATGTTAGTATTTTATTCTTTAAAATATATTAATTTAAAAATGTCTTTACCTTCTTACATGAGCGCACTATCTTTTTTAGATCATATTCTGATGATAAACCTTGAACGGTTGTTAAAGTTTTGCGTCCACTGCGCTGTTGGATTCTTATGTGAACGAGACCGTCTTGAACATCATCGTCTGCACCCTTGATTGCATCAGCAAAGGGGTCTGTAAAATAGTTTAAATAGATATATAAACTATAATTTTATGTAAGATATGATTTACTAAAGTAATTCAATAAAATAAAAATAGTTTCAATTAAAAACAATTTAATAATTTAAAAACAATCAATCAAAATGCAAGGCAATAGTACTGAAATAAGAATTAAAAAAAGAAGTAAGAGCCAAAGTGTCAGCTACGAGCACTAACAACCAAAAAAAAAAAAATAAATCCTTAATAAGATTTTCTAATCCAATTAGGTTTGGTATTCATAAAAAATTGAACTAATAGTACGGACAGCGAGTCCTATCCCCTTAAATTGTGCATAGAATTTGTCACCATTTAAGGACATGATTTCCTTGAGCTACAACAACAACAAGGCTACCACTTATTAGTTTTAAGAGCTGCTGAGTGGGTGCCTCGGAGCCATTCTTTAATTTCGACGACCAAGTGCCGTTCGCTATTCACAAAACAAATCATACAGCAGATCTTCGTAGATTACCAGAGCAGCAACATGCCACTTATAACCTCCATTTAATCTTTACCATTTGAAAGCTGAGCAGAACAAGATGTATATTTTATTTAAAATAGTTCTCGTAGGTTTCAAGAATAGCGGGATGTTCATCCTGGAACCACTCCTCGACCGCGACAACCAAGTGCCGTTCAACACCCCCAAAGGAACTACACAATCAGGTCCCAACGGGTTACAACAAAAACTTGGGAAAGACGTTCAAGGCACAAAAACACTTGGATATAAGTGATATGTCAATGTAAAACCTGTGAGCAGGTTGTTAAGATATATAAGTAAATGTTGAAAAAAATTAATGAGACACTAACAACACACATTTATTGTCAATCGTCTACATGTTCTTGGTATGATCAAGTTTCTCACCCGCTTAAAGTGACCATGTTTCCCATAATGACCATGTTGACTTCAATCTAATTTCCATCCATTTATAATACATTCCTTCCCCTTATTCCCCTCCCCCTACCTTTAACCACCACCCATCCACTTTTATTCCACCCATGTATTCGTCTTTTGTTTTTCGCTTTTAGGTCCCCGCGAGTTACAACAACAATATATAATTAAGTTTAATATCTCATTCTTTCCAGTTCTATATCTTAACCTTATTATCGCCAATTTATATACACCAATTTCCATACTGGTTTTTTTCCACTCATCACACAACCAAAAATCTGGTGAAATTCCGAAGCAGGTATCAACACAACGCAACGACAACAACAACTATAACAACCTGACAATAAGATTTACTATAAAAAATCACAAACGCAATATAAATTTCACACAAAAAAAAATAATTAGAAAAATTGTTTTGTTTGTAAAAAAAAAAAAGAAAAAAAATTTTACTGATAGTATTTTGATGACAATGCAAACGCGGCAAGGAACTTTTTTTTTATGACGACATCAACAACGAGGCCAATCTGTGAACAAAGATAAACGAGAATTCTCTCGAAACGTTGTACTGCTGAGTCACTCAAACATTTTTAGCAATTATTTATTAGCAATACTGTATAATAAATTAGCAAATATTTTAATTTGCAATTAAAAAAATGCACAACTTAATTTATTTAAAATAAAAAGAAAGTTGAGAAAATTTCACTAATGACTGCGCGTTAACCTCAACGCGGCCATCTTTTCTCGGAACACAATTTCAGCAAATTTTTTTAACAATTTCATGTATAAATACTTTACTTTTTGCACTTACCAAATGTATTTAAATTCTGGATTGACATACGACAATAAAAACGAACAACAGCCGAAAATAAAACTTACTGTAATATAATAAATTTAGTTCTATTTGTTGAATTTGTTGAAAATTTCTACCAAACGAGGTGTGACGTTTATACTGAATAACGTTTTTATGAATGAACAACTAATGAAATTTTATTTGGAATTTGATATTCAAAGCATGCTGGAATCGAAACGTTCTAGTGTTGAACATAATTAAATAGAAATGGTTACTTGGTTTAAATAGAAATGGTTACTTGTTTTTATTTTAATATTATCAATTCATTTAACATCATCTACTATAGGCCGGATAATAATTCACACAATAACGACCAATATTCTGTCACGATTTGTATTGAAAGGATGCTAATTTGCTAAATACGTATTAAAACTTTATATGTGTGCTAATAATATATAAAATCTATCAATATATTACAATTTAGCAAGTTAGTATCAATTGCGGCATTCGAACTGTCATAACAGCCATTGTTACTTTATTCAGATTTTTGAGAGTAGTTTTAAAAATATCTGCAAGACTATACTCTAAAATTGCACTCATTATGTTTTTATTTAGCAAATATAAGTCTTTAGCATTTAAAGATGACTTTAGCATGCTAAATAAAAATTCTAGAGACCTTTTATTTATATCATATTAGCATTTTATTTATTTTATAATATTTTTATTTCTCTTGCATTGTTATTATAATTATTAAAACATTTCGTTATTGCAATTATAATCATATTCTATGTAATCATATTAAAAGATTCAATTGAATAATTAAAACAAAATTAAATACAAATATTACGCTTTCTAAATATTTTAAATATTTCTTTATAAGTAATATTGAATAACTCAAAAAATGATGCACACTTTTTATTCCAAACTATTTTACATCATCGTAAAGTATTTCTACTGTAATGCGTACATAATTAGTACCAGCTCTTGAATTTATAGAACTTCTACTTCCTAAAAAGTAATTAATTGAATTTAAAAAAATGTTTTAAGTTTATATTGTATGGTTTGAAGGCATATTTAACCTTCACGTAACATTTATTTGGCACTTGCCAAAAATCAAATCAACAGGCATGTTGAAAAATCAGCTTTTTGAAATGAGAACAAATGAAATACAACGAATGTAAACACTTTCAAATGGCTCATTCAAAATGATTTTTACTTTAGGTCGTGTGCGAGTTAGGCTAAGTTGCGTTCTAAATGAGGGAAATTCTAAGTTGTGCCGAAAATGTAGTGATGTGTCGATACGTGTTGATAAATGGCTAAATGTGTGCAGTGCAAAAAAATCCCAAAAAATCTCCCATTTGGTTTAGTATCAACTTAGCCTAACTCGCACACGTCCTCAGTTGTATTTTTTTGTTTCAATTAATATGTTTTTGTTGTTAAAATAACGTATTGATAACAAAAGTTTTTCAATTATTATATATTTAGCACTCGTATGACAACTATGTCCAGACACACAAAGCCTCACCGTGAACAAATTTAAATCGAAACAGAACTATAACAATATCACATTTGACATGACCATAATAAAATACCACTAAGAAATGTTGTTCGATAGCGTTTGACTGTGAATGGGCCGCTTCAAAAACGATGATAATAATTGTTTGTTCATGCCACTCCTCACACACTCCTTGATTTATTTTTATTGTAAAAAGCAAAATTTCTTAATTTTTATTAATCAATCACTTGAGTAGATTAAAAAGTATTTTTCACAAACACGTAAATTATTTCATTTTTATGATTGGCTGTGTAGTGTCGCATAAGGTTGTATTTACTTAATGCCAACACTGTTTCAAAGCAACACTGCCTTATCATTCCGTCAAAATTATTTCTTAATCGTATTTAAAATGTTGAATCAGATGACTTTTTAACATAATTCACAACAACTGTGTTTATATATTTCGCATATTAAATTCAAATCGTTTTGTCACAAATAACAGCAAATAATAGTAAAAGTCTTTAGATATTGTATCTTAAATCAGGCAAATTCAAAGCAGGAACATTCTGAGCATAAACAGAAAAGTAATGTGCCTTTATAAATTTTTTAAAAATTTAAATTTAAATATTATTTAGCTTAATTAGGTGATGTCATTTATGTTTTTCTCAATATGTTTAGTTCATTCTAAAACTAATGCAAATTCCATTTGTACGAGGATGCAATCAGATGTACTCAACTACGCCAGTTTCGTTACAAAATATTTCCACTTCAAAATTAAATCTAAAAGTTATCCTCAAATTATAATATATACATAGTTCCCTATATAGATCATATATGAATTATTTACAGTATGAATAATTTGCTACAACTATTACAAAACGACTGGTTTTTATTTCAAGTAGATATATTTGTATTTAGTAAAATATAATTTAGTAAGTTATTAAACATAGATTAAAATTATTAACACTTAATAGTAAAACTATAAAGTATATACATATAAACAAATATATGCACATACGATGATTGCATCTTAATCTATTTTTATTTTATATCAAAACGTTTAAAATTATTTTAAATCTCCCATATTCAATATGATTACGTTTTAAACATATATTATCTAAAACAATATTGTCTTCAATATGAAAAGATATTGTTTAAATAAATTATTTTAATTTGTGTTGTTATCAATATCATCTACATCGGTATCTGTTATTCCCATTGTTAATTTTGCTGCTTCTTGGCGTTTTTGCAAATGTCGCCAAAGAGTACTTTTGGGAAGATCAAACATTATTGCAGTTTGATTCAGAGAAGTACCTTCATGGATGCAGACGTTCATAGCGTTAAATAACCTTTGCCTTAAGTCTTTCTTTTCGCTACTACTGATTCTTCTATGATTTAAATTATCAGGCAAATCACCGTTTTTAATTAAACGTGATCTATGCCTGTGAAGTGTAGAAATTGGTATATTTAAATCTTGACTAACATGTTTTAACTGTTCCCCGTTTTTTAAGCGTTCATATGCCTGTTTTAATATCGATGTATTACGTTCTGGTTTCACATAGTAGGGTGATTTGTGTACACGTCGCCATAGAACAGTTTTAGACAAACCAAATTTTTCAGCCGATTTTTTCAAACTTAAACCTTGTGAGATCACAGCATCCACAGCTAAATCATAGGCATTCTGTACTATTTCATGCACTGATCCACTTGCAGGCTCTTCCACTTCATCTAAACTATTCGAATCATTTGAGTCATTTTGACTGTAATTTTCAGTTAGTAGTTTCATTTCTTCTTCTAAATTTGTCATTTTACTTTCTTCTTCATCTTGTTTTATATGTTTACTTTCAGATTTATCAGAAGTTTGTGAATTATCATCATAGTCTATGCAAACGCCAAACGGTTCATTAATAAGCTAAATTTAAATGAAAATTTATTAACAAAAATAGATAGGAATATAACACAAGCACTCACAATATCCTCCGCTGTTTTATCACCTACAAATTCTACTTCGTTTTCATTTGCTTCTGTATCGTCCTTGGGAGACCGAAAGAAACTTACTTCCGATGTAATGCCCAACACGTTAATGGCTTGCAAAAACTCTGATAAATTTTCAGCAATTATGCAAGACTCTCCGTTATATATAAAATGTAAGATGTTTTGAAGTACATCAATTCTTATGTCGGGCACCACTATGGTAGCTTCTTCTCCTAGAGGCAAATCCTGTAGTGCAGAACGTAGCATCTCACTGGACGATGCGAGTACAATCCGATGAGCACGCAGGTAGCTTCCATTGGAAGTTATGACTACGTCACCTTCACCCTCCAACGATTTGTATATATTTTCAATGGTTGTAAGATGACCCATCCATTTTAAATGATTCATGGCAAAGAACAGGATATCCTCTGTAAAACTGACTTTAAGAACTTTTTAGCAATCCAGAATTAATTGGTACACAACAAAAGTTTGTTTTCGAAAACAAGCGAATTCGTAAAGGCTCTTTAAACATATGGAAGCGCAGAGTTACCAACACTAAAAAAATTATTAATTTTTGTTAAGGCTTAAGTTTAATTATAATTTTTAATAAATTTTATACAATTTTACTTGCTTTTTTCTTACTTTTTTGTACAACAAAATAAAAGCAACAAAATAAAGGACAACAAAATAAAAAACAAATTTTACCAAAAAGGATAAAATTTGTTTTTGAAGAATTAAAAAAATTGGTTTGCCAACGTTAGAATTTGAAAACCAACTAAATACCGAGCAGCGTCTGATAACCCAATTGAATACACAAACTTGTTCAATGTCTTTACTGTTATATAAATATTTTATAAATGTGTTGAAATTATTTTTAGTTTGTACAAACAATTAAGCTATATCTGCATATAGAATAAAGATCTAAGTTGAAATCATGGCCTGTAAAAAATCTTATTCTTTCCCATATATCAATACAGTTTTAGATTTTTTTGGGTGTTGGAAATTATGGAGTGGCATTTATTCATTTTGAAGAATTCGGTTTCGATATATATCGGAACCACATAATATACATTAGCGAAATTTCATACATTTTTAGAGAACAATTTGTCTTACAATAAATTTATTGTTCTAACGAGTAATTATGTTCTGTATATATAACACATACATTTAGAGTTGCCAGGTCTTACATGATTAAGTAATTACTATGACGTCAATTACATTATTACATATTACTTGTTTTGATTATTTTTTATTTTTTATCATATATAAGAATAAACAAAATGTTTTTTATATAACAAACATAAGATATTACGATTTTAATATCTTATTACGATATTAGTTTATTACGATATTAATATGATGATCTTAGATTTATTGGAGAACATGCTTGTAGACGTGTGTGAATTCAAATAAATTGAGGTAAAGTAAATTGAAATTTCCTAGGAATTTTTTGCACTGCATTTATGTAAATATTTATTTATTCATTTATTGAACTTATTTATTATTTTTGGTTAAAAGTATTTAAATTTATTTATTAAACATATTTTAAAATTTTCACGATGGTAATACCTAATTTATCTAATTTTTATCTAATTTACCCTACTCGAAATTCTGATAAATACCAACATTCCAAAATCATTGTTCTGATTAGTATCTGTTTATAGTATTTGATTGTTAAAATTTTCATAACTAAAGTTTGAAAAGTTCAAAAGTAATTTGGGATAATTTTAGTAAAGATATTTTATCTTTTTTTTTCTGTAGATTGTTTTACACGTGATAGCCACCGATGACTGTTTTTTCATATTATTAAGTTTTTTAAATTTTCAAAATTTTGAAAAATTTATCTTCATAGCCTCGGTATCGTTTAATATTCCATCATAAGACCCTAAATTCCTTCCTAACGTGTTGAATTTCAGAGCATAAAACTAAATAAAGTTTAATGCCTAGTACTAGCTCCTTTCAATATCGTATAGGGACTGTAAAGACAAATACATAGTGTATAAGTTTATTTGCTAAAAAAATAAATTTTTCATTCTAATATAAATTAATATAATAATTAAATTACCTTTATATAATATAATATCATCTAACTATTATTTAATAATATTATCTTCATATATTAGCTTATACTATGTTCAAACAGCCAAATTTCCTTAATTTCGTAAAAATTAAATTAAGTTAATTTCGAAAGTGTTCATACTGTCCCAAATTAAGGAAATCATATGGTTTTGTTTACAAATGCTTCAAACACCATTTGTATCTCAAAAATTTTAAAAGTTGATTATTAGAACTATAAAGGATGGTATATAGTAGTTTTATTAACTTTAGTGGATTTCAATATTATATAAAATAATTATTTTTTATTCTATTTTATATTAATAAAAGTAACAGTTTTTTCTTTATATTCAATTTTAAAAATGTGCATTTCTTTCAAAATATTTTCCTGGTTTTATTAAAGACAACTGTGACTGACATTTATTTAAAAAAAAGTAATTTTTTCGTTATCTCAACTTTATCTTTTCTTTAAAATTTATTTTACGCATACTTGCATTTGAAATATACCATAATTTCAGCCTTCGTTTCAACTAAATTTAGATAATTTTCCTTAATTTCGTTCTAATCTTAAAACTGAATTTTGTATGGAAAAAACAACTTAATTTCGCTGATACGAAGGCGAAATTAAGATTTTTGCGAAATTAAATTAAGCGAACTATAAGCCTAAGCAAGTGCCTAAATGAGATAGTTTGAACCTGGTATAAGCTGTCATAAAAGGACATATTAAGAATTTACTGCGCCTCAAATGCAACTACATCTGATCATTTAATCTAAAATTAATTAAAAACTGATGAATCAGCTGTTTTGGTTTGAATTTAAATTTTTGTATTATTTATTTGCGCGGCACTGGTGTTCTCACCAGACTTTACACAAAGCTGTTCCATAATAATCTGTGTAAAGTGCGTAATTTGGCACTTTATTGTGTTACGCACTCAATTTGTATTTGTGTTTTACTTGAGTTTTACTACGAGTAGCTCGTGGAACAGACCTATTATTATAGTTTATTTTGACAGATTTGTTTTCTAATAAAAAGTAACTATGGTACTGAACTAAAGTCAAGCACTCTAACTGCACAAACTTACAATTTTAAATAAAATTATAATTTTAACAAATTTGAAAACTATTTAACATTTTTTTTAACAATTTTATTAAATAAATTTGGCTTTATTAATCGAATTAGTTCAAATTAATTTTTTTAAATAATAGTGAAAATAAATTACAAAATATTTTGTTGAAAATTATTTAGATATTTATTTAAAATAACATTAAACTACATTAAAAAATAAATTACACTGACATCGAGAGTTAAAATATGGAAACTCCAAAGCAACTATTGCAAAAAATATATTTTTTTTTTGGTATAAACCACTTTTATATTTAATTTTTAATCGCTGATTACTATATTATATAAAATGTACAATATCATTTTTCATTATAATAAAATAACAAAATATTTTTGGCAATAGCTTTATATGTAATGTACATATTAGCATAATAAAACTATATATTATTCATTTTATGACAATATAATTTCCTCCTTAACATCTGATGAATCATTCTGATCCTGTTCTAACTTCAGAGCTCGTTTCTGTAAATGCCGCCATAATGTACTCTTCGGTATGTCAAACAAATTTGCGGCATGATTCTGTGAAACACCTTGATGAATGCATGCATAGACCGCTTTGGCAAGTTTCTCTCTTAATTCCTCTCGTGTGCCAGGATCTCGTTTTTTACATACAATAAAATCAGGTAATCTTCCTTGCTGAGACAAGCGTACTTTGTATCTGTGCAATGTTGACATTGGTATGTCTAAATCGTGACTAATACTCTTCAATGACTCGCCCGTTTTAAGCCTCTCATGTACTAATTTTATTTGCGGATTCTCTCGTGCAGTTTTCATATAATTTGGATGTAGACGCACTCGTCGCCAAAGTACAGTTTTTGATAATTCGTATTTTACAGCTGCTTTTTGTAGACTCATACCTTCTTCAATTACCGCCTGAACAGCTAAATCTATTAGGCTTTCCGCTGAACGACGCACCTCAGTTTTTGCAATCGTTTTATCTTCCACAGAGTCTGTTGTTGATACTACTGTTTGTTCCATTTGTATTGGATCTGCATCGGTTTTCATTTTGTACATTTTTCCTTTGGGTATGATTTGCACTACCGACGACTGACTTTCTATGCTTGCTGAACCTCTTGGAATGTTATGTATTTTTGTTGAAATTATTGGATTTTCTGTGTTATTATATTCCTCAATTATATTGCTTTCTACGTCCTCTTCGGTGTCTATTTTTTCAGCACTTTCGCCATTACCAGTGTCTATATCTTGATTTTGAGCTAAAGCAAATGTTCCGTTTTCGCCTGTCAATATAAATTCACCATTATTTGCTCCTTGTATATGCTCAATTGAATATGTAATTTTGTGGTTTGGTTCATGATAAACATCAAGAAATTCTAATTCGCGCGGTGGTCCTGGGTCAGTAACATTTTGTGTTTCCTAAAAATAAGCATTAAAATATTATAATTATGGTAATAATTAAAATTATTATCAACAAAAACTTACATCAACTTTTTGTGAATAATTATCCTGCTCTACAAGATCGCAATGTTCCATTTGAACGTCTGTTAAATTTTTAACCTGCAAAATTTCCGCACCAACTGAGGTGTGAAGATTTGCTTGATTGCATTCAAAACTTATTGCGGATTTGACTCCTAATAAATTCATAGTCTCGAGGAACTCCGATAAATAAGCTGATCCTACATGTGCCTCGCCCATGTATATGAAACTGAGTACGCTATCCAATAGTTCACCTTTTATCTCTGGCACAATAATCGTTGCTTCTTTATCAAAGGGAATTTCAGCTAACAAGGTACGCAGTAAATCACTACTAGAACTTAGTACGAAGCGATGGGCGCGTACAGATTTGCCCTTAGCAACCAGTGTGACTTCACAGGTTTCTGGATCATTATGTAGAGTTTTTTGTATTTCCATTATAGTTGAAGTGTGTCCCATCCATTTTAGGTGGTTCATGTTTGCCTTGTTTTTCTGCTTATTATTTTGAAAATTTGTTTTGTTTTATTTTCACTTTGATATATGAAATTTATTGAGAACGAAAATATTTGTAGCGATTCCACGAAAACAAACGAAATACGTCGGAACGAACATGTAGAAAAGTACTTATTTGCTATTTCATAACGTTTCGTTAATGCTGCCAGATCGCTACATTTGGACTTAGTTTTTACAGTCTAATTCATAAAAATTTCTTATACTGCTTAATGCTTTTTAAATGCATTTTAGATAAAATATATTTTAATTTTATAATGACATGATAATGCACCCTAAAATATATCCATTTTATAAACATTTGATAATTACAAAACAAATATTAATTATTACATGTCCGTTAAAGACAACATTTTTTGCAACACTGTAAGGAACAAAACGAGTTTAAAACAGCTGCCAGTTCAAATTAAGGAAGAGCAGTTGTACTAACGTTCATAATTTTGTTCACCACGGCAGCAAAAAAAAAAATTCGTGGAAATAGATAATAGAGTGCTAAAGATAAGCTACATGATATTTTTGCTATAGTTATTTTCAATTATCTTTATATTCTGTATTGCAGGCTTTGCTAAAAGAGCTCTTTCGTGAAAATAATCAATATTATTGAAAATAAAAACAAGGACATCAACACAAATTCAAGCAAAATGCGTGGATAAATTTGCAAGAATAATTCGTATATACATAATTTACTTAAATACATATATACATGAATCTTATTTTTGTTTTTATAAAATGTTTATTTTTTTAACTTTAACGAAATGTGTTCTGCAAAGTGATCAGTAATGCAACTGAAGGTACAATGGTCAATAATAAAAATAAACACCAAAAAAGAGAAAACTTTAGAGAGACACCAGCTCTTACAAACAGGCGGAGGGCCACTTTGTCCTGGTGAAGCATTGGGAAGTGATGACATTTCTGTTTGGCTTCCAAATGACTTTGTGGTTGACCACAACTTATTTGATTTTAATAGAAATGAAAATATATAGAAATATAGATGATATATAATATATTTCAAATGACGCAGTGGAAGAAATATTCCACTCCAATATCGCAAAGCCACTAAAACTTGTAGTGAAATTCTTCATCATGTAACAAAACGGATCTTCCCGTTGTTTATATATTTTTGAATGGCGGTAAATTTTGCTTAAAATGCTGTTATAGAAGCTTAAGCCTATTATAAATTTTGATATTTTATAAAAGCATTTTAACTTTATAAAACGTTTATGAATAGAGTTTTATAAATGGTTTATAATACTGTTCTGTAACATTTATGAAAACATTGTTGATAAACAATGTGATCAACCTTTTATAACTTTTTATGAATTAGATGGTATATGTTTGGTAATTATTTCTTTGATTGTTTTCTTATAAAAATAATATCAAAACAACTACAACAATTCTTTAAATCATTAGTTCTTAATTCTATGCCTCTGCTATTTATTAATTATAATTATGATTCAATTGAGATGAAAACTGAACATTGTACCGTTTAGCATTTTGTTCCAATATCTTATATTATACACATTGAAATTCATTTAGTCCAACTTGCTTGTATTGTCATATATTGAAAAAAAAACGATCTGGTAACTCACAATATGAATATTACATAAACTGTCAAATAATACGTAAGAAATAAATTTTGATTTTTATATTAATCTAGTAACGAAAATGGCTGGGTTAATTAAAAATCTAGGCTTCAAGTTAGCAACTGGACTTTCACGTCGGAATGGTAAAACCACTATATACTACATATAAACCATATCTCTCATTATGATGTTTTAGGTGCAGTTATTGCTACCAACTTACGTTTATATAGCAATGCAGCTCCAGAACCTAAAAAAGTCGATGATAGGCGTATGTATTAAAATGTATTTAATAAAAATTTTAAATAATAATATTTTAACATAATAGCAACTGTAAGAAAACCTAATGAAGCCACACGTACTCATTTGACCGATTTTGGTAAATATGTTGCTGAGTGTTTACCAAAGTATGTACAAAAAGTACAATTAACATCGGGTGATGAACTTGAAGTGTTGATAGCACCTGAAGGTGTAGTGCCAGTACTACAGTTTCTAAAAGATCATCATAATGCACAGTTTAGCAATTTAGTTGACATTGCTGGCATGGATGTACCCTGCAGAAAATACCGTTTCGAGATTATTTATAATATATTATCTTTGCGTTACAATTCACGTATTCGTGTTAAAACTTATACTGATGAATTGACACCATTGGACTCCGTCTGTGATGTATATAAAGCTGCAAATTGGTATGAACGTGAGATATGGGATATGTATGGGGTGTTCTTTGCTAATCATCCCGATTTGCGACGCATACTTACCGATTATGGCTTCGAGGGTCATCCACAACGCCGAGATTTTCCATTATCCGGTTATGTCGAGGTAAGTTATTACTTTTTTAAAAATACAATATATATTATATTATTGAAAATCTAGTTGACTACCATTCAGCTACCTGTAACCCTTTTTCTGATTACAATTGTTTTCCTTAGTTTAGACATTTAATTTAACTTTTTAAATTTTTTTATTACGATCTCGTTTATGGAATTTTGAGCAATGTCACTTTGAGTTTAGATTAGTTCGAGCTGTGTTGTTATTGTTGTTGTAGCCCGCCGGGATCTGAAAAGCAGATAACATGTAAGAATTACAAGACGAATACATAGGTTGAGATGTGAGTAAGGGTAGGAGGAAAAGTGGAAGATATAATTGAAATCAACCCGATCGAGCCGTAAAAACCTATCTACGTCAGTTTCATCTATCAAATGATTTTGCTAAGACTAAATTAACTAAATAAATATTAATCTCCAAGTTAGTTGTTTAGAAGTATTTGTTTTATATTAATTTTATATAAAAAAAATGTAAATAAAAACTTTAATTTTATTTGGTAATTTCGAACTAAAACTATAGTTTATTTATGTTTACCAGTTATTTCGGTTTAGATCATAGACCATATATATCTGCAGTGTTTTATATATATATATATATATATATGTATATAAATATATAGCAGAAAACATAAAAAGAGTTCAAAAGACGTACATAGAAAGGGATGTAATTGGATGAAAGTAGACTGAGACTAAAAATGCTTGATGCAGTACGTTTCTGATTAATATCTTAAACTACTGCTATGAGTGTTATGTTATATATTCACCGAAAAGCAATGTGACCACTTAGAAACTAGCAAATCCATTCTTACCCGTTCCTAATCCTAAATAACACTTCTTCTTTTCACTTATCACGTCCCTAATACATATTTTAACCAGTATATCTAACTTTGTGATTCCCTTTATATTCCTCGCTATGAATAGATCTGCTCAGGGTACAACAATTAGAATTATAACTATTTTCAATTGGTTTCGCTAAGGCCCCGCCAGTTCTAATGTGGTAATATAGCAAGCAGCTCCATGGTGTACCATTGTCTCTTCTAAAGTTGTTTTTGTTAAGGCCTTCAAGAATGTTTAAAGCAGATAACATGAAAGAAATTACAAAGGCATATACATGGGTTGGGATGTGGATAGGTAATGGTGATGGTAATGCGAGAGAGTATTATTTGTAGTAAACGAATCGTTTGGTTATCGAAATACACAAGAGGCTCCGAAAAGTTACAGTTTGTTCCTGGGACTCTTCTAATAATATGTAAATGATTGGTATTGTTAACCAGTTGTTTAATCATTAACGTTAAAATTGCGAAGCGGTAGTCTCCTATTACTTTTATATTCTTTAACGGAGGGGCTACTTGCAAAATACTTTCCAAAACGTTACAGTTATTTTTCTAAAATGTATATATATAAAAGGATATGAATAAATAATTTTATATTTAATCTATTTTTGAATTAATTTTTATGAAGAGATGTTATTTAATTTTTTTCTTTTTTCAGTTACGCTATGATGATGAGAAGAAACGTGTCGTTTGTGAGCCATTGGAGTTAGCGCAAGAGTTCCGTAAATTTGATTTATCTGCACCATGGGAGCAATTTCCAAATTTCCGTAACGCCAATCCACCAGCGGAAATTGTTGACACAAAGAAAATAGATAAAAAGTAAATGAAATCTTGTGAATTAAAACAGATTTGTTATATTTTGTTCAATTTAAAAACGAATTGTATAATAAACCAAATGAAAGTTATTAAATAAAAGAAATTAATAAACAATATTTGGTTTGACCTTCAATTTGTTTATTTTTCTCTACGTTTTTAGGACGTATGCACAACAATTACATTTATACGAAATTATAGTTTGTTTGATTTAGTTAAAATCTTAAATTCAGATTTAATTATATTTATATTAATAATTTTTAAAGTTTAAACACTTTTGTTCTCAGGTACTTTAAGATAAAAGTAGCTGAATAAAATTTAAAACAATTCACATTAAAATTTAAGGTAGAAATTATTTTAGTTCGATATTTGTTTTTACTATAATTATTATACACACATACACAATTTTATTTTACATGAATATATTTTGTTTCATCATTTATATTAGTGCAAACATACATATACATATATATGTTTTTACAATAGAAATCAAGAAAACATATATATATTTATGTACTTTAGCAGCTTTTATAAATACAGCTTTACACTACAATAACAATAATAAAATTTTTAATTAGTTTTTTTAATTAAAGAATAAATTCTTTTTTTGCTAATTATATGGCATTGATTATTTCTTTTAAATAAAAAAGTTTAAAAAGTATTATTTGCAAGTATTAGCATATTTTAACTTCTTTTTCTAAAATTCTTATTGGATCAATAGTTCAAAGTCTGGCTATGAATTTCTGAAGTGGTTTGAGTATTCGTTGAACAAAGTCTCGATAGATAGGTCCAAATACATTAAAAACATATCCTTTAGGTTAAAATAATTTCAAAATTTTTTTTATATCAATTAGCAAATAAAATAATAAAAATAAATTAATACAAATAATTATTTAAAATTAAAAAAAATTATTTTTAGCAAAATAATATTTAACCAATATTGAAAACAAATGTACGTAACATGTAAAAAAAAGTTATCTATTATTTAAAGATAAAATAATAAAAACAAAATTTGTTTTATTTTTATTATATGAAATAGTTTAATAAGGCATATTTGAAAACATTTTTTTAGAAAACAAAATTATATTATTTAATTATAATTAATAATTTGATATTTCCCATTAAAGACCCCCTGGCTACTTTTTAGAAAATTTAAGGTTCTCCAGTACCAACTACTTTTATATTTTAATTCTCTAATATTTTTATGATGAGTATTAAATTCATACTATCTTCCATATGATATGATTTCGGAATAAAACTATAACCCTATGTACAGGATGTAAATATTGGAATGCAGGCAGAAACTGGTGTAAAAGTATATTAGTATGATAGAACTCATTACACTTCAGTACAAATTTAAATATCAGATAAGTTAAGATGATACTATATATGGGAAGTTATATTTTTGATTTTAGCTCATTGAAAGTAGTATACTCCATGTTAGAATTTATTACAATATTATTTGTTTAATAGTCAGTTTTACGGTTCTTTTAATGGTCAGAACTAATACCAGCCCATAGATTATACTCAATTACATTTGTTGAACACTGATAAATTTCTAGTATTAAAGGTGTTAAAATGTATAAGAGTTTCATATATATAGTTGACAATAAAAAAAGTTCTAGCTCAAATAATTCTACCATTTTTGTTGGAAGTGATGTTATCTAGAATCTAGAATGCCTAACTGACTTGAATTTAAGTTTGTGTTAATGGAATGAATAACTTGAAATAATTGGTTAGTTGCAGTGGTAGCTTAGGAGATATCTTTCTGTAGACAATTATTAGCGATTTTTCGCCAACTTACTATCACATTCCCCGTAAGAAACCTTAGGAGATAAAAAAAGACTAAATCCACCTCATTGTATTTAGGTATTATAACAGATTTTTCGACCTTACTGTTGGTACTTCTCTAAAAAACTGTTTTTTTCTGGAAGATAAAGCTGGGCAGACACAGGAAAATGCTAGCATTGAAAATAATTGACAGCAAAATGGAATCTTAAAGATATCATCGAAAGGATCCAATTTAATAAATCAACAATGGAAACGCACAGTTAACAATGTGCGTTAGATAATTCAATAGAAAAACAGATCATATCAAAGGGCATAATAATACGAGATAGAAGCACAATTTTACAAGGAATTTTAAAATTTATATATTTCTATTTGCTTTTTGTTAACAAATTTCTTAGTTAACTGATAACATAGGTCGTATGGTCACAATTTCATTTCTCTTAGAGAATTGAATTGTAATATACCTATAGAAATTATATCAAGTAAATGTGTCCAAATATATACATAAACCTGTACAATGACCTTTTAAATTTTGTTTAATATTAAAAATATGGTATACTAAACTTGCAAATAAATACTAAATTATAATCAAATAGTTCATTTAAGTACCATATTCCGTGCACATAAAATTTAATAAACTAAATTTTACACAAAAAAGGTTAAAAATTCTTACACTAAAGTTTTTTCAAAACAGAAATAAACACATATATATGTAAAGAGAATCATATATATACGTGTATACGTAATTATATATATTATTAAATAATAACAGATAAGGCATAAAAAATTTTGTTTGAGACATTTAAACTGCTTTAAATAATAATTATAAAAATATTTACATATTAAAAAATATTTAAAGAAAATTACTTTCGAGGTTAGCAAGTTTTCACTTCATCCAACACCACTAAGCATGTACATAGTAGTGAGGAAAAAGTTAGCTTCTAATTAAAAATTTTATTTTCTTTAGCAAATTATTAATTTGTAAGTATTTTTAACAATAATAATATAAAAATCACTTTATATTTACTATAAAATATACAAATTAAAATAAATATATAGTTAGTTCACTTTTAAAAAAATATGTGTTTAAAAGAAAGTGGGTACAATATAGCACAACAATACGTCAATAATTTAGTTATTATTGTTAAATTACAATTATTATAATAAAATAATAAAAATCGTATTTCAGGTGACAGTGCCTATGAATTAATTCCAATCATTGTACAAAAATATAGTTAATTTTGAAAAGTTTACACTATTTAATATATTTTTTTTTGATATTAATAAGTTTTATTCTATTTAACGCTTTAATTCGCTTATAGAATCAATTTTTTTTTTTAATTGTATAAGAAAAGTTTTTTAACTTTCATTTAAATTATTGTTGTGCTAATCATAAACCCATACCTTTATAGCAAAATTAGTTAATAATTAATTTTAAATAATATACACAAATAAATGTTACTTTATCTTTTCAGTATAAAGAACAATTTCCAAGATATAATCAATATATAAATATACTAAATTTTGTACAAATTTGTTAACAGTCGTATTGACTGCTTTTCAATCGTATTCACTTTTTAATTCTAAATAAGCTTTGCTTTCCATGGCAAACTTTAAATATCTGCACTAAATTCGTATTTTTATGTATAAAACGAATATAGGAAACCATTGAGCTCATTACAAAAAAATTACAAACAAAGTTATACATACATACAATGTACATATATTGTATATATGTATATATATATAATATATAAATTACTCACAAGTGTACATAGCATGTACCTGAGCTTACAATAACAATAAATATATGTGGATTAAATTGTTTTATATTTTTAAAATATAAATTTTTTTAAATCCACTACCAAAGTAAAAGTTTTCAATAGTGCTTTGTTAGCACTTTAGAAAACTTACAAAAAAATTTTGGAACCAATTTAGATTGACTCTGTTTTGGTATAATGTCGCGTTACACTGCTACCGCTTCCAGTTGTACTAGAAAAGTTTTTACTATTATCATTACTTGACGTATTTGAGGTTGAAGCTGCTTCATTATTCATTCTTTCATGGTATTCCTGAAAGCATGGCACAATACACAAATTTGTTTGGCATTCGGGACAGTGGTATTTAGTTTTGCGCCGCAAAATTCTACCATGTCCATCGATTGTATTCCAACAAAAATTACAACCCAATGCTGGCCCCGGTCTAATGACAGGACAATGACTAGAACGAGGATTTTCCAAAGTGATGATCTCCCGTGAGGTCTAAAATGAAAAACAATTTTTTTAAAAATTTATACAATTTTAGAAATATACATTAACACTTAAAATAAATAACAAATAAAACACAACCTCTCCTTCTTACCTACCTAAATACATTCCCACACCAACACCCTTTTTCTTGTTTTAGAAGTATCACGGGTACAATAACAATATCAAATATTATAGCATATAAAATAAAATAACGTGTTAGGAGTACGAAGTTTGAGTTGTAAATCTAATACTTAAAAAAGCATCACTTGGATATAGGTAGTCCAAGGCTAAAAATTTCTAATAACTTAAGAAGGTTGTATTTTGCCAAACCTACATTCTTTTAAAATCCCTAAGATAACTTGGAATTTCTTTGTAAAAATTAAATAATAAATATTTCTAATAGCAATTAACTGAAGTCAAATTGGTTCACCAGAATATTAGGAGCAGATGGGGATAGGAAAATCATTCGCTGGACACATTGTTTGTGTATATTAATAAATATTGTTAAAGCAAGGCACAATATTTCTGCCAACTAAGAATTTATTACGTTGCTAAGTCCATTCATATTTCTCAGATCTTATGAAAGTGTTAGTTGGTAATAATAACATAATTTTGGAAAGCCATGGGTGAAAAGTACATATCATCATTATCGTCCATAGCTGTACAGTCCATGTAGGACTTAAGCTTGTTTTAAGACAATTCCTACATTTTTCTCTATTTTTAGCTTCTATCTTCCAGTTGATGACATTCATATGTCTCAGATCTTGTCAAACACTGTCATTTTGGCTGCAGTTCTTTCTTTTGGCATCCGCACAACGTATCCTGCCCACTTTAAGCGTTGCTTTTTTATGTGCTTGATTATTGTGTCACCTTCCATCAGTTGATGGAGTTCATCATTATATCTTATGCGATATTCTCAGTTTTCTTGTACAGGTCCAAATGTAAAAATATACAGGGTTTCTGGTAAATTGCGAAGGCAACGGAATAGAATAAAAAAATATTAAGACAAATATTATACTTAAATTGGTAGTTTCTAACTGATAATATAAAATACTTTTTGACAAATTAAAGTCCTAAATCTAAGCAAAAAGTGATCTTTTTACCCTACATACCCTACATATTCATATGTTTCTCTTTAAAATTATGAAGGATTATTGTAGTGGTGGTCACTGCCACAAAAAATATTTTCTAGTATAATGCCTTCCCTGGCATAAGAGAGGACTAATCCATTATTGTTGTTATAGTAACCCACTGAAATTTGGAAAGAAACACAAAACTTATACAAAAGGATAAGAGATGAAGGTGAGGGAAATTATATACACTAAGGATTGAAATGTGTGGGAATAGTTGTTTTCAAAAATTGTAGGATATATATTCCGGAACCAATTGCTTGTTTGTGTTAACGATTGCATATACCTTCACCAAGAAATGGCTCTTCTGGTCAAGAAATGTATGGTTTGTGCTTAAGGTTTGTTGTTAGTAAATAGTGCCCACTATACCATCATTTTATAATATAAATAGTTACCAGTATTTGATTTTAGAAAAATACCAATTGTATTATTATAGTACATATTTGTGAAATGTTTATGGTAAAGTTGTAACTTACTTGTGGAGATGACACCGATCGCTGTAGCTCCTCATTCTTAGGTCGTATTGTTGGTAAGTGCTCAAACGAACTACTTTGTACAGCGGCAGATCCTGGATGTAGGCTGCTCCTTTCACTAAGTAATACACCTGACATAGATTTCGAAATTTTAAATTTTGCGCTTGAAATTGTTTCAGATTCAGTTATATTTCTTTCCGGTACAGGTACCGGAGTATTTGGATTCGAACGACCATTATCTCCTACATGTGTAGTTGTGAAATGTGGTAAACTTAGAGTTTTTGTTGGACTGATAGTAGAAATTGTTGGAGACGAAATTGATGTAGTCGCATCATTGCTACTTGTATTTATAGCAGAACTAGTAATTGTTTCTCGCTGTGGAACCACATAGTGCGATGACCCAGCTGGTGGTGGTGAACCAGACGCATATATTGATTCAGGTAGCGATATATGATGCGAATGATGTAGTGGTGCGCTTGAGATATGACTGTTATTACTATTACCACTACTGGTACCCGGCAATGGATGTGAATATTGCCGGTGCAGTGGTGCCAATGGATTTGTGCCACTGCTACTAAAACTACCACATGATATAGTTGAATGTTGAGTAGGCAATAAAGGATCAGAGTGTTGCTTTATTAGATATGGTGTACTTTGTGGCACTGATAACAAATGTGGAGATGTTGAGCTTATGCTAGGCGCTGGTTCCGAAGAATGCCTTTCTATACGCGGTGGCACGGTTAGCAAATGATGATGATGTTGTACGTGTGCGTGCTGATGACCAGTTAGGTGATAAGTAGAATGTGAACTATTTGTAGCTGTTGTAGCCATGTTACTAAAATCAAAATCGGTTGTAGGTGTTAGAGGTTCAGGTGATACTTGGCTATTTGAAAGACTATCGCTATCGCGTTTAACGCGCGGCTGTCGTGTAAGTATTCGATTGCGTTTTGAGCCCATTTGATGTTGTAAATTATTTGGACCTTCTATAGATGCAGAAATGCTTAAATTTCGTGCAACATTATCGGTTGTGGAATAATTTGTCGGCGTTGTTGGATGTTGTGAACCTATCACAAAGACAAAAAATAAATAAAGTTTGTAATTAGTTTATTAATCAATTAGTCATTATTTTTTGATATTATTTTTAAATTGAGAAGATGTTTTTTTCTTATTATTGTAATTATTTATACGCTTTATTTTTCAAGTTGCACATTCAAAACTACAAACTAATTTCAGTATAATTAATGCCCTTAAGGAATTATTTTTAAATGTTTTACATTAAACTTTAGTTTATATTTATTATAATTATATATCTATATATTTTATAACTGTATAAATTTAGGAAACAGTATTTCTTTCATGTATCTAATATACTAAAACAATTACTTTTAATGTTATAAGTTTTTAGGATTGGTTGATTATAAGGAATCCTCAAGTGTGTACATTTTCACTCTTGAAGGATATTCGCTTATATGTAGACACCACGAAATTTTTGTGCCTTAATTTTTTAATATGTAATTTTGTAAAACTATAATAAATTATTATTTATATTTATATACATATACAAATAATCATATAAACATAATTAGTTGATTATAAAAATATTCGTAAAGTAATATTTTGTAAATATTCGTAAAGTAATATTTTGCAAATATTCGTAAATTTATAATTTTTTATTTTCTTTATATTGAAACTATCTTATCTTTTATATCATTTTTATTTATTCTATATATAAAACCGAAAAGAAATAATTTATTAATGAAAAATTAATTTAATGGAAAAGTACACAAAAAAGACCTTAGATTTTTTTTAATAACTAAACTTAAATAAATATTTAAAATATTTAAAAATAATTAATACTATGGTAGTATAATAATATAGACAAGTATAGACAATAAGGAAATCGATATGCTTTAATTGATAAAAGAAAATCTTGAAGTTTTCTTTCATATATCGGTATATATTTAAATTTTAATGTTTTAGCTTTATGACTTATTGAAAACCGCCTTATATGGCTAAGGAATTATTACATATATTAAGAAGTTGGAATTTAATAAACATAAGACTTGTATTTTTGAAAGCTATTTTATGTACGATTAAAAAAAATTGATATATATTTATAATAGAAATAATTAATTATCATTTTCAATGAAAAATATTAAATAATTCTATAATAAGGTAATAATCCTTTTATTTGCGTTATTTTGCACAATTAAATTTTCTTTTCTATTAAATTTTTTAACTTATTTCTGTAGGTGATCTTAAAATCAATATATTACCGATAATAAATAAATAAGGTTTATTTTTTAAATAATATTTTTGGTAACATAATATTTTTGCTGTAAAAAGCTACATATTTTAAAAATAAATTACTTCTATACAATCTTACAGTAGAAAAAAAAACAAAAAATACAAATAAACATAGCCAGTGTCGTTTTTATGCTTATATACGTAAAAGTCAAAATACTTTTGTTAAATTTAAAAATTCAAGCACTGAAGAGCACTGATCAAAATATTTAATTAAATTCAAATTAAAAATATAATTAAAAGGTATTATGTTTTATAAAGAAAAAATAAAAAAAACAACGTTAAATTCAGAGGAAAAAAAAATATATAAAAATTTCTATTAAATAAATAAAAAAAATTTTAAATAAATATTAATGTAATATAGTACCCTAATAATATAGTGTCTATATTAAATAAAAAAATAAATGGTTTTCTATGTTTTTGCTTAAATAAAAACTACTATAAATTTTTAATAATAATAGTTAAATAAAACGTTTCATTTTTATTAAAAATAATAATAGCTTTTATTTAAAAAATATCATAAATGTTTTATTTTTGTAAAAATAATAACAGCTTTTGTTTAAAAAAGATCATAATAAATTTTTGTTTTTTATTTCAATAAAATAAAAATAAATAATAATAATAGCTCTTATTTAAAAAAGATCATAACAAAAATAAATAACAATAAATATCTAAATAAAATAATAAATAAAATAAAATATAATAAAATATATAATAAAAAAATATATAAATAATAACAATATATAAATAATAAAAAATATATAAATAATAAAAAATATATAAATAAAAAAATATATATAAAAATATATAATAATAAAAATATATATAATAAATAATAAAATAATATAATAAATAATAAAAAATATATAAATAATAAAAAATATATAGATAAAAAAATATATATATAACACACAAAAAAAAATATATGAACAAAACATGTGAACATGTGAATATATGTGAACAAAAACAAATATTTAAAAACTAAAATTTTTTTATGAATACAAGAATCATTTTGTCTGCAATTACAAAAAAAAATTAGAATATTAAATCAAACTTCTTTACGAAAATATATAGATAAAATTAAAATTTAATTATTAAAATTAATAAATAATTTTTTATTTTATTGTTTTTTATGTATAACATTAATATTTTATGTTTATAAATTAACTCATATTAATAAACTTTTTATAATTTTAAAAACCATAAATATATACAAGCAAAACAAAAATTTAAGCAAAGAAACATATAAACAATAATATATAAACAAAAAAATATAAATAAATAAAAATATATATATAAACAAAAAAATATATATAAATAAAATAAAGTGTATATAAAAAACAAAAAAAAAATTCGAATCATAAAATAAAAAGTCAATAAAAACAAATTGAATGTATATAGAATTTTACTGTTATATTCTTTATTCCATAAAATTACATCAATTAATGTGTTGCACAATGAAACTAAATTTAAAATATATATACGTTGTATATATAACTACATTAAGTATAATTAACCTTTACTACATATTTAAAATCAAATTAAAAGACAATTATTATATTAATTATATAATTAGTTTGTTATAAATTATCTTTTCATATATATATAATTATTGTGTAAGATATTATTTATTCCAATATATTATTATAAAACAGATTAAAAAAATAATTTAATTTATAAAAATTTATTGTTCGCTAAATATATATAAAGTTCTTAATTAAAATAATTAAAATACATCATTTATAAAAATAAAATTATTAATTTAACAAACACAATATTTTTTCTGTACACTTTATTTTTGATATATATATTTATATATATAAAAAATGTTTTAACATCATTTGCTTGAAATACAACTACTTAGTTATGTTAGAATATATTATATATTCCTGCAACATTCTTATATATGTATATATTAGTACACATATCATATATATATATATATCATATATATGTGCACATATATTCACATATATGGTATGCAATATATTCACATATATGGTATACGCATATATGCATATATATTATTATATATATATATAGGTACATATATATGCACATATGTAATATATGTACGCACATATATAACATGCACATATATACATATATGCACATACATTATATGTACCTATTTCATATACACAATATCATATACAAAGACTTATATTATATACTATATATACATATATCCTTATTCGTTTTATTGATATTTACTTTTAGTTATCGATTTACTTGAAGATCCTTTGGCAAACGGGCATCCAAATGCTTATTAATATATTGACTCTTGATATTTTCCTGTATTTTACTTTTTCTACTATTAATTTACAATACTCTATGTAGTATAGACAAGTACAGAAAATGAATTTCATCATATAAAATTAGTAAAAAAAGGATTATAAAATAGAACTTTCTTTGTGATTTATTCGGCATTAACAATCGGTGCGGTGGTTGTTGTAG
Organism: Teleopsis dalmanni; assembly: GCF_002237135.1. Taxonomy (NCBI): domain Eukaryota; kingdom Metazoa; phylum Arthropoda; class Insecta; order Diptera; family Diopsidae; genus Teleopsis; species Teleopsis dalmanni. The sequence continues at coordinate 35,395,389 of NC_051846.1, forward strand.
CAACTGCCGCTACTGTTAGCGGCGCTACGCTAACAAAATTATTTAAAAATATTGTTGCCGTACTATGATGATGATGTTGAAGATCAGCGCCAACACTGCCTACACCATTGTTGCCACCAATGGTCAGATGAGCACCCGGTGCGCCTGTACAATTTTGCGTTGACGTTGTTACAGCATGTAGCATAGGTGCTGATGCTGTTGTGGATGTATTATGTAGATTTTGTTCCGCTTGTTGCTCAATTTGCATAGTAATCGTTGCATTGCTGGAACTCGGAATTGAATTCTATATTGAACTAAAGTTAATACTCTGTAAATTCATTGCAGCTGCATTAACATTGATTGGTGCTCCAGCTCCTCCACCTGTGCTAGCTCCTGTTGCATCTATATATCTCTGCCTTGACATGGTATGTAAGCTAGTAGGAAAATCCATATGTCTGGTATCTAAAAAGCTCATAACACCCATTGGATGAGTACCCGCTCCCGTTGCTGCACCTGTATGATGTGATGCACACATTAGAGATGGTGTTGGTGTATCTGACGTTGGTGGTATTTGCATATTAAGTGCTGCAGTTTGTGCGGCTGCAACAGCTGCTGCTGCTGCCATATGTTCATAATTTTCATTAGTGTTTTCATCCGTAGCGGCAATAGGTGGAGTTGGAGATGGTGAGAGATTCGGTTCTTGTTTAACTACACGTGATTTAATGCTGGGTCGAGATACAGGATAGCCACGTTTCTTATATTCTAACCATAGTGTACGATTGTTCACACCATATAAACGTGCTGCTTTACAAAAACCAATGCCACCAGATCGTACTGCTTCCAGCGCACGTATAAAATTCTCATCACCCTGCGGATTTACTGACCGTTTACGTTTTACCTGATTAGAGCCATTTCCTCCAGACCCATTTCCACTGGAACCGGAATTTCCAGTATTAATGTTACCATTGCCACTATTGGTAGCACTTCCCATTCCTGTATGTACAGGTGATTGAGTAGGTGATGGCCCTTGGCTGTACACTGATTGCACCATATTTGATTCGTTGGGTGATGTTGGCGACATATTTTGCGCTGCCGCTGTTGTATAACCACCTACTAAATTATTAACTGTTATTATTTGTGGTGAGTATGTTGCATTCTGTTGTTGCTGATAGTGTAGTTGTTGTAAGTGTTGTTGCTGTTGTTGATTGCTAACAGTTTGTGCATCCTGTTGTTCCTGCTGTTGTTGTTGTTGTTGTTGACGTTGTTGCTGGTGTTCAGCACTGTTGGTAGCATTAGCATTTGGATTGCCACCCGTACCGATTAAATTAGTTTGACAAGATTGCAGCGAAAAGCGTGAATAATTTGAATCAACGACCGTCCATTGCAGACCTGGGAATGGGAGAGAGAGAGAGAGAGTGAGAGAAGAGTGTGAGAGAGTTTTATTAAAAAGAAAATCCCTAATTAGAATTTAACTAGAACTACATTTTTACTTTAGAAATTTACTTATTTTGCTTTTTTATCAAATTCGATTTTTACAATTAATATATTATTTGTTTTACTTGATTAAGAGAGAGATAGTTAGAAAGATTGCTAATGCTAAATTATTTAAGTTAAAATGAAGTATCAATTACAAAAAAAAAAAAAAAATTTATAATAAATAAATAAAAACAACAAAACAAAAACATATGTATATAAAAAAATCTTTTAAATTTTTTATTCTATGTAAAGAAAGAAAAATTAAATCAAATTTCAAAATTAACTCAGACTCTGTGCTATAGCTCTCTCCTGATCCCAAGTACAGCAAGAATGGTGTTGAAATAATTAGTAATTCGTTTTAAACATTTTCTCTTTGCAACATGATTACGTAGTTAATTTTAAGTTTTATATTAAAATTTTCATTTTTTTATTCTATACCTTAGAATTTAGATAGGCGAAAAGCACTGTATATTTAGCTTTAGCATTCATTCTTTCAACTTCTTTTGGTAATCATATTTTTTTTAATGTAATAATAAACACAGCACAAAATTATGACGTAGCAATCGTAAAAAAATGATTAAAGAAATTTCGAATCGTGATTTTATATGACAATAAAAAATATATATACACAAAAAAGATTTATAAAAATCAAGACAATCAAATTTTGTGTTAAGGTGTTCTGAGAAGTGATCATTTTGGATAGCTACAGAGGAGTTCGATTGTATAAATGCAAAATTAATAAGTAAGATATACAAATGAAAAATAAAAATATATTAAATAAAATCAAAAATACAAAGAAATGACTTATTATTAGTTAATGAATAATATTTTGTTTCTTTTAAGTTTAACTATGAATAAGGACTACAGAATATATATTTAATTAAATGATTTATATCGTATCAACTATACAAAATGAATGATTATTTAAAAAAATAATGTTAGTTTCGTCAGAAATTTAGGCAAATATAATGTCTAAATATTTAACATTATATATATATTATAAGAAAGACGTGTCAGTAGATTAAAGACAATCTGTAAGCTTCACTAATTGGTTATTATTTAATTTTATATTAGGTATATCACATATATATATTCCAATATGTTCTTAAATAAAGCTAATTTAATTACTCTCTGCTTCTATAGAGATGTTTTAAATTTATTGAAATGTAATTAAATTTTATTAATTGCTTGCACAAAGTCAGAGATTTTTGAAAGTTAATTTATATTAACGAAAAGCGTATATATTCTAATTTGACTTATAAAGAGTCATAAATCGAATTTCTCAATTTTATTCTATAGACTTTTATATCTATTGACTTATAAAGCTATATAAACAGTTCCTATTAAACTGAGGTGCTTTTTATATATTACACCTATACTGTAAAATTCAAAGTTTTTAATAAAATATTTTAGTCTTATACTACATTAAGTTAAAATTGTATGGTGTTATTGTTGTATCATAAAAATACAATAGAAATTAAGAAGATTATAAGGATTTATAAGGAAATTATTTATTTCGGCAATATGTAAGCAACCTTACTAAACTCTAAATGAACATCTTTTTTTGCAAATTTACTACAAAAAAAAAAGATAAATACTAATATGCAATAGTATTAAAATATGTAATGAAAAACTGTAGATGTTTAAAACAAAAACACTAATAGAATAATAGAATAATGTACATTTTTAATTAAGCTTACCTGAGTGTGATGATTGAGAATTAGGTGCGTCATGTTCCGATGGTGTTGTAGCTCCCGATATATCAAGAGGAATAGACTGTTGGACGCCACTAATATCTACCTCAGGTTTCTGCAAAAACAAAATATATATATATATATATTCATATATGATCTCAAATCAATTAATTTTATTATTTTTATATTTAATGTATTTATGGTTAGTTTTTATGTTAAAAATTACATTAAAACATAGTGAAAGCTCTATTAAATATACATCTTTCTTAAAAGTTTCTAATATCAAAATTTTATTTTTCACACATAGTAAGTTATTTTTTTTTAAGTGTAGTTTGCTTATCCTGACAAAATTTTTGGTTTTATCAGTATTAAGAGAGCTTTCACTATTTGTATTATCATAATAATAAAAGTTTATTACTAATAAAACTTTATAATTACTTTATTTTCATTAACAAAACAATATATATTAAAAATTATATTTACAATTTGCATATGTACGTGTCCATGGGTGTCATCTAAACTATCCGAATCGTGTGCATGTGGCTCTAAATCTGTACTACTATTATCCTTTAAAAGTTTAGTTGTATGTAGAGAATGGGCGCCAATAACACCTAATGTACCAGCATTACCACCTGTATTGAATGACATTTGATTCATCTGTGAAAGTGTTATTCCTGCAGCTGTATTACCAGCATCTAATGATGTATTATGTGGATCTTCTGAATTATTACGATCGCCTGAACCTAATATTATATAATAATTTATATATATTATTTTAGTTTTTTAGTTTAGTCTTGTAATATAAATTACCATTATTAGAAGATTTACGTAAACGTTTTCTTCTTGTAGCTGGTGATGCACCAGCGCCTAATGGTGATGGTGTACGTCTCAGCTGATGATGTGTAGTTTGCGTTTGACTATTTTGTTGCTGTTGATGATGTTGCTGTTGATGGTGGTGATGCTGTTGTTGCTGCTGCTGTTGTTGTTGCTGCTGTTGTTGTTGCTGCTGCTGTTGTTGTTGCTGCTGCAATTGTTGATGATGATGCTGTTGTTGAAATTGTGATTCCGTACTGCCCCATAGTGAATCGCTTACACTACCACCGGTACTACTACCTAGACCACCACTACTAGCACCACCGCCTTGACTATTTCCTGCACTACCCATAAGTTCGGTTGCTTCATTTGATGATTTACTTTCTGATTTTGTTAAGTTGGCAGGATCGGTGGGCATTTCAGCTAGTCCTTTAATTTTGAGCATTTCTGCGGTTTTAAGTATGTGAGGCAGTTGCTCTTGAGAGACGTTTACCTCGCCATAATACATAAAATCGACCATTGTTTTAAGATCGTCATATTGTACATCTTTAAGTATAACTATCGGATGTTGACATGGATTTGTTGTGAAGAGGGTCTATACATAATTAAAGTATTTATTGACATTTAGTATGAGATTAATTTGTTTATCAACTTACTTGAAAATATGAACTACAAGCAGAGAGTACTATCTTATGTGCTTGCAGTTGTCTGCCCTCAGCAGCCAATGTTACATCAACTAATGTACCATTGTGTAGTAGTGATGAACAAACTGATATAAAGTTTGGCTGATGGTTATTCCAACGTAGGCAAAACTGCTGTACTGACATGATAAATAATTTATGTGCAGTTACAGTAGCAGTTAAAGTCGCCTCAGTTTTCTTTAATATTTCTTATTAAACACGTTGATATATATCCGCTTTGATTATGTAGTTAGTAATATAAAATTTAATATTTTGTTTGCTGATTTTTTAGCAGGCTCCTTAGTTGCTTCACATTTCCAATCGTCTATTTAATTAAAAAAAAAATAAAATAATAAAAAATTAACGTATTTTTAATAAAATTTTAAAAATGGAATTTATGTCTACATATGCAAGTCTTTACATGTTATTGGTTTTTTTTTGCATACGAATCACTCAAATTATGTTTATATATTATTCTAAACATTAATTATATTGTATATTTGCATTTTACAAAACTTCTTGAGCACACAAGTGTAAGAAGTTCTTAGGAATATATATTTTGAGAAAATGGAATTGTGGTTTTAATGTACACTTGCACACCTTTCTAACCAATCGGGCGTCTTAACCTACAATTCTTGTTTATTTTAATTTTCGTTTCATTCTTTGTTCCGTTTCTTTATGTTGTTCACAATGAATTGATATTTTTCCATTCTATTTTGTCAAACTTTATAGATATTTTTCAGTTTTAGTTTTAGTTTTAGTTTCCATAAAATAATAAAATTAATATTAAACGAATTTCTTTAAGTTCTGGTATATTAGAAGACCTTGAATTTTTAATTCTTATGACGTCATTTACACTTTATTTTTGTATTATTATATTTTTTGTAACATTTAGCAGCTGCACAATTATATACAATTGCACAATTTAATTCATAAACACAACTTGTATTACACTCCGTATGTTATGGCGTACATATTATATTTAACATTTAATCACAGATTACAATATTTTTGCCTACTTAATCGGAGGTTAGATTCCTGTTAAAATCATTAAAAACAATCCTTGAACTTTAATGAATGAATGTATTAGCCGCCGAGAATAAAAAAGCGGAAAGGCAAGCCGCCAATCTTTCACAGTGTTGCATTTCATACATTCTTACAATGCTCAACGAATATCATGCGAAAAGAAGGCAAAAAAAATGTATGTATATTGCAAAAATATTAATTATTGACTTTTACATTAAAGTTACGAACTCATAAAAAAACAAAAGTTATAAAAAATCATAATGCATTAACATACAAATTATATATTTATAACTTAAAACACATATTAACACATTCTTTACATATTTTTTTTATTTATTCCAAAGAGATATAGGAAAAACGACAAACAAAATGGCGCTTTGCAATAACGAAGTATTTTTTCCAACATATTTTTCGCTATAAAACTTAACCTTCATTATTGAAAATATATACTTTTAATTACTCATTGTTAAAACTCATTATTTTATTGCTTATATAATATTAAGATACTTTTTATCGCCCTCAATAAATAAAATTATTCTTACGTTTTAACTGAAGCACAAAGAGAAGAGAGAAACTGTTTTTTATGTAATGGAAAAATCCAAAATAAGAAAAACACTACACTAGCTACATCTGGCGTGAAACTTTAGAACATATTTTATTCTAAAGATATTTACACAAAGAATGTTCTTGTCGGTGTCATATGGTTATAATACATAAATTTTATTTAAAATAATATCAGTATAAAAATCTTATATGTGTACTACTATATGTATATTTCTAAATAAATATAATGTTTGTTACAACAAAGTTATGTTAAACTAGTAACATTATTTTTTATAGGAATAATTCTTTATCACATCATACAAATGTTATATGTGAACATTGCGCATTTTATTATTTTTTATTTATTATTTTAATTTAAGTAAAAAATTTTTATTACTACTTATATTATTGTTCTTAATTTTTCAAATACATATGGTAAAATAAAACATTTAATAAAATAAGGTCCACATTTATGCTACGCTACATTCAGCATTAAGTGTGCAGAAAGAATATATTATACCACAAATCAGAATATTTATATATATAAATGATTAAGATTATTATTTTTATGTTTGAATATTATTTAATGTAAACTAAAAAATTAATGCGTTATTAAAAAAAAGCAATATGATGAAAAATTCCGTGTTGTTTTTTATGTTAATTGTAGAGCATATTTATTTTGTGATCTGATTATATATAGATAAACTTGTGTGAACACTAACACGAAACTAATAATACATGACTTTTATTTTGTTATCAATGGTTAAAAACATTTGCACATTCATATACCCGTATTTTTCTAAACAAACCTTAAGTTTATTTAGCAAAATAACTGAAAGTTATTAGCTACGTTTCAGCAAATAATAATCCGCTTAATTTAATTAAAACTTAATTAAATCTGCACTTTTCATTTATTTATTACTTAATTTAAGTAAAGTTTTAAAGTAAATAATAAACAAAAACCTACATTTAATAATTCAGATATTTCAGCAGATTTTATATATTTTTATTTTTTATATATAAAATTTTCTCAATTATTCATTTAGCGCCAAAATTATCCAAACAAATCAAAATAAAATTTTGTGAACAAACACAGCTGACATGTTGATGCATTGGCGATTACTTTCACATGTGATCCCCATTGTTTCAGTAACGAAGATACAGATCATTGTTTGCTAAAACGTAGCTAATATGTATTTGACGCACATAATGTAATCTATTATATCAAAAAATTACGAACCCAAATTATTAAAAAAAGTTGAAATAAATTTGTAATTCACAATAGTACAATTGTATATCGATATTGCGAATAATTCTTATTAACTAAAGAAAGCAAACAAAATATTACTGAAACGGTCAGTATTTTATTTCAGTCCGCAATTCGTAACATGCCCCTTACGAATACTGATACAAAAACAAATATTAGAAAAATATATAGGAAAAATTAAGATTTGCTATGCGAACAGATTTTGATTCAAAGATTACAATTACTTGTGCTGAGGTTATGTTTATATTGTTTTATGTCTTTAATGTAATAAGTATACAACTTTTAGTAGATATGAATTATTACTATGATCTGAATTGTTGTTTTAGAATAAAACAAAACATATACATTGTAATTAGAAATTTATTAACAATACATTGGTTACAATTTTTATTTGCGATCATTTAATAAGAACGTTTACTTACGTCTTATACCAATATCGTAATTCACCATTATTAATTGCAGCTCATGTAATATGTTCATTTTTTATTGAAATAATTTTGGCATTTTAGTAAATTCATATCTAATTTGCTTTTTAATATCAGGTGGCCACATTACATATATAAAGGGTATATTTATCATTAATTACCTCTCACCTGTATGTCTGCTCAATGGGAATTTTATCGTTATCGAATTAAATGTTTGAAAAGAAATTTAACTGATAAATTACTGTTTTATTTTATTCTCTTTGTGGTGGCTTTTCCGCCTTTTTTTGTTTTTCTCTATATAAGTAGCTAAAACTACGGAACTAAATATTAAATAAATGAAATTAAGAATCTGTTAAAATTAATTTAAAATGTTATTATGGTTATATTAAATTTAATCAATTAATATACTCAAATATACTTTGGTATGCTTATATATACTCCACATAATGTTTTCTAACGTGATTATTTGATAAAACTAAAGTTGAAAAAATATACATATGTACATATATTATGCTGAAATAGGAATCGAATAATTTGAAATATATTAAATTTAATATATAGCTGTGGATTACTTTTTATGAATATCGGCGAAGTAGAGCTTAAAATACTACAAAGTAGAATTGCAATAATTACTCTCCAATGGTAAATATATGTTAAATTTTCTAATGTTTACTTTTACATTTTAATAAATATTTTTTTTATAAAAATTGCATTGCAGTTTTTAAATAAGGTACTTTTTTTAATAATAAACAGTTTGGACATAATTTTTCAATATTTTATTACAAAGGTGTCATATTAAAATAACATATGTATATAATAGTGAACATAAAATTATAAAATTAACAATTAATAGTTTAAATGAAATAAATATATTTGTATTTAAACAATTGTTTAATTATGTGAAATTTTGGCAATAATTCCAGGTTAATTATACGAGTAATTTGTTAGATTGAATTTTACTGAAAGGACAGTGACGCAATACTTTTTTAGTGCGTAATTTGTTTTTAAATAAATGCATCATTGTCCTTTCTTATGGGAATTCACTATAATTAAGTCAAAGGTTGATAATGACTATTAATACAAATATATTAATTAAATTTGCCAAAAGTTGAATTCAATTAAAAATAATTACTTAAAGAAGAGTAAAATTTGATGCCACAAATAATACTTATATATATTTTTACTCATATTTATTTAAAGTAATATATAAAATTTAATTGGCCTACAATTCAATGTATATAATATAATATATAATGCATATAATGCAATATATAATGTACCTAAAGCAATATATAATGTATATTACATTCATACATTCATATATGTATTTCCCTACACGCATTCATACATTGAAATTGAAATAAAATAAAGAGATATTTTTATTAGTTCTTTTATTTTTAATTTAAGAAACTAAAAAATTCTTATTATTATTAAGAAAATACTTAACATTCCAATTTTATTATTTATTTAATTTGACAAAAGAAATTACATTCTTAATATAAACTAGTAGTAGAGTAGAGTTACTTTTAGTAGAGAGTTATTTCAAACAGTATTAAATCATTGTTATTGTTAATGTTTTATTTTAAATCTTCTTTAATGGCAACTATATTAAAATTATTAATTAAATTTTTTTAAATTTTATATGAACATAAAATGTTATGTTTAAACATAATGTCAGAATATAGAAGAAACAAGTATCAGCAGAGGTCTAGCCTTAGTTCCCGATTAAGAGATATAGTCAACGTAATAGATATTTCAAAGAACTGTTAGACGACGGTTCGTAATAAAAATGAATAGTCGGGGTATAAGTACTAGATTTAGTTTTTTGATTTTAAGTTTTTTGTACGATGTGCCGAAGCCGATGAATATTTTTTTAGGTTCCATTATTTTGGTTTTGATTTATTCATTCTATTCACTGACTTGTAATATTGAAAACGTTAATATAGCACAGTTTTTCTACAGAAATATGTAGTTTAAATGAAGCGTGTACTCTGTTTTTATGTTCTATAAAAAAAGATATCTATTTCAAATAGGAAAGCCAATTGCAGTGAACAACCATTAAATTCAAAAATTAGCTTTCAATCAAATAAAAAAAGGTTTATCATAGTGTTTGACATTTTCAATTATCCACCATCACACTCTTTTGGATCATCACCTGCAAGTGATTAGTTCTTTTGGAAAGTTTTTGGTTTGGAGTCATTTTACTTTTTGCAGCTGTATAAATATAAATATTAAATGTTGTTTAAATATAAATATAAGAAAATTAATTTTTGGTGTTTGAACATTTATATATATTAACATATAGTATATACCAAAAATATTGTTATAAATATGTATCAAATTTTAATTCAATTGAATATTTTAAATATAAATCTAATTTAAAAAAACAGTATAATAAAAACGCAATAACAAAAAAAAACTCACTTAAAAATACGAATTGAACGTAAACTTTTTTAATTTCTTTCTAGATCCTTCTTTCCGAATCCACTTGATTACCTTGAAGTGCCATTGTGTAATATTAGGAAATTTTTTTTTATAATTTTTATAATTTAAATGGAGTTAGATAGATTGATTTTCATCTCTCTTTTTATATTATGCATTTAGTATAGTAACCTATCATTTTATATTCTAAATGATGCATAATTAAAACAAAAACATTGAAAAGTCCAGTTTTTAAAGAGGACATTTAATATGATTGTCTCAAATACTTTAGTAAAATATCACTGAACTAGATAAGATCAGTAAATATGTCTAAAAATCGCGTTTACCTTTCTTTCAAAAATCTTATCACTAATAAAAAGAATAAAATAAACCATAAAGGCTAAGATAAAAGATCGCTATCCTCTCTAGGTATTCTCACACAAATTTAGAAATGTATGGGTACAAATAGACGTGATTCTTCTTCTTTGTTCCGTTAACTCCCAGTGGAGCATAGGACCTCAACAATTCCTCTGAACCGTATTCTATTTGGAGCAGCCGTGCAGATGTCGTTCCATGAGTAGCGCGCTGATGTTAATTCGGCATCAATTGTTCTTTGCTTTTCTTGATTGTCCTTTCTTGAAGGAGCGCTAGGCTGAATGAGCCTGACTGAACCTTGAAGGTGAAAGGAGGCAACCTTCTCGAACTCCTGAACTCACGTCAAATGCGTCAGACAGCACTCCGTCGTGTAACACTCTGCATTTAAATTCAATGTACATGGACTTGATGATGTTAAGTATTTTTAATGGCATGCCCTTTTGACGTAAAGAAGCCCATATAAAACGTCTGTTCAAACTATCAAAGGCTTTTTTAAAATCTATGAATGTTGCATACACGGAAGACCTAAATTCATTGCATTGTTCAAACACGATTCGGACAGTATTCATTAGGTCGGCACAAGATCGATTTCGTCTAAAACCATTTTGATTCTCACGAAGGAATTTTTGTGTTACCGTCGAGATTCGTGATAGTAAAATCGAAGTGAGTATTTTGCTGGGCACGGATAGTAGCGTGATACCTCGGTAGTTGTTACAATCGGATCCGTCACCCTTTTTCGGAATCTTAACGAGCACGCCTTCATTCCAAGAAAGTGGTAACGCTTCGTTTTCTCAGATTTTTTGCAGAATAGGAAGCCATATAGATGCTGGTAATTCTGGATCGCACTTCAATAGTTCGGGATTGACGTTGTCACTGCCTGTAGTTTTATGGCGGCGATGGTTGGTCCAACAAGATCTGGTCCAACAACTATAGACGTGATAGTTGGTACTTTTTGTTTATTTGATCAATCTAGATATTTGAGCTTTTGTTAGTATAGTTTTTAATTTAAAATCTCACCACCTCGAAAAGTAAATAGTTAACTTTACTAAAATTCGTTATCAAATTGGGACACCCAGGATATTGGAATATATTTAACATATATTATTTTTCGTGAAATAAAAAAAAAAACAAAATTCTTTTATATTGTTGATATAAATTTTATACTACTATTTTTATCAGCTACTAATGCTGAATAGAAGTGGCATCCGACTTGTCACAAAGTTTCCCACTGGGCATTGCGGAGTCAAAA